>NC_050096.1:61890257-62193288 GCF_902167145.1 Zea mays | reverse complement strand
CCAGCATGATGCAACAATCATAATCTCTCCTAGGGTTTATCCCACTAAGCTTGAAAATTATATAGAACAAACTAACTCTCCATTATTAGAGGAAAAAAAGAAGAAAAAGCATGTAAAGGAGAGGGTAACACCTGAATTTGGTGGATATTGGGAAAAGAAATTTTATACCCCCAAATTCAGGGTGTTACAAATCTAACCCCCTTAACAGAATCTCGCCCTCGAGATTCAAGAAGAGGCTAGCAAGAAAATGAGATTGGTTCATCGATCGTTTATAGATTCTTCGGCTCAACTTTGACTCTCGCAACTTTAACTTCTGGACTGGTTGCTTTGACCTTTAGATGCTTGAGACCGATCGATGCAATTCTTGAGGATCTCTTGGACCTGTGGGTTAGGACCCACACACGCTTTCACTGCGCCACTCTGATCTTGTTGGTTGATGTTGATTGCATTGTCTTCATTGGGGTTAGCGGCTAACCCCCTTAACAAGAGCATTGATACACGCTTGATGAAGATGCTGCCGATTCTGATCTTGACTGATTTGGAGGAGTTGGAGATTGCCAAATGGACAGGTGCAAGAGGAAAGTATAGCGAGAAAAGGTAAGTATAGACAGATTAGAGAGAGCAGGGGGAGAACCCAACTAATTAACTCTATGGCACTCACCTAGTAAACAAATGCCATTGCGGACCAAGGGCCACAACACATCAACACTCATTCCAAAGAAGCAAATCAGTCATAGCAGAAGGACAAACATCATGAGCACACAACAACAAACATCTCGTTGCTACACGTTAATGTTAAATTGATGGTGATCTTTCCTTAAAAGGGAAAATACTCTAATGCCAACAAAGGCAAGGGGAATAATAAGACATGGAGGATAGGGGCATGGGCATAATAAAGGATGGAGCTAAAGCAATGATTGTAACCGACAAGGGAGAGAATGCAACCAAGGTCAGGATAGGTAAAACACCCTTCTCAAATCGAGAAAAAAAATGATATTTCAAAAGGTAGGCATAAGATAACATCATGGAAAGATCTAGAGATTACAAAAGTAAGGGAGGTGAAAGGCAAAAACACACCAAAAGATAGAGTTAGGACAAGACTTTTAATGTGACAGAGGAATAAGGAAACGAACAAGAGCGGGGAGGGGTAAAACAACACTCTTGAACTGGAATGGGAGAGGAAGCTTTAAAATGCAGGTGCAAGATAAGCATCATGGTAAAGTTCAAGGGATGACAAGGGTTAAGGTGATAACGGACAAACACAACCAAGGAGGTATTTTAGACAAAACGTGCGAGGTATCGAAGAATGGGAAGCAATCAATGGTGAAGTAGGTGAGGCATTATCCTCAAACAGCAATGAAAAAGAGCAGGCTTTAAAGGGTAGGTTCAAGATAAGCATGTGGGCAAGGGCATCGGTATCACGAGGGTTTAAAGGTAATAATGGACAAGGATGTAGAAGAGGAGGTAAATGGGTATAAGAACCAAGGGTATAAATACCACAGAGGGTGGAGTTAAGACAGGACGTGCAAGTGAAAAAAGAGGGTACGTCCAAGGGCCAGATAGGTAAACTGCCACTCTCAAATTGAGGTGGAAGAGAGGGCATTTCTAAAGAGTAGGAATAAAGAGGAGTATCAAGGCAAGATCGATAGATGACAAGGTGATGGTGATAGAAAATCATAACATAGCAAAGGATGGAATTAAGACAACACTTGTAAGGCGAAAAGAAGTGAAGAGAAATCAAGGGAGAGGTAGGTAACTCGCAACTCCCAAACTAGGTTGAAAGAAAGGGGGTGATTTAAAGGATAAATTTAAGGTAAGCATTTAGGTAGAAGACATAAATATCGCAAGGGCCAAAGGCGATAACGGACAAGGGTGTAAGAGAAAAGATAAAGGCATAGAAGAGAAAGTGGTACAAATACAATAACGAATGGAGTTAAGTCTAGGCCTACACGCGGTAAAGAAGAGGATATAGTCAAGGGTGAGATAAGTAAATCATAGCTCTCGAATTGAGATAGAAAAGAGGGGATTTCAACAAGCAGACCTAAGATAAGTATCAAGGCAAGATCTACCGATTACAAAGGTAAGGATGATATCAAACAAAAGCTCAACAAAGGATGAAGTTAAGGTAAGACATGACTTGCAAAGCGACAAAGGGAAAGGAAACGAACAAGAGCGGGATAGGGAAAATAACACTCTCGGATTGAAATGGAATAAGTGAGGCTAAACAAATAGGTAAACATCATGTTAAATATGGAGGGAGGTCAAGGGTCAAAGGTGGTAATAGGCAAGGATATAAAGGAAGAGGTAAATGTACAAAAAAAACCAGGAATCTAGGTACAATCAAGAATAGAGATAAGATAAGTCTTGCAAGAGGTAAAGTATAGGATATAACCACGGGTGAGATAAGTAAGAGACCACGCTTGAACTAAGGTAGGAGATTAGAGGTTTTAGATAACGAACATAGCGTAATCGCTAAGGTAAGATTAAGAGATGAGAAGGGTAAAGGCAATAAGAAACAAAAGCACAACAAAGGATGAGGTTACAAACTCGCGAGCCAAAGAAGAGAATACGACCAAGAAAAAGAAGGTATGAGACGGAAGAGGGGCGATTTTAAAGGACAGGTATGAGACAAACATCAATGTAGGATATAGAGGTGTCAAGGGTGCATATGATAATAATTAAAAAGCATAACAAAGGATATAGTTAAGACAAGACTCGCAAAACGACAAAGTGGAGAAAACAATCAAGGGTAAGATCGGTAAGGTTCCAACAGAAGGGTTGAAGTAAAGATTCATTACCGAGTGGAGTTACAAGGAAACAACGAGATTACTGCAGGTGTGCAAAATAAAATGATCACTCATGGATCATTAAGAAACAAGGGTGGTCAAGGGCATGTTAACTGAAATATTTCAAACAGATATTGGGATATAAAGGTAAGCATATATAAAAATAAGAGTATGCAAGATTCCAATGGTACGAGCATACCAAGACCAAGAAAGTATAAATTGCCAAAAAGATAGCGACTTATCAATAGAATAGGAAAGGGTCTCAAAAGACAGTAAGATCATGGACATATAATGTTTAAATAGGCAGTAGAGGTACAAGGGTAAGTGCTTTAGATTAAGGGATAAGGTATTAAAAATGCAAGGGTACGAGCATGTCAATAACAAAATGGAATAGAGATGGTCAAATAGTAGCAATTTAATAATGGACGAGGAAAGAGTCCCAAAAGACTTGGTCAGGGGGCATCTACAAAGATGTCGCAAACACAAGATGAGATCAGATCTAATAGATTGAGTGAAGTATAGACCATACTAGAATAAAATACCTTTTGGCAAGGGGGCATATAGGAGCACAACATAGAATTAGTCGAGGTGACTAATATTTTGAAGCAGAATCAAGGATGAGGTGAAGTAATAGTCAATAAGTCCTTAAAACGGCCAATGCTACTCTAGGTCAGCGGTCCTACAGTCAGCACGGCTTTGATACCACTTATGTCACACCCGGTTTTGGAAGGTAAACCGAATGCGAACCATGTACGTGCCAGGATCAGAAATTCACGTACACGGCGATTACATAAATGACTCATCATAGCACAATGCTTCGAATAACAATAAAGATAAGTAATAATATGAAAGACTAGAGTCATTTACATAATATAATCAAAGTACACAGAACAGAAACGTAGCCAACGTAAATAAACCCACCACAGGCAGCTGACTGGGGGAGGTCGCTAGCCAAATCCTCGAACTCGTCGAAGTCCTGGAACTCCTGGAGATTCGCCTCGACGCCTTCTTCTTTACCTGAGCATAGATTGCACCAAAGGCAACCTGGTGTTTTGTGAAAGCAAGGGTGAGTACACATCAACGTACTCAGCAAATGTCCCGTTTGGCTGTAGTGGACTAGCTTTATTTGGGGTTAAGGTCAAGCAGCTGCTTTTAGTTGGTCAGGTTATTATTACTAATTGAGAGCCAGGTTTTAACATTAACCCAAGTTATTAACCCAAAGTATCCTTTCCAAACGGAAGGAATACCACTTACCATTACCATAGTCATAACCATCATCCTTGTCACCACCTGTAAACCAACCATCTCTGATCAAGTATCTCTAATCAAAGAGGATCCCAAGGCCGCTCATAACCGTGAGCACGGCTGATATATCAGTTTCTAACCCTCTGCAGAGGTCGCACACTTTACCCATGAGCCGTGATTCCCATTTTGCCCGGGGATCATGACTCCCCATTGATCACTTCCTAGGTGGTCCGGCAGGGTATCACTACGTAGCATTTACAAAGATTCCCTAGAGGTCATAGCCGCCCGTTAGGTTTCTCCAGTTTGATAAACACAGTACCTCTCCCCGCAGGAGGGTGACTAACAAAAGCAAAACGAAAGAACCTCGGCACCCAGCCTCGGCAGAGCAAGCACTGTGCCTGGACCCCATTGACGGCACGACGGCGAAGCAACTACACCTCTAGTTCCTCTAATTAATTAGCTAAGGGCGCCCCATTTCACCCTCATGGTTGCACTGTTATCCCGGGTGGTCTCTCAACGAACAGGTCCTTACGGAGAGGTACTCGGGAAACAGCCCGAGTCCCCTTAAATGCCGCAAGTATATCATCATATCCAGAATAAAATCATAGTATCATCATTGTATCTCATCATGTTCATTGATTAAAGTAAAGCGCTGGCATGTAGCTAACCATAGTAACCCAAAAGGTAAATCAAGGACAAGGTAAATAGAAAGCTAGTAAATCCTTAGATTGTTCATAGTATGCGGGACAGTGTATTATAAAGTAAATGGGACATAATGGGTCAGAGGACACTTGCCTTCACCAAACAGATGCTCAGGGTCTTCGATCTCGTAGAACTCGGAAAGTGCGAACACTTGGTCGCCAAAGCTTGACTGTCGATTCCTCGAAGCTCAGAAACGAATCATGATCTAGTCGCAACGCGAAGCGAAGACGAACAAGCACAAGCAAATAAACATAGATATATGCATAAGAACATTACACCATGCAAGATAAAATGTTATAAAAACATGCAGCATAAAATAGAGTTCGATTCTATAGTCACGCGAGAGAAAGAAACGCGACGGTCGAAGCTAGAGTCGAGGAGTTATCGCGTTTACGCTAAACAAATATAACATTTAATTCGACATTAACAAATATAGTGTTATACATCAGTCAGTTCGATTAATCTGCTACACTGACCAATATCAGTTAAATAAGTAATTTAATTAAAACGAGAGATTCTAAGTGAGGCGAATCTAGGACGTGCGAAACAACACAACAGCGCGCGAACGATGCGGGGACACACGCGACACATCACACGAACGACGCACAAGACAGCGCGCGCGACCAGCACGAATGACGCGCGAAACAGCACGCCACCGCGTGCTGAACAATACGCGCGACATAGGCGGGAAAGCTAAATCGGTAACGTGTTTATACTAAACAAGTCTTAATTAGAATATTAGTTCGACGTAATTATAATTACGTGAATTGACATTATCATATCAAATATAAATTAATACTACTACTTAGCTTTGACTAACTTACTATTTTAATAGTGGACGATTAAACAAATAGTTAACTAATTAACCTTAGTGATTATAATCGAACGACTTTAATATCGCGCGCGGACAGTGCACGACACGCGACCCAGATGCGCGGCATGAACGCGCGAAGGAAAGTCGACAACGCGCAAACAGCACGCGAATAATATTATGCGACGACGCGCGGATACACGCGACGCACGCAAACGACACACGAAACAGCGCGCGCGATGAGCGCGAATGCGCAGGAATCAGCACGCGACCACGAGCATATCGCGCACGAACAACGCACAGACAACACGTGCACGACACGCGAAGCAGCACGCCACCGCGCGCGGAATAGCACACGTGATAGGCAGCGAAGAACTAATTAGATGTCGTATTTAAACTATACAAGTATCAAATAAATAAAAGTATTTAAGTCAATATTAACCATGTTAATATTTATTCATAAAAACGCAAGTTGACAATTATATATTTAATTTAATTGGAATTCTAATCTAATAATCATTAGTCGAGCAACCATTAAATAAATTAATTAGAATGTGTGACCTGATAAGTTAATGTTATTAACATGAGTGATTATAAGCAAGAACAATTTATTATTACGAGCAGACGTCGTCCGACCCGCGTCATCGACACGCAAGATACACGCTAACAAAGTGCGACAAGGCAAACGACACATGAGAATTACTAATTAGATGTCATGTTTATACTAAACAAGTATTAACTCATAAACATTTGAATCGACGTAATCACGTTAACAAATATTTATAAAAGCACAAATTTAAACTATAAATTAGTTTTAATTTGAAAGTTGTTTTTAATAACTATCGAATGAACAATTAATTAAATTAACTAAAATATATGACATGGTGAAACAATATTATTAACACGTAGACGATATTATTATGGAATTAACGCAAGAGGAACAGATCAAAATGGAATTTTTATGTAAACGATAAAGTCTACGTAAAATCGCGATGATGTGGCTCAAGGTGACTGGTCAGACCCAAACCACATGGAGGGCTACAAAGTCGCGGGCACACCAGATCTGACCCATGGCTGTTCTATTTTCTCTCATGCATGACGTGCGGTGATGAGATCATGTGGAGAAGGAACATGCAGGTGGGACCCATACACGATTTCTCTTTTACGCAGGTGGATCGTGCGTGGGTTGCTGCATGTTGCATGCCTGTGGGGTCCACACAACAGTTCTTCTCTTTCTTCTCTACATTTTTCTCCTTCCCGTATCTACAATTCTGCACTGCTAGCGCATGCAGGCAAGACGCGGGGCAGCTCGACGGCGAGTGCTGCGCGCAGCTCGTTAGAGCCGAGGCCGAGGTGCGCGGCAGCACGCCCGCACTGGCACGGGGGCTAGCCGGCGGGGGCAGGCAGTAGGGCCAGGGACCGATGAGGGGCTGCGAGCCTGGGGCTCGCCAAAGCGGGCGAGTGGGCTGCACGCGCACGCAGGAGCTCGCGGTGGCGCGGACTGAAGCAGCAGTGGCACCGGACAACACAGTTGGTGTATGGCCACGGCCACGACGTGCGGTTGCGGCCAGGCGATGGTAAGGCCGAGCGAAAGGGTCCAAGGCCAGCGCAAACGTCGAAAAAAAACCAGACGGAAAGGAAAAAAAAAACAGGGAGGGAAGAAGGACTCACCGGAGCGACAGAGGTCTAGGTTGAAGCTCGCTGGACACATAGGCGACGCATAAGAGCCGACAGGTTCGCAGGACGGCAGCCAGCAGCGCGGCGCCGGGAGGGGTTCGCCTGCCAAGCAGTATGACCGCGAGGAGAGGGAGAGAGACTACACAGCGATGAAAACAAGTAGGGGCGGTTTTTTAGTTCTAGGGACCTATAGCATTCATCATGGGGAAGAGGTTAGAGAAGAGGGAGGGTGCTGAACGTGGCTTGGCGGCGACTGCTAGACTGGCGAGCATGTGAGCGGCTGGGCTGCAGCGCGCACGTGAAGTGGGCTGGGGGCGCGTGCTGGGCCGAGCGGCTGGGCAGACACGGGTGAGGGAAAAGTGCGGGAGTGGGCCATGAGACCGAGCTGGGCTGAGGGGACGAGGTGTTGTGTCTTTCCCTTTTCTTTTTATTTTCATCTTCTTTACTTCATCTATTTCTTTCTAAATCCATACATAACTCAAACTCAGTGTATGCATATCAAGTTCACTCACTAAATAAAAAAAATAGGTAAGTTCCAGCATGATGCAACAATCATAATCTCTCCTAGGGTTTATCCCACTAAGCTTGAAATTTATATAGAACAAACTAACTCTCCATTATTAGAGGAAAAAAAGAAGAAAAAGCATGTAAAGGAGAGGGTAACAGCTGAATTTGGTGGATATTGGGAAAAGAAATTTTATACCCCCAAATTCAGGGTGTTACACCTTTTGGGTTACATGGTTAGCATTTTGCTATTGCCTTAATTTAATCAATGAACATGATGTGAATACTTATGATACTATGATGTTATCCCGATGATGTTCCTGTGATACTTTAGGGGGCTCAGGCTGTTTCCTGAGTGCCTCTCCGTAAGGACCTGTTTGGGGAGTGACAACCCGGGATAACAGTGCAACCATGAGGGTGAAATGGGATGCCCTTAGCTAATTAATTAGAGGAACTACAGGTGTAGTTGCTTCGCCGTCGTGCCATCAGTGGGGTCCAGGCACAGTGCTTGCTCTGCCGAGGCTGAGTGCCGAGGTTCGTTCGTTTTGCTTTTGTTAGTCACTCTCCTGCGGGGAGGGGTACTGTGTTTATCAAACTGGAGAAACCTAACGGGCGGCTATGATCTCTAGGGAATCTTTGTAAAAGCTACGTAGTGATACCCTGCCGGACCACCTAGGTAGTGGTCAATGGGGATTAGCTCTCCCCGGGTAGAAAGGGAATCATGACTCATGGGTAAAGTGTGCGACCTCTGCAGAGGGTAGTGAAACTGATATATCAGCCGTGCTCACAGTCATGAGCAGCCTTGGGATCCTCTTTGATTAGAGATACTCCGGATACACCTCAGATGATGACTTTAATGATGATGGTTAATGACGGTGACTTTAATTATGCATTCTAGTATTTCCTCTCTGAGGAGGTACTTTTTGAGATTATAACTTGGAATTGGTGATAAAATTTGGCTTCTACTAACAATAAATACTTGACCAACTAAAAGCAACTGCTTGAGCCTAACCCCACATAAAGCTAGTCCACTTCAGCCAAACGGGGCATTTGCTGAGTACGTTGATGTGTACTCATCCTTGCTTTACCACAAAACACCAGGTTGTCCACATTGTAACCACTGCTCAGGAGAAGACGAAGCCGTGGAAGGAGACTTCCAGGAATTCCAAGACTACGACGAGTTTTAGGTGTGGGTTGACGGCAACCCCCAGTCAGCTGCCTGTGAAGGCCTTATCTTTACTGCGTTTCGCTAGCACTTTGATTTATCAGTTAAATTGATGACTATGTGGATGTCTATGACTCTGTGATGTAATAAGTTAATACTCTTTTATGTTATTATTCGAGCAATGTGCGTTGATGTTCATTTATGTAACCGCTGTGTACGTGAGTTCTGATCCTGGCACGTACATAGTTCGCATTCGGTTTACCTTCCAAAACCGGGTGTGACATAAGTGGTATCAAAGCCGTGCTGACTGTAGGACCGCTGACCTAGAGTAGCACTGGTCGTACTAAGGACTATTGACCTTCCCTCTCACCTTGACCTCTGGTGTTACTTCAAAAGTCGGTCACCTCGACCAACCCTATGTTTTACTACATATATATACTATATTATACCTTGTTAAAATTTTATTTTGTTCTGTCTATGGTTTATTCACTTGTCATATTAGTTCTGTTCTTACTCTTATGCTTACGGTGTCTTTTGTAGATGGCTCGTCTTAGACACACTACACGTAAGTCGGTGATTCCTTTCCTGCCGTCTCGCCTTGCGGAGCGTCCTCTGCGCCGCACCGTGTCCGGTCAGTCGAGTCACCTGGAGAGACTGCACCACCGCCTGCGTGAGGAGCAGGAACGCCGACGTCAGCACAGAGAGCAGCAGGGCTCTTCCTCCCCACCTGAGCAGGAGGTGGAGTCCGTGAGGCACCGTTCCTCTGTTCCTCAGCTGGAGGCGCCCCCTGCACCACCGCGGGACGCCCCGGCTGTTGGAGGAGCTACTGGAGGAGGTCCTGGAGGAGACCCCGACGACGACGACTCAGACCACAGCACGGAGTCCTCTGAGCCGCAGGAGGCGGAAGGATGGGTCGCCCGACCCATCACCCGTGATGCCGCTCGCGGTTGTCACTTCCACGACGCACTCGACACCTTGTTGCGCCAGGCTTTCGACCGGCACACCTGGTCGATCGAGTATCGTTGTGTAGTCTACCAGCACAGTCGCGGGAGGTGACCGCTGGGAGGCTACCTGCCTAGTTCGCCGCCCGGAGGATGACCTCCGGGGTGCGGAGGCCGTTTCGGAGCACTACTCCATCTCCGAGAGGGACACTGCAGAGGCGGCTATGCAGGATGCAGCACGGCGTGCACTCTCCCAGTACTATTCTTTATTCGGTGGGGTGGCCGACGGTCTTAACCTTAGGTACTACCCCCGCCGTCCTACTGGCAGCACAGAGAGTGTGGTTGTCTGACCTGTTGGTGAGGATAACCCTAGGTTGAGCAGCACAGTCAACCTAGTCGCGGTGCTTAACACCGAGCTGGATCACTCTCTGGATGAGCTAAGCAGGGCTCGAACGGAGATTGTTGAGTTGCATGCTGAGCTGGCAGAGCGCCGCCACCAGGAGGGTGGTTCCCCCGCTCCTGTTGGGACTCAGCACCCATACCGCTCGCTGCCACATGGTCACCACACTTATGGTTCCCCTGCCTGTAAGACCAGGATAGATCTGGATCCTTAGATCGTTAGCGTCGGAGTTTGTAATAATTCTTAAGTCAGATGTCTCAGTCTTAGATAGTCAGTTTAGTTTGCTTATCAGTTGCTTCCATTCAGTTTAGTTTGCTTATCAGTTGCTTACATGCTTGTTATGATGAACTTGTGCTGGATTTGAATCTTTGTAATGACTGTTGCCAACCTGTGGGTTTCCCCTGCAGTTTGGCCTAGCTAGTGATGTTAATGAAGTCAGTTATTTAGTTGGGAAACCATTTACTTCTACTTTCCTTTTTATCTGAGAAGCTGTGTTGAATCATAATGAGGATCAGTGAAGCTCTTTGTTCACTTAGTGTCATGAAGAATTATGTATTCCCTTTTCTTATACTGAAGGGTTGTAAGATCAATGCTGATGTGTGAATGTCTTCCACAGATGTCTGACAACAGGCGCCGATGCAATAGGCGTGCTCAGCAAGAGTAGCGTGCCCCGCAGGAGGAACATCAGAGGCAGCCTCCCCCACCACCCCCGATGACCGTGGAGCAGATGTTCTTGATGCAGACTCAGGCAGTGCAGGCTATTGGGCAGACTCTGACAGCCATGCAGCAGGCTCAACAGCAACCCCAACCCCAGTTGCAAGTGCAGATGCCCCAGATGCCACGGGATAAGCGTGGCGAGTTCATGAGAGGGCACCCTCGTACCTTCGCCCATTCTGCTGACCCCATGGATGCAGAAGGCTGGCTGCGCGCAGTGGAAAGGGAACTGTGCACCGCCCAATGTGACGACAGGGAGAAGGTTCTGTACGGTCCCCGTCAGCTAAGGGGAGCAGCCTAGTCCTGGTGGGAGTCCTACCTCGCCACACATGCTGACCCCGAAGCCATCACCTGGGAAGAATTCAGCGAGAGTTTCCGCAGGTACCATGTTCCAGAGGGACTGATGATCATGAAGAAGGAGGAGTTTCTGGCTCTGAAGCAGGGACCCCTGTCTGTTAGTGAATACAGAGACAAGTTTCTGCAGCTATCTCGTTATGCACCTGAAGATGTCAACACTGATGCTAAAAGGCAGTACAGGTTCATGAGGGGTTTGGTGGATCCCCCTGCATTACCAGCTGATGAATCACACCTTCCCCACCTTCCAGCACCTGATCGATAGGGCAGTTATGACTAAGAAGAAGTGTAAGGATATGGAAGATCGGAAGCGCAAGATGAGTGGACCACAGTCCGGAAGCATCAGCCGCCCCCGCTTCTCAGGCAGTTCATCTCAGCAAGGCAGGCCTGGTCACCCACAGGGATATCAGCATCAGAGTCAGCGTCCGCATCAGTAGCAGTTTCAGAGGCAGTACCCACAACAGCAGCAGTATCGTCAGAACAGCCAACAGGGAGGTAATCAGTATCAGAAGCAGAACAACCAGGCACCTCGCCTTCCTGCCCCAGCAGCAAATCAGAACAACCAAGCAGCCCCAGCACAAGGAGGAGGCAGAGGATGCTTTCACTGTGGAGAATAAGGCCACTAGGCGATGCAGTGCCCAAAGAAGATGGCGCAGCAGCAGACCAACCCCAATGCTCCAACAAGGCAAGGTGTACTGCAGCAGGCAGCAGGCAATCGTGGCCAAGCGTACAACCGTGGAAAGGTGAACCACTTGGAGGCCGAAGCAATCCAGGATGCACTAGATGTGGCAGTAGGTATGTTCTCAGTCGAATCTCATCCCGCAAAAGTGCTATTTGATACTGGTGCAACTCATTCATTAGTCACTGCAACATGGGTAGAAATGCATAACATCTCAGTAGAGGCAATGATGCCGCCCATGAGGATTAATTCGGTTGGTGGCAAAGTGCAAGCAGATAAATTATGCTCAAATATAAGGGTGGAAATAAGGGGGATAGGGTTCCCCAGCGACCTAATAGTAATAGACACCCCTGGGTTAGATGTCATCCTAGGGATGAATTGGTTAATAAAATATGAAGCGAATGTCAGCTGTGACAAGAGGACCGTAACATTGAAGTCCCCGTCCGGAGAGGAGGTAGTGGCTGAGCTAAAGATGCCTAAATCAGCGGAGGGAGATTGTCACCAGATTTCAGTTGATAGTAAGGAGGCCAACCCGCTCGAGGCTATCAAGGTTGTGTCGGACTTTCCGGATGTGTTTCCCGAGGAGCTAACGGGCATGCCACCCGAGAGAAAAGTCGAATTTGCCATAGAGCTTATCCCTGGTACCGCCCCCATTTCTAAAAGAGTCTATCGAGTGTCTGGACCAGAATTGGTGGAACTCAAGAAGCAGATTGATGAGCTGTTAGAGAAGGGTTACATCAGACCAAGTACCTCGCCTTGGGCCGCTCCAGTATTGTTTGTAGAGAACAAAGATGGTACCAAAAGGATGTGCATAGATTACAGAGCCTTGAATGAAGTCACTATTAAGAACAAGTACCCCCTGCCAAGAATAGAAGATCTGTTTGACCAACTCAGAGGTGCCAGCGTATTCTCGAAGATAGATCTGAGATCAGGTTACCATCAACTCAGAATCCGACCCTCAGACATACCGAAGACAGCATTCATCACTAAGTATGGGTTATATGAGTATACAGTTATGTCCTTTGGTTTGACAAATGCACCAGCCTTCTTTATGTATCTGATGAACAGTGTGTTCATGGACTACCTAGACAAGTTTGTGGTGGTGTTCATCGACGATATTCTCATATATTCCAAAAGTGAGGAAGAACATGTGGAGCATTTGAAGATGGTATTGCAAAGGCTACGAGAGCATCAGTTGTATGCCAAGCTGAGCAAATGCGAGTTCTGGATTCATGAAGTCTTGTTTCTGGGTCACATCATAAACCAAGATGGGTTAGCTGTGGATCCAAAGAAGGTAGCAGATATCCTGAACTGGAAAGCACCGAAGGATGTTCGTGGGATCAAGAGCTTCATTGGAATGGCCGGATACTATAGGCGCTTCATTGAAGGCTTTTCAAAGATTGCTAGACCAATGACAGCGTTACTAGCGAAGAAAGTTGAGTTTAAGTGGACCCAAAAGTGTCAAGAAGCATTTGAAGAACTGAAGAATAGATTGACTACAGCACCTGTGTTAGTTCTGCCTGATGTTCACAAGCCATTCTCGGTGTATTGCGATGCTTCTTACACCGGATTGGGATGTGTGCTAATGCAAGAAGGAAGAGTTGTAGCATACTCATCTCGACAGCTGAAGATCCATGAGAAAAATTACCCCACACACGACCTGGAGTTGGCAGCAGTGGTTCATGCGTTAAAGACATGGAGACATTGCCTGTATGGGCAGAAGTGCGACATCTACACAGATCATAAAAGTCTGAAGTACATATTCACCCAGTCAGAGTTAAACATGAGGCAGCGAAGATGGTTGGAATTGATCAAAGACTATGAGTTGGAGATACATTACCATCCAGGCAAAGCCAATGTTGTTGCAGATGCTCTAAGCAGGAAGAGTCAAGTTAATATGATGGCCACGTACCCAATGTCATATGAGTTAGCCAAGGAGTTCGAGAGACTGAGTCTCGGTTTCCTGAACAGTACGCAAGGAGTAACAGTGGAATTAGAGCCCACTCTAGAGCGGGAGATCAAAGAAGGGCAGAAGGATGATGAAAACATCAACAAGATCCGGCAGCTGATCTTAGAAGGAAGAGGCAAGGACTTTCGAGAGGATGAAGAGGGAGTAATATGGTTCAAGGACCGATTGTGTGTTCCCGACCTCAAACCTATTCGGGAGCTGATCCTCAAGGAAGCTCATGAGACAGCCTACTCCATACACCCTGGAAGTGAGAAGATGTATCATGATTTAAAAAGGAGGTTTTGGTGGTATGGCATGAAAAGAGAGATCGCAGAATATGTCGCCATCTGTGATAGCTGTCAAAGAACCAAAGCAGAGCATCAGAGGCCCGCCGGATTGTTGCAGCCATTGCAGATTCCTCAGTGGAAGTGGGATGAGATCGGGATGGATTTTATAGTTGGCCTACCTCGTACCCGGGCCGGCTATGATTCCATCTGGGTGGTTGTGGACCGCTTAACAAAGGTGGCCCATTTCATACCCGTGAAGACAACATACACCGGAGCAACGTTAGCTGAGTTATACATGTCTCAGATAGTCTGCCTTCATGGTGTGCCGAAGAAGATAGTGTTAGATCGAGGAACACAGTTCACCTCTCATTTTTGGCAGCAGCTACAAGAAGCTTTGGGCACACATTTGAACTTCAGCTCGGCTTATCACCCACAGACAGACGGTCAGACTGAGAGAACCAATCAGATCCTAGAAGATATGCTGAGAGCCTGTGCGTTGCAAGACAAGTCAGGATGGGACAAAAGGTTACCTTATGCAGAATTCTCCTACAACAATAGTTACCAGGCCAGCTTGAAGATGTCACCGTTTCAGGCGCTCTATGGGCGGAGTTGTAGGACTCCGCTGCATTGGGACCAGCCTGGAGAGAGACAGGTGTTTGGCCCCGACATCTTGCTTGAAGCCGAAGAGAATATCAAAATGGTTCGGGAGAATCTGAAGATAGCACAATCAAGGCAGCGAAGCTATGCTGACAGAAGGAGAAGGGAATTGAGTTTCGAAGTGGGAGATTACGTCTATCTGAAGGTGTCACCTATTAGAGGAGTCAGAAGGTTCGGAGTTAAAGGCAAGTTAGCACCCCGGTACGTTGGACCATATCAGATTCAAGCAAAGCGTGGAGAAGTGGCCTATCAGCTCAACCTACCAGAAAGTTTGTCGGCAGTGCACAATGTGTTCCACGTGTCGCAATTGAAGAAGTGTCTGCGAGTACCAGAAGAACAGTTGCCAGTGGAATACTTGGAAGTCCAAGAGGATCTGACCTACGTAGAGAAGCCAACGCAGATTCTGGAGTTTGCAGACAGAGTCACCCGGAGAAACACCATCAAAATGTGCAAAGTCAGATGGGGCCACCACTCTGAGGAAGAAGCAACCTAGGAACGAGAAGATGATCTGAAGGCCAAATACCCTGAACTCTTTGCTGACCAACCTTGAATCTCGGGGCGAGATTCTTTTAAGGGGGATAGGTTTGTAACACCCTGAATTTGGGGGTATAAAATTTCTTTGCTCATATTCACAAATTCAGGTGTTACTTCTCTTTTCACACCCTTCCCAATCTCCTCTTTCTCTTTTCTATAGAAGAAAAGTGGCTATTTTCTTTGTGTAATTATAGTCTATTAGACTACAACTCCAAGGAAGTATGAATTGTGGCATCATCCCTTCCCAACCTCCCCTGCCCTCTCCCTTCCTTTCTATTGCCCCCTGCTGCGCTTAATTCCTCGCCGGAGTCCATTAGCGCCGCCGCCGAACCACTTCACCGTGGACCGCCCCCCTCCGGTGCCCCTGTCCCGACCTAGCCCCCACCAGAAGATTCCCCGCGCCTTCCCCAACCTCCCCGGCCATCCCGGTCGCCCTAAGGACCCGCAGAGCCCCCGCGCCCCTTGTCTCCGGCGAGTTCCCCGCCGCGGGAACGGGCGCCGCCGCCTCTGCTAGCCGGAAGGGAGGACAGAAGCCAGCCGCCAGATCTTCGCCGTCCATCTTAGATCGGACGACCCTGTTTCAAATAGCCCGAACCCAACCTTAGCCGTCCGCCTGAGATCCGACGGCCCAGGGCCGTTTCCCCCCGCATCCCGCCTTCCTGTCAATCGGGCCCCGCCTGTTAGCCGCTCGCGCGCCCGCGCTGCCCGCCCGGCCCCGCCTGTCAGCCGTCCGCGCCCGCTTTGCCCGCCCGACCCCGCCTGTCAGCCGCTCATGCCGCCGCGCGCTCGCGCGCCCGCCCGTAGATCTAATCTCGGGCGTTGATCCGAGATCCAACGGCCATAGGAGCCCGATACCCCTTCGCCCGCGCAATTTCTTAAAGAGACCCCCGGTTTTCTGCAAATTAACCCGCCGTCCCTGGAACTTCGCAGTTAGGTCCTCGGGCCTTTTATTTAATCCAAAATAAGTATTTAAGGAATATTTTTAATCCCTAATCTTGTAAAATTCATAACTTTGTCATATGAACTCCAAATTAGGTGCTTCAAATTGCAAAATGTTCATAATATTCTTATCTATCTATTTAAACAATGTTTCCCTGCTGTTTTTATGTCCCAATTAATAGTTGATCATTAGGGTAAAATTAATGTTATTGGAACCCTATTTGAGATAAATAAAAGATAGTAGACTTTAATAAAAGTTGGAGCACCTAAGTTTATGGACTTAACACCATGTAATGATTTAACCCCACCACTGACTTAGACCTGATTAGTGGATAATGAATCACTTTGTATAGTCATCTACCCTAGACCTAGGGAACACCAGATTGCCAATCCTTTTCTACTGTGAACTTGTGATCTCTCTGCTGCATATGTTTGGTATATTGCTTTTGTTTGTTATTCCCCAAGTGCATAGAATGAATGATTACTTTACGTAGACAACGGGCAGTCTGTGTTTCCCGAGGAGGTTGCAGAAGAGGTCCCTGAGCAGCAATTTGGTGAAGGCAAGTGTCCTCTGACCCATTATGTCCTATTCACTTATAATTCACTCTCCCACATTACTTAATTGAAACCTAAGGATTGACTAGCTTTATATTTACCTTGTCCTGGATTACCTTTTGGGTTACATGGTTAGCATTTTGCTATTGCCTTAACTTAATCAATGAACATGATGTGAATACTTATGATACTATGATGTTATCCCGATGATGTTCCTGTGATACTTTAGGGGGCTCAGGCTGTTTCCTGGGTGCCTCTCCGTAAGGACCTGTTTGGGGAGTGACAACCCGGGATAACAGTGCAACCATGAGGGTGAAATGGGATGCCCTTAGCTAATTAATTAGAGGAACTAGAGGTGTAGTTGCTTCGCCGTCGTGCCATCAATGGGGTCCAGGCACAGTGCTTGCTCTGCCGAGGCTGAGTGCCGAGGTTCGTTCGTTTTGCTTTTGTTAGTCACTCTCATGCGGGGAGGGGTACTGTGTTTATCAAACTGGAGAAACCTAACGGGCGGCTATGATCTCTAGGGAATATTTGTAAAAGCTACGTAGTGATACCCTGCCGGACCACCTAGGTAGTGGTCAATGGGGATTAGCTCTCCCCGGGTAGAAAGGGAATCATGACTCATGGGTAAAGTGTGCGACCTCTGCAGAGGGTAGTGAAACTGATATATCAGCCGTGCTCACGGTCATGAGCGGCCTTGGGATCCTCTTTGATTAGAGATACTCCGGATACACCTCAGATGATGACTTTAATGATGATGGTTAATGATGGTGACTTTAATTATGCATTCTAGTATTTCCTCTCTGAGGAGGTACTTTTTGAGATTATAACTTGGAATTGGTGATAAAATTTGGCTTCTACTAACAATAAATACTTGACCAACTAAAAGCAACTGCTTGAGCCTAACCCCACATAAAGCTAGTCCACTTCAGCCAAACGGGGCATTTGCTGAGTACGTTGATGTGTACTCATCCTTGCTTTACCACAAAACACCAGGTTGTCCACATTGTAACCACTGCTCAGGAGAAGACGAAGCCGTGGAAGGAGACTTCTAGGAGTTCCAAGACTACGACGAGTTTTAGGTGTGGGTTGACGGCAACCCCCAGTCAGCTGCCTGTGAAGGCCTTATCTTTACTGCGTTTCGCTAGCACTTTGATTTATCAGTTAAGTTGATGACTATGTGGATGTCTATGACTCTGTGATGTAATAAGTTAATACTCTTTTATGTTATTATTCGAGCAATGTGCGTTGATGTTCATTTATGTAACCGCTGTGTACGTGAGTTCTGATCCTGGCACGTACATAGTTCGCATTCGGTTTACCTTCCAAAACCGGGTGTGACACAGGCAAATCTAGATTAAGAAAAAGTACTTAACTTATGATGTAAAATTTTGGCTTAAGGACCCACTTCTAGTAAGCTTTTCTGCAAATGAGTCTTTGATTCTTGATAAGCCATACCTTGAATCCCTCTAGCCAGCATACCCTTGAGAGTCTTTTCTTTAGTCGGGTAAGTCTTGCTGAGTAATTCCGTACTCAGGGTTTTATTCCCTGTTGTTTTTCAGGTTCTAACTTTGTGCTGTTGTTGATGGTGTTAAGTGCCGGTGGGCTCGGCCTTCTTATAAGTCTAAGTAACTCTTCTATACTTCTTATTGAGGATGTTCACTTGAGCTAGCATATATTTTAAAATTATAAATAATTTATAATAGTTTAAAGTTATTTCTTTGAACCACTTCTGTAACCACTCCGATAAATATAATGTAAAACTTGATGTAACTTGTAAAATTTGGTAAAAAGATTTCCGCTGCAAAATGTTGGTGTGTGATTTGTGTTTACTTAATCTTGTGATCCTGGTTGTTCGTGGTTTATCCGGGGTCCCTGGGACACTCGGACAGATCCTGTTAAGTTATTTGGTGCACATGCATAGCCGTCTGAGGTCTTTGAGACAAGCGCAGGTGCATGTGGGCCCAATAACTTGGGAGGTTCAGCCACAGCTCCGACGGCCACGACATCACATGAACAGGGCAGCAACACCTCTCCGACAGCCACGACGACATGTACATAGGGCTCTGGCTCCCCTTTGCTAGACACGTTAGCACATTGCTACACCCCCCATTGTACACCTGGGCCCTCTCCTTACATCTATAAAAGGAAGGTCCAGGGCTCTCGTACGAGAAGGTGGCCGCGCGGGAGAACGGGCTGGCAGACAGTCTCTCTCTCTCCCTCGCGAACGCTTGTAACCCCCTACTGCAAGCGCATCCGCCCTGGGCGCAGGACAACACGAGGCCACAGTTTCCCCTTACTGTTTTTCCCCCCTTGTGTTCCGTCTCGCGCCGACCCATCTGGGCTGGGACACGCAACGACAATTTACTCGTCGGTCTAGGGACCCCCCGGGGTCGAAACGCCGACAGTTGGCGCGCCAGGTAGGGGCCTGCTGCGTGTTGACGAACAACTTCCCGTCAAGCTCCAGATGGGTAGTCTCCAGCAACCTTTCCAACCCGGGACGGTGCTCCGTTTCGGGAGCCTTGAGTTCATGTCCCTCGATGGCAGCTACGACATGATACTCCTTCCTCCGCCGCGCGACAACGACAATGGCGGCCGTCAGCCCGCCCGCCGGCGGCGGAATCGACGACGTCTTCCCCACGTGGCAGAAGAGCAACATCCGGGTCTGTACCGTCACCTTCCCCGCCGACGAAGGAGGAGGCGGGGCAGGCATGGCCAAGCAGGAGGCGACACTTCGTCGGCTGTCGAGCGAGTCGACGGCGCTGGCGCCCCAACGGGGGACACGTCGGGCGTTGACCTCGCGTCTGAGACGAAGACGAGCGTCGTTTCCCCGCAACATGCCAACCCCATGCAGACGGACAACGCCAGCATGCTCGCGAAGGACTTGCTGGGTGTTAGCCTCATACCTGAGATAACGGTGCAGTCCGTCCCTGACGCGACTTCGTCACCATTCGTCGATCAAGAGGTACCGTCTGTTTCCCATCCTGTGCCTTTTAGATTCAACTTCGACCCACCAAGCGACCCCGCTTCGATGGATTCTTTCATAAAGGCATATCCGAACCTTCCGGGGTATCATATGCGGTCAACCTGGGACCGACTGACGGCCGTCTCGACCTACGGGCCCCCGGGTTCCGAGGAAGATGACGAGCCCGACTATGGTTGGGATTTCTCCGTGCTCGATAACTCCAGTGCCATGCGGGACTTCATGACCGCATGTGACTACTGCCTCTCCGATTGCTCCAATAGTAGCCACAGCCTCGACGACGAGGACTGTGGCCCAAGTCGCGAATGTTCCCACGTCGATCTAGGGGGTCTCGACGAAGGCAACCACCTCGGTATGCCGGAGGATGGCGATCCCCCTAGGCATGCGCCTCACGTTGACATCCTTCGGGAGCTAGCTGTGGTCCCAGTCCCTGCGGGGGGTCAGGACGCACAGCTCGAGCAAATCCGCGAGGTACAGGCCAGGCTCGACGAGGAAGCAGGACAACTTGTGCAGCTTCGGCAAAATATCGGGCAGGAGTGGGCAGGCCGAGCACCATCCGGAGAAGCGTGTCATCTGGCCCAGGACGTCAGGCACCGCATCGCCGACGATGCCAGGGCAAGGCTACCCCCGGCTTCCAGTGGGGTCGGCCAGAACCTGGCTGCAGCAGCAATACTACTCCGAGCGATGCCGGAACCATCCACCACCGAGGGGCGGCGTATCCAGGGAGAGCTCAAGAATCTCCTGGAGGATGCCGCGGTCCGACGGGCCGAAAGCTCTGCCTCTCGAAGGCAGGGGTACCCCCCGGAAGCCTCGGTCCACACCGGGCGCACGCGGAACACGGCACCTACGGCCCCGGGTCGCCTCGGCAACGAGCACCACCGTCGCGACCGTCAAGCCCACCTCGACGATAAGGTGCGCCGAGGCCACCACCCCAGGCGTGGGGGATGCTACGACAGCGGGGAGGATCGGAGCCCCTCGCCCGAACCACCCGGTCTGCAAGCTTTCAGCCGGGCCATACGACGGGCGCCGTTCCCGACCCGGTTCCGAACCCCGACTACCATCACCAAGTACTCGGGGGAGACAAGGCCGGAACTATGGCTCGCGGACTACCGGCTGGCCTGCCAGCTGGGTGGAATGGACAATGACAACCTCATCATCCGCAACCTCCCCCTGTTCCTCTCCGACGCCGCCCGAGCCTGGCTGGAGCATCTGCCACCTGCGCAGATCTCCAACTGGGACGACCTGGTCAAAGCTTTCGCCGGCAACTTCCAGGGCACATACGTGCGCCCTGGGAACTCCTGGGATCTCCGAAGCTGCCGCCAGCAGCCGGGAGAATCCCTCCGGGACTACATCCGGTGATTTTCGAAGCAGCGCACCGAGCTGCCCAACATCACCGACTCGGATGTCATCGGCGCGTTCCTCGCCGGCACCACTTGCCGCGACCTGGTGAGCAAGCTGGGTCGCAAGACTCCCACCAGGGCGAGCGAGCTGATGGACATCGCCACCAAGTTCGCCTCTAGTCAGGAGGCGGTCGAGGCCATCTTCCGGAAGGACAAGCAGCCTCAGGGGCGCCAACCGGAAGACGTCCCCAAGGCGTCCGCTCAGCGCGGCACCAAGAAGAAGGGCAAGAAGAAGTCGCAAGCGAAACGCGACGCCACCGACGCAGATCTTGTCGCCGTCGCCGAGCACAGGAACCCTCGGAAGCCTCCCGGAGGCGCCAACCTGTTCGACAAGATGCTCAAGGAGTCGTGCCCCTATCATCAGGGTCCCGTCAAGCACACCCTTGAGGAGTGTGTCATGCTTCGGCGCTACTTCCACAAGGCCGGGCCCCCGGCAGAAGGTGGCACAGCCCACAACAACGACAAGAAGGAGGGCCACAAGGCAGAAGAGTTCCCCGAGGTCCACGACTGCTTCATGATCTACGGTGGGCAAGTGGCGAACGCCTCGGCTCGGCACCACAAGCAAGAGCGCCGGGAGGTCTGCTCGGTGAAGGTGGCGGCGCCAGTCTACCTAGACTGGTCCGACAAGCCCATCACCTTCGACCAAGGCGACCACCCCGACCGCGCGCCGAGCCCGGGGAAGTACCCGCTCGTTGTCGATCCCGTCATCGGCAACGTCATGCTTACCAAGGTCCTCATGGACGGAGGCAGCAGCCTCAACATCATCTATGCCGAGACCCTTGGGCTCCTGTAGATCGATCTATCCTCGATCCGGGCCGGCGCGGCGCCCTTTCACGGGATCATCCCTGGGAAACACGTCCAACCCCTTGGGCAACTCGATTTGCCCGTCTGCTTCGGGACTCCCTCCAACTTCCGAAAGTAAACCCTCACGTTCGAGGTGGTCGGGTTCCGAGGAACCTACCACACAGTGCTGGGGAGACCATGCTACGCCAAGTTCATGGCCGTCCCCAACTACACCTACCTCAAGCTCAAGATGTCGGGCCCCAACTGGGTCATCACCATCGGCTCCACGTACCGACACGCGTACGGATGCGACGTGGAGTGCGTGGAGTACACCGAGGCCCTCGCCGAATCTGAGGCCCTCATCGCCGACCTGGAGAGCCTTTCCAAGGAGGCGCCGGATGCGAAGCGCCACGCCGGCAACTTTGAGCCAGCAGAGACGGTTAAGTCCGTCCCTCTCGACCCCAGCAACGACGCCTCCAAGCAGATCCGGATCAGCTTCGAGCTCGACCCCAAATAGGAAGCAGTGCTCGTCGACTTTCTCTGCGCGAACGCCGAGGTTTTTGCATGGAGTCCCTCGGACATGCCTGGTATACCGAGGGATGTCGCCGAGCACTCGCTGGATATCCGAGCTGGAGCTCGACCCATGAAGCAGCCTCTGTGCCGATTCGACAAAGAAAAGCGCAAAGCCATAGGCGAGGAGATCCACAAGCTGATGGCTGCAGGGTTCATCAAAGAGGTATTCCATCCCGAATGGCTAGCCAACCCTGTGCTTGTGAGAAAGAAAGGCGGGAAATGGCGGATGTGCGTAGACTACACTGGTCTAAACAAAGCATGTCCGAAAGTTCCCTACCCTCTGCCTCGCATCGATCAAATCGTGGATTCCACTGCTGGATGTGAAACCCTGTCTTTCCTCGATGCCTACTCAGGGTATCACCAAATCAGGATGAAAGAGTCTGACCAGCTCGTGACTTCTTTCATCACACCTTTTGGCATGTACTGCTACATTACTATGCCATTCGGTTTGAGGAATGCGGGTGCGACATACCAAAGGTGCATGAACCACGTGTTCGGAGAGCACATTGGCCGAACGGTCGAGGCTTACGTCGATGACATCGTAGTCAAGACGAGGAAAGCCTCCGACCTCGAAACGACATTCAAGTGCCTCAAGGCGAAAGGCGTAAAACTCAATCCCGAGAAGTGCGTCTTCGGAGTCCCCCGAGGCATGCTCTTAGGGTTCATCGTCTCCGAGCGGGGCATCGAGGCCAACCCAGAGAAAATCGCGGCCATCACCAACATGGGCCCCATCAAGGACTTGAAAGGAGTACAGAGGGTCATGGGATGCCTTGCGGCTCTGAGCCACTTCATCTTGCGCCTCGGCGAAAGAGGCCTACCTCTATACCGCCTCTTAAGGAAGATCGAGCGCTTCACTTGGACCCCCGAGGCCGAGGAAGCCCTCGGGAACCTAAAGGCGCTCCTTACAAGCGCGCCCATCTTGGTGCCCCCCGTTGCCGGAGAAGCCCTCTTGATCTACGTCGCCGCTACCACTCAGGTGGTCAGCGCCGCGATCGTGGTCGAGAGACGAGAAGAGGGGCATGCATTGCCCGTCCAGAGGCCGGTCTACTTCATCAGTGAAGTACTGTCCGAGACCAAAATCCGCTACCCGCAAATTCAGAAGCTACTGTACGCAGTAATTCTGACGCGGCGAAAGTTGCGACACTACTTCGAGTCTCATCCAGTGACTGTGGTGTCATCCTTCCCCTAGGGGAGATCATCCAGTGCCGAGAGGCCTCGGGTAGGATTGCAAAGTGGGCGGTGGAGATCACGGGCGAGACAATCTCGTTCGCCCCTCGGAAGGCGATCAAGTCCCAAGTCCTGGCAGATTTTGTGGCTGAATGGGTCGACACCCAGCTTCCAGAAGCTCCGATCCAACCGGAACTCTGGACCATGTTTTTCGATGGGTCGCTGATGAAGATAGGAGCGGGCGCAGGCCTGCTCTTCATCTCGCCCCTCAGGAAGCACCTCCGCTACGTGCTGCGCCTCCATTTCCCGGCGTCCAACAACGTGGCCGAGTACGAGGCTCTGGTTAACGGGTTGTGCATCGCCATCGAGCTAGGGGTCCGGTGCCTCGACGCTCGGGGCGACTCGCAGCTTGTCATCGACCAAGTCATGAAGAACTCCCATCGCCGCGACCCGAAGATGGAAGCCTACTGCGATGAGGTTCGGCGCCTGGAGGACAAGTTCTACGGGCTCGAGCTCAACCACATTGCCCGACGATATAACGAGACTACGGACGAGCTGGCTAAGATAGCCTCGGGGCGGACAACGGTTCCTCCGGACGTCTTCTCCCGAGACCTACATCAACCCTCCGTCAAGACCGACGACACGCCCGAGCCCGAGAAGGTCTCGGCCCTGCCCGAGGCGCCCTCGGCTTAGCCCGAGGCACCCTCGGCCCCTGAGGGTGAGGCACTGCGCGTCGAGGAAGAGCGGAATGGGGTCACGCCTAATCGAAACTGGCAGACCCCATACCTGCAATATCTCCACCGAGGAGAGCTACCCCTCGACAGAGCCGAAGCTCGGCGACTGGCGCGGCGTGCCAAGTCGTTCGTCTTGCTGGGTGACGGAAAGGAGCTCTACCACCGCAGCCCCTCAGGCATCCTCCAGCGATGCATATCCATCACCGAAGGTCAGGAGTTATTACAAGAAATACACTCGGGGGCTTGCGGTCATCACGCAGCGCCTCGAGCCCTTATTGGAAACGCCTTCCGACAGGGTTTCTACTGGCCAACCGCGGTGGCTGACGCCACTAGGATTGTACGCACCTGCCAAGGGTGTCAATTCTACGCAAAGCAGACCCACCTGCCCGCTCAGGCTCTGCAAACAATACTCATCACCTGGTCGTTCGTTGTGTGGGGTCTGGACCTTGTCGGTCCCTTGCAGAAGGCACCCAGGGGCTACACGCACCTGCTGGTCGCCATCGACAAATTCTCCAAGTGGATCGAGGTCAGACCCCTAAACAGCATCAGGTCCGAACAGGCGGTGGCATTCTTCACCAACATCATCCATCGCTTCGGGGTCCCAAACTCCATCATCACCGACAACGGCACCCAGTTCACTGGTAGAAAGTTCCTGGACTTCTGCGAGGACCACCACATCTGGGTGGACTGGGCCGCCGTAGCTCACCCCATGACGAATGGGCAGGTAGAGCGCGCCAACAACATGATTCTGCAAGGACTCAAGCCACGGATCTACAACGACCTCAACAAATTCGGCAGGCGATGGATGAAGGAACTCCCCTCGGTGGTCTGGAGTCTGAGAACGACGCCAAGCCGAGCCACGGGCTTCATGCCGTTTTTTCTAGTCTATGGGGCCGAGGCTATCTTTCCCACAGACTTAGAATACGGATCCCCGAGGACGAGGGCGTACGATGACCGAAGCAATCGGACCAACCGAGAAGACTCATTGGACCAGCTAGAAGAGGCTCGGGACATGGCCTTACTACACTCGGTGCGGTATCAGCAGTCCCTGCGACGCTACCACGCCCGAGGGGTTCGGTCCCGAGACCTCGAGGTGGGCGACCTGGTGCTTCGGCTACGACAAGACGCCCGATGGCGCCACAAGCTCACGCCTCCCTGGGAAGGGCCGTTCATCATCGCCAAGATTTTGAAGCCCGAAACGTACAAGCTGGCCAACAGTCAAGGCGAGGTCTACAGCAACGCTTGGAACATCCGACAGCTACGTCTCTTCTACCCTTAAGATGTTTTCAAGTCGTTCATACACCTCGTTTACATACGCAAATAAAGTCTAACCATCAAGGAAGGGTCAGCCTTGCCACAGCAAAGCCCGACCCTCCCTCGGGGGCTAGAAAGGGGAACCCCCTCTGCGTCAAAATTTTCCTCGAAAAAAGTCTTCCACCAAAACGACTTTCGTGTTTCCCCGCTATATCAGTAACAAAACCCGGAGAAACGAATAAGAGTGCATGTAAGTGGCAAGGCCGACCGAGCCGAGGGATTCCTACGCCTCCGGGATACGGATACCTCACTCGTCACCTACCGCGAAAAATAACTCTTACTTGGGTAAGCAATCCTGCTACTGACGAACGAGTCCGGATACGCGAAACAGGAGGAAAAGAGACACAACTTTATATTACGACGACAAAGTGTTCAGGCCTCGGCGGCCACAAAAGACACATACATATTCAAAATAAACTGCTCCGGCAGAATCAGGCATCGCCCGGGGGAGGAGATGCACCCTCGGCTTCGTTTCCACCCTCGGCGAGATCCGCCCCGCCCTCAGACGGCGGCGCAAGCGGAAGGATTTCTGCCTCGAAGGTGGTCGCCAGCACCGCGCTTGGGCCCGCGGCGGCCGCGTCAAGCCTCTGAACTTCGACCAGGGCAGCTTCATCTTCGTCGGGAAGGCAGTACCCCTCGCTGACCCGCTCTAGATCCACATCGTAGTGGGAAGCGAGCTCGGCGAAGGCCCGCCTAACGCCGTGATGCAGCGCCTCGCGGAGTCTGCCGCGCGCGTGGTCACCCAAGGCCTGCAGGCGACTCTGAGGGGAGCTTCCCGAGGGGATGTTGTCAAGACCAAAGATCCGGCAGAAGGCCGAGATAGCCTCGGACATGGCCACGTGGTCGGCCTCCCTCTGCTCAGCCGCCTGGGCAAGTGCCTTGGCGGACTCGTTGAGGGCATACTCAAACTCTGCAAACAGCCAAAGCAGAAGTCTTCAAACACGGGTTGAAGAATGAAGCTGAATCAAAATCTCAAAACAGCCAAGACATACCTTCGGCCCGGGCACGCTGCTCCGAGGTTGCGGCTTGGGCGGACTGAGCAGACCCAACGGCCACGGCCAGGTCCGCCGCAAGGGCTCCGGCCCGAGCAGACGCCTCGGTTAGCTGGCCTCCAAGGACCTCAGCCAGGCTTTCAGCCTCGACAGCCCGGCCCTGAGATTGGTCCCGCTCACCGATGACCTGGTCAAGCTCCAACTGCCGCCGCTGTGCCTCTGCGCGTGCCGCCGCTGCCTCTGCCCCCAGATCGACACAGAGCAACCGAAGGTCCGCCACCTCAGCGCTCCGTTGGGAAAGGCGCTCGGTAGCCTCGGCAAGCGTGGTCCTCAGGAACCGCAGCAAACCCCAGACGTCGGCCTCGCAGTGGATGAACGACGACTTGGCGGTGCTCAGATCCGTCAGATCCTGAGGAAGGGAAGCGAGGCGTCACAAAGAATGCCTTGACTACATGAAAGGTATGCCTGAAAACCTCACCTGGAGGATCCTGGGAACGTCCCTGGAAAGGACCTCCAGGGTCGACCGAAGCGACCCCATCGTTGCCTCGGCACACTCACGAAGCTCGTCCCAAGCCTGCTCCTCTCGCCCATCGTCAAGAACAAAGAGGGGCTTCGAGGCACCACGGGTCTAGAACCAGAGCCTCTCCCCACGCCGCTCATTGGGACCTCGCCGCTCCCCAGGACAGGCCGCGGTTCTGCGCCCCCCTCCTCCAAGGCGACGACACCCCCTGCGGTCGGCGCATCAAGTACTTCCTCGACTAAGGGGGCAGACCTCTGATCACCGGCCTCGGGAAGCAGCGCCTCAGCCATCTCAGCATCAGCGGCGACGGATGGCCCCACGGGCAGAACAGCAACAGCCTCGGCCGAGGCTGGTGCCGGCGTCGGCAACACGTCAGGTGGTGTGAAGGCCGCGGCCGCGCCAGTAGTCTCCCCCAGCACGACGACCGCCTCAGCAGAGGGGTCAGCCTGAGGAGCCCGCCCCGCGGCAACTCATGCCGCCTGAGCCCCCTGCTTTGGGGCATCATGTGAGGAGGCCAGCCGGCCGGCGAGGCCCGATGCGACACTGACTGCAGAAGTCGACGCCGTCTTGAGGACCTTCCGGGGAGCCAGACCGGTCGAACCGTGCCTCCGTTTGCTAGGAAGAAAGGGAAGAGCAGGATCAGGACACACGAAGAAGGAGCCGGGACAAAGGTATCCTCAGATACTTACCCACTCTGGGCCACGACCAATTGTGCCTGCGGGGAGGCCCCTCGAGCCTCGGTCCCCGCGGGCACCACCGAGGTTTGCCCCACTGCTGGCTTCGGCACCATCCTTGCCTCGGGCGCCCGAGGCACCAGGGGGACGGACTGCCCAGGCGCAGCCACGACGACCTGAGGATCAGCCTCCTGTGCAGTCGACACGGGCAACGGCTCTTGGGGATCAGGCGGGTCGGCCTGACTCCCCGGGGTCACCTCAACTACCTCGGCCAAGGGGTCAAGTACCCCCTCGGCCTGCCCCTGTTCTTCGGACCAGGACCCTGATGTCCCAGCCCCGGATACCGACGGTGCCAGCCCACTCGGGGGCTGGCTCGACGATCCCTGGCCCAGCCTCAGATTCAGGCTGAGGCCAAGGCGGGCAGCCATGTCATCGTCTTTATCATCGTCGTCGTTGTCGTCATCGTCAGGCGTCTCCGGCGACGGCTCCCTCGGGAGCCCGTCCCTCTCCTGCCGCCGCCGACGCCTCTCCAAGGAATCCCGAGCCCGCATCCGCTCGCGGGCCCGAGCCTTTTTCGCGTCCTTCTTCTCCTTCTTCTTCTCCGCAGCGACCCTCCGCGCGGCTCGGTCCACCGCGTCCTCTGGGACCGGCGGCAGAGAAGGCTTGTGAAACCCCACCTCCTGGAGACGGACGGAAATCTCAGCTGTGAGAACCCAGGGGCAATCTTACACAAGAAGGAAGAAGGAGCGGACACTCACCAGGGATATGCACCCGCGCTCGAGGCGCATCGAGGGCTGGGTAAGAGCACCGGCATCCAGCTTTCCTACTGTGCCGGCTACCCGCCAGTGGAGGTCATCGGCGGGGAGGGGGACCGAGGACATCAGCGAACCCTCCAAGTCGACCCCTGGCGTCATCTCCGAAAGCGGCAGCCGCCGCTCCATCAAGGGGAGCACCCTCCGGCGATGGATGGCGGCAACCACCCCCGCAGCGGTGAGCCCTCCATCTCGCAGCTCCTGCAAGGCCTCCAGAAGGGGCTGGAGATTCTTCTGTCTCTCGCGCGGGCCCCATAGCGCCAGTTGGTGCCGGCGGCGGTCACCACTCGTTGAGAAAACGATGGGAGCCTCCCATCGTCGTTCCGAAGGTAAAACCATCGGCGCTGCCACCCCTTGTTTGAAGACACAAGGATGGCAGGGATGTACTGTTGCGCACGCGCCAGCCTCAATTGGAGGATGCAGCCACCGGCCCGCACCGCCATGCGAACTCTCCTTTCTCCCGTCGTCAAGGCAAAGGGCTCCGCGGAGAAGAGATGGGTCCACAGATCCCAGTGGGGGTCAATCCCCAAAAACCCTTCGCAAACCGCCGCGAAGATGGCTGCTTGCGCGATGGAGTTGGGGCTGAGATTGTGCAGCTCCACCCCGTAGAAATGCAGAATCGCCCGCATGAAACGACTTGCTGGCACTCCAAACCCCCGCTCATGGA
Source organism: Zea mays (assembly GCF_902167145.1). NCBI lineage: Eukaryota > Viridiplantae > Streptophyta > Magnoliopsida > Poales > Poaceae > Zea > Zea mays. Next base: position 62,163,771 of record NC_050096.1, on the reverse strand, counting down.
AGGAGATGAAACTCAACACATACCCCGACGGCGGGGATGGGGCGGCTCCGCTCGAAGGGGCCATCCACTCCGGCTGCGGGTCACCGGAGAGGGGACGAAGCAAGCCATCGGCAACAAGGGCCTCCAAATCGTCAACTGTGACGGTAGAGAAAGGGCACGGGTCATGCGGCGGAACGACGGTCACCCGATCGGCCATCACCAAGCGAAGGAGGTGGCGGCGAAGCGGACAAGGTGCACAGCTTTCTTTCTCTGGCTATTCCCTCAGGTTGCGGAAACCTAAGCAGGAGGCGAGCAGCAGAGTAAAGAACCGCCACCGGTCCCTCTTCCAAATATATAAAGGCCCAGGCGAGACCCGTTCAACACTTCGCCCGAACCTGCCGCGAAATTCAAAACTCAAAGGCGAAACGCCCGTTCCTCGAACGGCTCGCGCACGCACAACGGCTGCCCTGTGAACCACTCATCCTGTCGCATTAACTCTGCGGTAGGACAAGCGGCACCTTTGGCAGGCGAAGCAGGCGACGCTTCACCTCCGCCATAATGACCGCATCAAAAAAGGTACGCCACGTCGTTCAATTTCATATCCCTTTTTCTCTTCCCCTTTCTCTCTCTTGCTACAGGGACCGGGAAAGGGGATACTTCGAAAGGGATCCTTCTCCGCGAAGGAAGCGGGCCCCGAGCCCTCCTACTGATTAGAGGTTCAAAGGCTGGCCCCTCGGAAGGGTTCGACAGCCGCCTCAGAGCACTCGGGCTCCGCGCCCACTACTGGTCAGAGGTTCGAAGGCTGGCCCCTCGGAAGGGTTCGACAGCCGCCTCAGGCCACTCGGCTCCGCGCCCACTACTGATCAGGGGTTCGTAGGCTGGCCCCCGAAGGGTTCGACAGCCGCCTCAGAGCACGCGGAGCGAGGGATGACTCTGGGTACGTCCGATACATGGCCGAGGCTTGGGCTACGCTCCCGAGGTACCCCAGGACATTTCCGAGACCAGCAGGAGCGATTCTATAACGGAATCCCATCAGAGGGAGGCATCGAGCCCTCGGACCCTATCAAACGGGACCGGGTCTGGCAAATCACCTGTAGGTACTTTTGGAGCGCGCCTCTGGGCCACTAGCCGGCCCTTATCGAACGGGGCACGGGCGTCCACTCGGATCACCCATTAGCAACTCACTGGAGACACCATGTTCGGCGCCCTCCAAGGGCAACATGGCGCTCCCCCCGCCTCCTCCTTGCGGAAAGGTGACGCAGGGGCGTATGAAAAAAGTCGAGTCAGTCCTTGATCGTCCTCTTGCTCTGTGCGGAGGCTCGGGGGCTGCTCTTGCAAGACCGGCTCCGGCCAAACCGTTGACAGTGTCAACATACCAGCCCGAGAACTCGGAACCTAACTATGCACCCGGGCTACGACCAGTTCGCATGAGGGAACAACCGGACCAGCCGAGGCATCACGAAAGGCATTAAGACCTCGAAGGAGTCAAACCACTCCTCCGAGGCCTCGGGGGCTACACCCGGCGGGTGCGCTCGCGCGCACCCCCCGGAAAGAAATGCAACTGAGAAAGGCCGGTCCCCTTGCAAAAAAAGTGCGACAAAAGCCTCCAAGCGAGTACTAACACTCCCTTTGAGGCTCGGGGGCTACTGTCGGGGACCATAATTAGGGGTACCCCCAAGACTCCTAATCTCAACTAGTAACCCCCATCAGCACAAAGCTGCAAAGGCCTGATGGGCGCGATTCCGGTCAAGGCTCCGTCCACACAAGGGACACGATCTCATCTCACCCGAGCCCAGCCTCGGGCAGGAACATTAGACCAAGGCAGATTCACGCCTCGCCCGAGGGTCTCCTCAAACAACGGACGCACCTTCGACTCGCCCGAGGGTCTCCTCAAACAACGGACGCACCTTCGACTCGCCCGAGGCCCAGCTCGGGCAGGCTTCACGGAGAAGCAACCTTGACCAGATCGCCACGCCAACCGACCGTATCGCAGGAGCATTCAATGCAAGGATCGCCTGACACCTTATCCTGACGCACGCTCTTCAGTCGACAAGGCCAAAGTGACCGCAGTCACTTCGCCGCTCCGCTGACTGACCTGACAGGAAAACAGCGCCGCCTGCCCTGCTCCGACTGCTGTGCCACTCGCCAGAGTGACGCCGACAGCAGCTAAGTCCAGCCTCGGGCGCCATAGGAAGCTCCGCCTCGCCCGACCCCAGGGCTCGGCCCCCGTCTCGACCTCGGACGACGGACTCCGCCTCGCCCGACCCCAGGGCTCGGACTCAACCTCGACGCCGGAAGATGGTCTCCGCCTCGCCCGACCCCAGGGCTCGGACTCAACCTCGACGCAGGAAGACGGTCTCCGCCTCGCCCGACCCCAGGGCTTGGACTCAACCTCGACCTCGGACGACGGTCTCCGCCTCGCCCGACCCCAGGGCTCGGACTCAACCTCGACCTCGGACGAAAGTCTCCGCCTCGCCCGACCCCAGGGCTCGGACTCAGCCTCGACTCCGGAAGACGGTCTCAGCCTCGCCCGACCCCAGGGCTCGGACTCAGCCTCGACTCCGGAAGACGGTCTCCGCCTCGTCCGACCCCAGGGCTCGGACTCAGCCTCGACCTCGGAGGAGTCACCACCTCGCCTGACCTCGGGCTCGGACCGACCACATCACAGGGGGGGCATCATTACCCTACCCCTAACTAGCTCAGGCTACGGGGAACAAGACCGGTGTCCCATCTGGCTCGTCCCGGTAAAACAAGTAATGATGGCACCCCGCGTGCTCCATGACGACGGCGGTTCTCAGCCCCTTACGGAAGCAAGGAGACGTCAGCAAGGATCCGACAGCCCCGACAGCTGTGCTTCCACAGGGCTCAAGCGCTCCTCCGACGGCCACAACATCACATGAACAAGGCAGCAACACCTCTCCGACAGCCACGACGACATGTACATAGGGCTCTGGCTCCCCTTTGCTAGACACGTTAGCACATTGCTACACCCCTCATTGTACACCTGGGCCCTCTCCTTACATCTATAAAAGGAAGGTCCAGGGCTCTCGTACGAGAAGGTGGTCGCGCGGGAGAATGGGCTGGCGGACAGTCTCTCTCTCTCTCTCTCCCTCGCGAACGCTTGTAACCCCCTACTGCAAGCGCATCCGCCCTGGGCGCAGGACAACACGAGGCCGCGGTTTCCCCTTACTGTTTTCCCCCCTTGTGTTTCGTCTTGCGCCGACCCATCTGGGCTGGGACACGCAGCGACAATTTACTCGTCGGTCCAGGGACCCTCCAGGGTCGAAACGCCGACACACTGTATCCTAGTTTGGTTCTGATTTCAGTATTCTCAGTTGGTGGCATCAGCATAAGATTACATATCCTATTGTTTTTATACTAGCTAAGGATGTGTTGATTGTTCCTGCTTCTACCATATCTTCGGAATCTACCTTTAGTCTTGCTGGCAGGGTGATCGAGGAGCGGCGACGACGACTAACCTGTGATATGGTGGAAATCTTGTCCTGTATCAAGGACTGGGAGTTAGCTGATTCCCACATGCAGCACTGCGTCGACAAGGAGACAAAGGAATTTGAAGATGAACTTGAGAATATGAACCTGGATGAAGAAGTTGTAGCTCCTAGACCCGGGACAAGTAGGATTAGATGAAATTGCCTGTCAGGCTGACTGTGTGAGTGTGGTGTTCATCCTCAAACTGTGAATTGTGATGTAAACATGTAATGAACATTGGACAATGAAACTTTTGGAGATGGCTGTACTTTTTTTCTTCCTAGGGTTTTCTCACGAGTTGTGAGTTTTTACCTAGGAAGGTTTTTAATGAGGCAACATTGCACTAAGGCTCCACTAAATCCCTCTACTTATAGCTGTTAAATTGTTCTATATTGTTGTTTGCTATTTTATAGCTATTGAACTGTAGTCTGTGTGTTGTTTTCTGTATATACGGGTTCATGGGCGTCCCGGCACGAACGGGCTCAACGGGCCGCAGGCCCGGCCCGACCCGTATAAAGTTATGCGTGTCGTGCTTGGGCCGGCTGATCAGCTCGCGGTTAAGCATGGCCCGGCCCGCTAGCTAAGCCGTGCCTAATTGGGCTCAGGCCGTGCTGACCCGGATCGCCCGTTTGGATAACTATAGGTTGGAGGGTATGGAGTGTAAAATGGGGTCTCTGGCTCACATTTAGCTCTTTTTAGCACCTCTTGAGCAGCTTATAAGATAATAGGTGCTAAATTTTATCACACCACCATTACTGTTTAGATCACCAAATGGCTACAAGGAACTAAAAAGAAGCTGCTAAAGTTTATCTCGTGAGATTAAAACAGGGCCTAATTAACAAGAATGCGACGTGAAGTCCGTCGGTTTGAAAAACTGACGTACTTAAACAGACTGAGAAATAAATAATCTCAAAATTACTATACTTAATTGCAAAATACTATCGAGTGTTATTGGTAGTAGGTTAATTAGTAGCATATGCAATGTGCAGAGAGCCTACAAGAAATAAAAAATACAAACATAAGTACATGACCATGGAAGAAAAAAATCCTGCTGCCACTAAGAATATCTCATAATACACCTTCCTTGTCTACTTGAAAACATGAACTTATAGACTATAAAAATATACATTCACTAATGTTTGTAAAATTACGAGCAAATGTCCTAGTTAGCCAGTTAGGGCTCGCGGAGGCACGACGTTGGGACTCACCAGCGGAGGACAGAGTGCGGCGGAGGGCACAGCGTGGAGGAGCGACAATGTGGACAGACGGTGGAGGCACGGTGGCGGAGGTGCGGCAAAGGACAGAGCCAAGCGACGTGGGGCAGAGGGCGGACGGCAGTGGCATGGCGGCGTGGTCAGAGGGCGGAGGGCAGACGACGCCGTGAGCAGATGGAGGAGGGCGGAGGCGTGGTTTACTGGCGATGAGCAAGGCGCGGCGGAGGGCAAGGCATGTCGACGTGCACAGATGCCTCGGAGGTGCGGCGGCGTGGGCAGAGGGCAGAGGGGCTGAGGGCAGACGGTAGAGATGGCAATAATAGAGCCTGATCTTTGATTCTCCGTAAGGAATTCCTCCATTAAAATATAGGAATGGAGAAATTTCTTTTTTCATAGGGATACGAGAAAAAATCTTTTTCCGATAGGTAAACGGGGATGGGGACGGAGAAGTATTCCCCATCCAGTTCCCCGCAGAGATCCGATAAACTTGCACATGACGATGTTTTCATGTACTAGTTAGTGATAGAAATAAATAATTATTTTATCAAGAGATCACTTATTGTACAAATATGTTCATATATATATATATATATATATATATATATATATATATATATATATATATATATATATATATAAAATAGGTGAGTGCACGTGCGTTGCAACGGAAACATATAATACTATAGGTGAGTGACTGTGCGTTGCAACGGAACCGCTACATTGCAATCATTAGTACCATACTAACTTCTATATGCGTGTGTTGCTATGATTTCTATATATCACATATGTCGACCTTGTTTAAATAGGTGTTGTGGAAAACTGGCAATCATTTTTAAGTAGCAATAAACTATATGTTACCATGAAGCACTGGTGCCATACAACAATAACTGAATGTTATTGTTAAGTAGCAATATACTCTATGCTAGACGTTTAACCGTTTTTCTGAAAAAAATGTAGAAACCCTTAATTAGCACTAAGATGAACGACAATTGCTCAGCTCGGTTTTATCCTGTAAAATAGAATACAACAAAATTACCATTCTAGGCAAACAAAGCTTCAGAGTCCACAAGAATATCATCAGTTCACTACTACGGAAGGGGAGAGGAGTGGCGAATAGAGGAGACAGGAGAATGGAGGCAGCGCGATTTGGGTTCTTGGATGGTGGTACGGGGTTGAGGGGGCGCTTGGGGACAATAAACCAATACATAAAGTTAAATTCAATGAATAACAGTGTCGGCGTTTCGAGATCGGGGGGTCCCTGGGCCGACGAGTGAATGTCGTCGCGTGCCCCAGCCCAGATGGGTCGAGCGCGAGGGTGAGCGCGAAGGGGGGAGAGCGAGGCGGCCTGAGACCGGCGTGAGAGAGGTGGGAATCCCGCGGCCTTCGTGTTCGTCCCGCGCCCAGGTCGGGTGCGCTTGCAGTAGGGGGTTACAAGCGTCCACGCGGGAGAGGGAGCGAGCGGCCCCAAGCGAGCGCCTGTCTCGTCCTCGTCCCCACGCGGCCAACCCTCTCTAAGAGGGCCCTGGTCTTTCCTTTTATAGGCGCAAGGAGAGGATCCAGGTGTACAATGGGGGGTGTAGCAGAGTGCTACGTGTCTAGCGGAGGAGAGCTCGCGCCCTAAGTACATGCCGTTGTGGCAGCCGGAGAGATTTTGGCACCCAGCTGGTGTGATGTCATGGCCGTCGGAGGAGCGATGGAGCCTGGCGGAGGGACAGCTGTCGGAGCGGTTGAGTCCTTGCTGACGTCCTCTTGCTTCCGTAAGGGGGCTGAGAGCCACCGTCGTCACAGAGTACGCGGGGCGCCATCATTGCCTATCCGGCGGAGCTAGCCAGATGGGACGCCGGTCTCGTTCCCTGCGGCCCGAGTTAGCTCGGGGTAGGGTGATGATGGCGCCTCCTGTTGACGTGGCTGGTCTACGCCCTAGGTTGGGCGATGTGGAAGCTCCTCCGAGGCCGAGGTCGAGTCTGTCTTCCGTGGTCGAGGTCGAGTCCGAGCCCCTGGGTGGGGCGAGGCGGAGTTCGTCGTCTTCTAGGGCTGAGCCCAACTCCGAGCCCTGGGTCGGGCGGAGCGGAGTTCATCATCTTCCGGGGCTGAGCCCGAGTCCGAGCCCTGGGTCGGGCGGAGCGGAGTTCGCCGTCTTCCGGGACTTAGCCCGAGTCCGAGCCCTGGGTCGGGCGGAGCGGAGTTCGTCGTCTTCCGGGACTTAGCCCGTGTCCAAGCCCTGGGTCGGGCGGAGCAGAGTTCGCCGTCTTCCGGGACTTAGCCCGAGTCCGAGCCCTGGGTCGGGCGGAGCGGAGTTCGCCGTCTTCCAGGACTTAGCCCGAGTCTGAGCCCTGGGTCGGGCGGAGCGGAGTTCGCCGCCTTCCGAGACTTAGCCCGAGTCCGAGCCCTGGGTCGGGCGGAGCGGAGTTCGCCGTCTTCCGGGACTTAGCCCGAGTCCGAGCCCTGGGTCGGGCGGAGCGGAGCTTCCTATGATGCCTTCGGCAGGGCCTGACTGCCTGTCAGTCTCACTCTGTCAAGTGGCACTGCAGTCGGAGTGGCGCAGGCGGCGCTGTCCTCCTGCCAGATCGGTCAGTGGAGCGGCGAAGTGACGGCGGTCACTTCGGCTCTGCCGGCTGGGGGGCGCGTGTCAGGATAAAGGTGTTAGGCCACCTTTGCATTAAATGCTCGATTTGGTCGGTTGGTGCGGCGATTTGGTCAGGGTTGCTTCTTAGCGAAGGTAGGGCCTCGGGCGAGCCGGAAATATGTTCGCCGTTGGAGGGGGGCCTCGGGCGAGACGGAAATCCTCCGGGGTCGGCTGCCCTTGTCCGAGGCTAGGCTCGGACGAGGCGCGATCGAGTCCCTCGAATGGACTGATCCCTGACTTAATCGCACCCATCAGGCCTTTGCGGCTTTATGCTGATGGGGGTTACCAGCTGAGAATTAGGAGCCTTGAGGGTACCCCTAATTATGGTCCCCGACAGTAGCCCCCGAGCCTCGAAGGGAGTGTTAGCACTCGCTTGGAGGCTCTCGTCGCACTTTTTTGCAAGGGGACCAGCCTTTCTCGGTTGCGTTTTGTTCCGGTGGGTGCGCGCGAGCGCACCCTCCGGGTGTAGCCCCCGAGGCCTCGGAGGAGTGGTTTCACTCCTTCAAGGTCTTAATGCCTTGCGTAATGCTTCGGCTGGTCTGGTTGTTCCCTCATGCGAGCTGGCCGTAGCCCGGGTGTACGGTCGGGTCCCAAGTTCTAGGGCTGGTATGTTGACGCTGTCAACGGTTCGGCCGGAGCCGGGTTTGCGAGAGCAGCCCCCGAGCCTCTGCACAGGGCGAGAGGGCGATCAGGGACAGACTCGGCTTTTTTACATACGCCCCTGCGTCGCCTTTCCGCAAGGAGGAGGGGGGGAAAGCGCCATGTTGCCCTCGATGGGCGCCGAATATGGTGTCTCCGGTGAGCTGCAAGCGGGTAATCCGAGTGGACGTCCGTGCCCCGTTCGTTAGGGGTCGGCTAGGGGCCCAGAGGCACGCCCAAAAGTACCTGCGGGTGATCTGCCGGACCCGGTCCCCTGGCGACGGGGTCCGAGGGCTCGATGCCTCCCTCTGATGGGATCCCGTTACAAGATCGTTCCCGCTGGTCTCAGAAATGTCCTAGGGTACCTCGGGAGCGCAGCCCGAGCCTTGGTTATGTATCGAACGTACCCATGGTCATCCCTCGCTCGGCGTCTTAGGCGGCTGTGAACCCTTCGGGGGCCAGCCTTCGAACCTCTGATCAGTAATGGGCGCGGAGCCCGAGTAGCCTGAGGCGGCCGTGGAACCCTTCCGAGGGGCCGACCTTCGAACCTCTGACCAGTAGTGGGTGTAGGGCCCATGCGATCTGAGGCGGCTGTCGAACCCTTCCGGGGGGCCAGCCTTCGAACCTCTGATCAGTAGGGAGGCTCAGAGCCTGGTTCCTTCACGGGGAAGGATCCTTTTCGGGGTATCCCCCTTTCCCGGTCCCTGTTGCAAGAGAGAGAAAGAGGAAAAAGTAAAAGGATATGAAATCGAACGACGCAGCGTACCTTTTTTTGACGCGGTTATTATGGCGAAGGTGAAGCGCCGCCTGCTTCTCCTGCCAGAGGCGCCGCCTATCCCGCCGCGAAGTTAATGCGACGGGGAGAGTGGTTGGCGGGGCGGCCGTTGCGCATGCGCGAGCCGTTCGAGGATGGAACACGGGCGCGTTGTCTTCACGCCGTGAGAGAGGGTTCTCTCGCTGCCCCCGGATGTGACGTGAGCTTGGCTGACGACGTGACTGCTGCTCCTGCCCGCCTGCCACCGTCATTACTGCCGGCCCATTTTTGGCCGCACTGACCGCCGCGCCAGGCTGGCGCTGCTGGGTTGTGCGCTGGGTCGCCTCGAGTCGCGGTATTGGTTCCGCAGTCGAGGAGGCGCAGTGGTGGCACAAGTGGCGGTGCAGTTGCATGCACGAAGCATTCGGCGCGCCGGTTGCATGACGCGTGGGCCTGGGCCTTCATGCTGGGCGTGTTGGGAGTCGGAGAAGCGCGCCCACTTGGCGCGGTTGCATGCCGCCTGCACGGCTGCCCGCCCCTTTCGCCCGTTGGTCTGGGCAAAAGTGGAGGGTCACTTGTAACCGCTGGGCGATTGGGCGCACCGCGCACGGCGGTTTGGCTTCTTCTGCTCTGAGCCGGTTTGCATGACGTGTGGGACCCAGCCCCCGCGCCGCAGGGGAGGACCTTGGAGTGTGTTGGAGAAGACTCAGCCCGCGACGGTTGGGGGCGCAAGTAGGGAGAGTCGCCTTTAAAAGGAGGGCGACCCCCTTTGGAAGGCCACCATGTCTTCGCGCTCCCTTATGCATCGTGTCTTTCCACTTTCCAAGCCCCCGGATGGGGGATACCCGCCGTCTTTCCGCCTCATCGTTGGAGGAACGCAACTCCGTGGGAGTTGGTACCTTTCAGCCATCGTTCGGCTTCAAGGATTTTCATCACACAGCCCGGTTGCACCCCTTCGCTGGTGGTCACCCAAGACGGTGACCTCCAGCCCCCGGATGTGGAGAGGCAAGCCGGGCTGTGATCTCGGTCCCGCCCCCAGCGTCGAGGGTGTTCGTCATCCTCGCTGGGGCGGGGAGCGAGGCGAGCCGGGGCTCTACTTCCCGCGCGGGCCGGAGGGCCACCCCTTCTTCTAGCTTCTGGTGGTGGCAAACATCCTCCAGCTCTGCGGAGGAGACGTCCTCCAGCCATGCCGGGGAAGGCGAACTGTTGCTGCCCAGCTAGGATGCAACATTCCGCCCTCTTCCTCGCTTTCGCGGCGAGGGCGGCAGCGAGGACCTGCCGGTGCGCTTTGGAGCGGCCCGCTCTTTGGCTTTAATAGCTGGTTCGCGTCCCTTGAGCGGGAACGCGAACGAGAGCCCTCCGGCGGCCGCGTCCGTCCTGGGACCATGGCTGCTGCTGCAGAGGTCGCTGGCGGGTCCCCCGGCGTTCGTCGCCCCGCAGGCTCCCCTGTGTGGAGGTTGTTCATACCCGCGGGGATGGAACCAGAGTTCCGTTTTGTAATGGCACTTTGAATGCCAGTGTTTTTGTTCATTGTGGCTGTCGAGGCCTGAACATGTATGCAATTTTGGCACGGAGCCGTGTTTTTTCCTCATTTTCGAGCACTAAGACTCGCCTGTTGGTTGTCTGAACCGCTTCACCAAGCGTGAGTCGCCCCGTGCAAAGGTGACGAGTGAGGTATCCATATCCCGGAGGCGTAGGAGTCCCTCGGCTCGGTCGGCCTTGTTGTCCGAGGCTTCTCTTGCTTAGTTAAAGGGACCCCTTGGCCGCTCTTCGATGAGCCGAGGCCAGGGGTAGCGGTATCAGCATGAACAGGGGCAGAGTTGGCTCGAAAAGGAAACCTGGTTGGCCGGAGCCCAGCCGGGTCGTCCGTTAGCGGGACCGACGCCGGAGTTGACCAGCCGAGGCCTCGGGTCGGGCTGACGTCCTTGGAGGACGGTTGGCTGAGGCCCCGGGGTGACCGGCCGAGCCGCCTGCTCGGGCCGAATTCCCGGAGAAGACCCTGGCAGCGATTGCCCGGGCGTGGTGATGACGTCGTCCTTTAGAGTGGAGATCCTCGGACCGCGTCGCCGTTCGAGGCCAGGTCGGACCTCGCCGAAGGTGTCGTCGATGCCGAGGGTGCTGCTGCCCCCTTCCAGCGTCAAGACCCGAGCCTGCAGGATCGGATTGTCTTGTAGCGTGTGTCTCCTGCGGCCGCCGAGGCCAAAACACACCCTCGCCGTGTTGTAAAGTTGCGTCTCTTTTCCTCTTGTTTCGAGTATCTGGACTTCTTTGTCGGTAACAGAAATGTTTGTGCGAGCGAGAGTTGCTTCTCGCGGAAGGTGATGAGTGAGGTATCTGTATCCCGGAGGCGTAGGAGTCCCTCGGCTCGGTCGGCCTTGCCGCTTACGCGCACTCTTACCCGTCCATGGGGCTCTGTCACCGACGCAGTCGAGAAGGCTCGAAGGATCGCTTCGGCAGAAGAACTTCCGAACGTGAAGACTTGTTTGGTCCGCGGAATCACTTATCCGAACGTGAGTTACTTATCGCAGAAGGTGATGAGTGAGGTATCCGTATCCCGGAGGCGTAGGAGTCCCTCGGCTCGGTCAGCCTTGGCTGCTTACATGTACTCCATCGTTTTCAGGATCCACTTTTCGAAGTAGTCAAAAAGCACGAAAGTCATTCTGGCAGAAAAGATCTTTCTTCGAGGAAAATTTCGACGCAGAGGGGGTCCCCCCCTTTTAGCCCCCGAGGGAGGGTCGGGCTTTGCCGAGGCGAGGCCGACCCTTCCTTGATGACTAAACTTTGAGTGGGTGCGAGGTATATGAACAACTTGAAAACATCTTAAGGGTAGAAGCGACGTAGCTGTTGGATGTTCCAAGCGTTGCCGTAGACCTCGCCTTGACTGTTGGCCAGCTTGTACGTTTCGGGCTTCAGAACCTTGGCGATGACGAACGGTCCTTCCCAGGGGGGCGTGAGCTTGTGCCGCCCTCGGGCGTCTTGTCGCAGCCGAAGCACCAGGTCGCCCACCTGGAGGTCTCGGGACCGGACCCCTCGGGCGTGGTAGCGTCGCAGGGACTGCTGGTACCGCGCCGAGTGTAGTAAGGCCTTGTCCCGAGCCTCCTCCAGCTGGTCCAGCGAGTCCTCTCGGCTAGCTTGGTTGCTTTGATCGCTGTAGGCCCTCGTCCTCGGGGAGCCGTATTCCAGGTCTGTGGGCAAGACGGCCTCGGCCCCGTAGACTAGGAAGAACGGCGTGAAGCCCGTGGCTCGGCTCGGCATTGTCCTCAGGCTCCAGACCACCGAGGGGAGTTCCTTCATCCATCGCTTGCCGAACTTGTTGAGGTCGTTGTAGATCCGAGGCTTGAGCCCTTGTAGAATCATGCCGTTGGCACGCTCTACTTGCCCATTTGACATGGGATGAGCCTCGGCGGCCCAATCCACCCGGATGTGGTGATCCTCGCAGAAGTCCAAGAACTTTCTGCCGGTGAACTGGGTGCCGTTGTCGGTGATGATGGAGTTCGGGACCCCGAAGCGATGGATGATGTTGGTGAAGAACGCCACCGCCTGCTCGGACCTGATGCTGTTCAGAGGTCGGACCTCGATCCACTTGGAGAATTTGTCGATGGCGACCAGCAGGTGCGTGTAGCCCCCGGGTGCCTTCTGCAAGGGGCCAACGAGATCCAGACCCCACACAGCGAAAGACCAGGTGATGGGTATCGTCTGCAGAGCCTGAGCGGGCAGGTGGGTCTGCCTCGCGTAGAATTGACACCCTTCGCAGGTGCGGACAATTCTAGTGGCGTCGGCCACCGCCGTCGGCCAGTAGAAGCCTTGTCGGAAAGCATTCCCGACAAGGGCTCGAGGCGCTGCGTGATGGCCGCAAGCCCCCGAGTGTATCTCTCGCAGGAGTTCCTGACCTTCGGCGGCGGAGATGCATCGCTGGAGGATGCTAGAGGGGCTGCGGTGGTAGAGCTCCTTCTCGTCGCCCAGCAAGACGAACGACTTGGCGCGCCGCGCCACCCACCGAGCCTCGGCTCGGTCGAGGGGTAGCTCTCCTTGGTGGAGATATTGCAGGTACGGGGTCTGCCAGTTTCGATCAGGCGTGGCCCCGCTTCGCTCCTCCTCGACGCGCAGCACCTCACCCTCGGGGGCCGAGGGTACCTCGGGCTGAACCGAGGGCGCCTCGGGCCGAGCTGAGGGTACCTCGGGCTGGGCCGAGGGCGCCTCAGGCTCGGGCGTGTCGTCGATCTTGACGGAGGGTTGATGCAGATCCCGGGAGAAGACGTCTGGGGGAACCGTTGTTCGCCCCGAGGCTATTTTAGCCAGCTTGTCCGCAGTCTCGTTGTAGCGCCGAGCGATGTGGTTGAGCTCGAGCCCGTAGAACTTGTCCTCCAAGCGCCGAACCTCATCGGAGTAGGCTTCCATCTTCGGGTCGCGGCAGTGGGAGTTCTTCATGACTTGGTCGATGACGAGTTGCGAGTCACCGCGGGCGTCGAGGCGCCGGACCCCTAGCTCGATGGCGATCCGCAACCCGTTGACCAGAGCCTCATACTCAGCCACATTGTTGGACGCCGGGAAATGGAGGCGTAGCACATAGCGTATGTGTTTCCCGAGGGGCGAGATGAAGAGTAGGCCTGCGCCGGCTCCCGTCTTCATCAATGACCCGTCGAAAAACATGGTCCAGAGCTCCGGTTTTCTCTGGGTTGGCTTCGATGCCCCGCTCAGAGACGATGAACCCCAAGAGCATGCCTCGGGGCACCCCGAAGACACACTTCTCGGGATTGAGCTTGACGCCTTTCGCCTTGAGACATCGGAATGTCACTTCAAGGTCGGAAAGGAGGTCGGAAGCTTTCCTCGTCTTGACTACGATGTCATCGACGTAGGCCTCGACCGTGTGGCCAATGTGTTCGCCGAACACATGGTTCATGCACCGCTGGTACGTCGCGCCCGCATTCCTCAAGCCGAACGGCATGGTGACATAGCAGTACATGCCGAAGGGTGTGATGAAAGAAGTCGCGAGCTGGACGGACTCTTTCATCCTGATTTGATGATACCCTGAGTAGGCATCGAGGAAAGACAGGGTTTCGCACCCAGCAGTGGAATCCACGATTTGATCGATGCGAGGCAGAGGGTAGGGAACCTTCGGACATGCTTTGTTGAGACCAGTGTAGTCTACACACATCCGCCATTTCCCCCCTTTCTTTCTCACAAGCACAGGGTTGGCAAGCCATTCGGGATGGAATACCTCTTTGATGAACCCTGTCGCCATTAGCTTGTGGATCTCCTCGCCTATCGCTCTGCGCTTCTCCTCGTCAAATCGGCGCAGAGGCTGCTTGACGGGTCGGGCTCCGGCTCGAATATCCAGCGAGTGCTCGGCGACATCCCTCGGTATGCCGGGCATGTCCGAGGGACTCCACGCGAAGACGTCGGCGTTCGCGCGGAGAAAGTCGACGAGCACTGCTTCCTATTTGGGATCGAGCCCGGAGCCGATCCGGATCTGCTTGGAGGCGTCGCCACTGGGGTCGAGGGGGACGGCCTTAACCGTCTCCACTGGCTCGAAGTTGCCGGCATGACGTTTCACGTCTGGCACCTCCTTAGAGAGGCTTTCCAGGTCGGCGATGAGGGCCTCGGACTCGGCGAGGGCCTCGGCGTACTCCACGCACTCCACATCGCATTCGAACGCGTGTTTGTACGTGGGGCCGACGGTGATGACCCCGTTGGGGCCCGGCATCTTGAGCTTCAGGTAGGTGTAGTTGGGGACGGCCATGAACTTCGCATAGCATGGTCTTCCCAGTACCGCGTGGTAGGTCCCTCGGAACCCGACCACCTCGAACGTCAGGGTCTCCCTTCGGAAGTTGGAGGGTGTTCCGAAGCAGACGGGAAGGTCGAGTTGTCCGAGGGGCTGGACACGCTTCCCGGGAATGATCCCATGGAAGGGCGCAGCGCCTGCTCGGACGGAGGACAGATCGACACGCAGGAGCCCAAGGGTCTCGGCGTAGATGATGTTGAGGCTGTTGCCTCCGTCCATAAGGACCTTGGTGAGCCTGACGTCGCCGATGACGGGGTCGACGACGAGCGGGTATTTCCCCGGGCTCGGCACGTGGTCGGGGTGGTCGGCTTGGTCGAAGGTGATGGGCTTGTCGGACCAGTCTAGGATGACTAGCGCCGCCACCTTCACCGAGCAGACCTCCCGGCGCTCTTGCTTGCGGTGCCGAGCCGAGGCATTCACCGCTTGCCCACCGTAGATCATGAAGCAGTCGTGGACCTCGGGGAACTCTCCTGCTTGGTGATCTTCCTTCTTGTCGTCGTCACGGGCCCTGCCACCCTCCGCGGGTGGCCCGGCCCTGTGGAAGTGGCGCCGAAGCATGACGCACTCCTCAAGGGTGTGCTTGACGGGCCCCTGGTGATAGGGGCACGGCTCCTTGAGCATCTTGTCGAAGAGGTTGGCACCTCCGGGGGGTTTCCGAGGGTTCTTGTACTCGGCGGCGGCGACAAGGTCCGCGTCGGCGGCGTCGCGTTTCGCTTGCGACTTCTTCTTGCCTTTCTTCTTGGCGCCGCGCTGAGTCGATGCCTCGGGAGCATCTTCCGATGGGCGGCCCTAGGGCTGCTTGTCCTTTCGGAAGATGGCCTCGACCGCTTCCTGGCCGGAGGCGAACATGGTGGCGATGTCCATCAGCTCGCTCGCCCTGGTGGGGGTCTTGTGACCCAACTTGCTCACCAGGTCGCGGCAGGTGGTGCCGACGAGGAACGCGCCGATGACATCCGAGTCGGTGATGTTGGGCAGCTCGGTGCGCTGCTTCGAGAATCGCCGGATGTAGTCCCGGAGAGACTCTCCCGGCTGCTGCCGGCAGCTTCGGGGGTCCCAGAAATTCCCGGGGCGCACGTATGTGCCCTGGAAATTGCCGGTGAAAGCTTGGACTAGGTCGTCCCAGTTGGAGATCTGCCCCGGAGGCAGGTGCTCCAACCAGGCGCGAGCGGTGTCGGAGAGGAACAGGGGGAGGTTGCGGATGATGAGGTTGTCATCGTCCGTTCCACCCAGTTGGCAGGCCAGACGGTAGTCCGCGAGCCACAGTTCTGGTCTCGTCTCCCCCGAGTACTTTGTGATAGTAGTCGGGGGTCGGAACCGGGTCGGGAACGGTGCCCGTCGGATGGCCCGGCTGAAGGCCTACGGACCGGGTGGTTCGGGCGAGGGACTCCGATCCTCCCTGCTGTCGTAGCGTCCCCCACGCCTGGGGTGGTAGCCTCGGCGCACCCTCTCGTCGAGGTGGGCCCGACGGTCGCGGTGATGGTGCTCGTTGCCGAGGCGGCCCGGGGCTGCAGGCGCGGTGTTGCGCGTGCGCCCGGTGTAGACCGAGGCTTCCCGCATGAATCGGGAAGTCGCGGCATGAGGTTCCGAGGGGTACCCCTGCCTTCGGGAGGCAGAGCTCTCGGCCCGTCGGACCGTGGTGCCTTCCAGGAGATTCTTGAGCTCCCCCTGGATTCGCCGGCCCTCGGTGGTTGATGGCTCCGGCATCGTGCGGAGAAGCGTCGCTGCTGCAGCCAGGTTTTGGCCGACCCCACTAGATGCGGGTGGTGGCCTGACCCTGACGTCGTCGGTGACGCGGTGCTGTAAACCCTGGGGTAGATGACGTATTTCTCCGGCCGGGGGTTGGCCGGCCCATGCCTGCCCGACGTCCCGGCGGATCGGCTCAAGCGCTCCTGCTCCCTCGTCGAGCCTGGCCTGCACCCCACGGATTTGCTCGAGCTGTGGGTCATGGCCCCCCGCCTGAACGGGGACCACAGCTAGCTCCCGTGGGATGTCAACGCGGGGCACCGGCCTAGGGAGATCACCGTCCTCTGGCATGCCGAGATGATTGCCTTCGGAGGGACCCCCTAGATCGACGTGGAAACATTCGCGGCTTGGGCCGCAGTCCTCGTCGCCGAGGCTATGGCTACCGTCGGAACAGTCGAAGAGGCAGTAGTCACATGCGATCATAAAGTCCCGCATGGCACTGAGGTTGCCAAGTCCAGAGAAATCCCAACAGATGCTGGGCTCGTCGTCTTCCTTGGACCCAGAGGGCCCGTAGGTCGAGACGTCCGTCAGCCGGTCCCAAGGCGACCGCATGCGAAACCCCAGAGGGTTTGGACTCGCCTCTACGAGAGTGCCCGCCAAAGCGAGGTCGCTAGGCGGGTTGAGGCTGAATCCAAATGACGTGGGATGAGAATCGGTCGGTACCTCTTGGTCGACGAGCAGCGATAAAGTCACGTCGGGGACTGACTGCACCGTCGTCCCAGGTACGAGGGTGACGTCCAGCAAGCTTTTCGCGAGCGCGCTGGCGTCGTCCGCTTGCTCGGGATTGGCGTGTCGCGGGGAGTCGGCGCTCGTCTTCGTCTCAAGCGTGAAGTCGATATCCGGTGCGCCCCCCGTTGGGGTGCCGGCACTGTCGACCCGCTCGACAGCCGACGAGGCGCTGCCTCCTACTTGGCCTTGGTCGCCCTGCCTTCCCCTCCGTCGTCAGGGGAAAGGGCAGGATGAGCTCGAAGGTTGTTCTTCCACCACGCGGGGAAGACGTCGTCGATTCCGCCGCCAGTGGGCGGGCTATCGGCCGCCATTGTCGTTGTCGCGCGGCGGTGGAAGGAGTATCATGTCGTAGCTGCCGTCGAGGGACATGAACTCATGACTCCCAAAACGGAGCACCGTCCCGGGTTGGAGAGGTTGCTGGAGACTGCCCATCTGGAGCTTGACGGGAAGCTGTTCGTCAACACGCAGCAGGCCCCTACCTGGCGCACCAACTGTCGGCGTTTCGAGACCGGGGGGTCCCTAGGCCGACGAGTGAATGTCGTCGCGTGCCCCAACCTAGATGGGTCGAGCGCGAGGGCGAGCGCGAAGAGGGGAGAGCGAGGCAGCCGGAGACCGGCGTGAGAGAGGTGGGAATCCCGCGGCCTTCGTGTTCGTCCCGCGCCCAGGTCGGGTGCGCTTGCAGTAGGGGGTTACAAGCGTCCACGCGGGAGAGGGAGCGAGCGGCCCCAAGCGAGCGCCTGTCTCGTCCTCGTCCCCGCGCGGCCAACCCTCTCTAAGAGGGCCCTGGTCCTTCCTTTTATAGGCGCAAGGAGAGGATCCAGGTGTACAATGGGGGTGTAGCAGAGTGCTACGTGTCTAGCGGAGGAGAGCTAGCGCCCTAAGTACATGCTGTTGTGGCAGCCGGAGAGATTTTGGCACCCAGTTGGTGTGATGTCGTGGCCGTCGGAGGAGCGATGGAGCCTGGCGGAGGGACAGCTGTCGGAGCGATTGAGTCCTTGCTGACGTCCTCTTGCTTCTGTAAGGGGGCTGAGAGCCGCCGTCGTCACAGAGTACGCGGGGCGCCATCATTGCCTATCCGGCGGAGCTAGCCAGATGGGACGCCGGTCTCGTTCCCTGCGGCCCGAGTCAGCTCGGGGTAGGGTGATGATGGCGCCTCCTGTTGACGTGGCTGGTCTATGCCCTAGGTTGGGCGATGTGGAAGCTCCTCCGAGGTCAAGTCTGTCTTCCATGGTCGAGGTCGAGTCCGAGCCCCTGGGTCGGGCGAGGCGGAGTTCGTCGTCTTCTAGGGCTGAGCCCAAGTCCGAGCCCTGGGTCGGGCAGAGCGGAGTTCATCGTCTTCCGGGGCTGAGCCCGAGTCCGAGCCCTGGGTCGGGCGGAGCGGAGTTCGCCGTCTTCCGGGACTTAGCCCGAGTCCGAGCCCTGGGTCGGGCGGAGCGGAGTTCGTCGTCTTCCGAGACTTAGCCCGTGTCCGAGCCCTGGGTCGGGCGGAGCGGAGTTCGCCGTCTTCCGGGACTTAGCCCGAGTCCGAGCCCTGGGTCGGGCGGAGCGGAGTTCGCCGTCTTCCGGGACTTAGCCCGAGTCCGAGCCCTGGGTCGGGCGGAGCGGAGTTCGCCGTCTTCCGGGACTTAGCCCGAGTCCGAGCCCTGGGTCGGGCGGAGCGGAGCTTCCTATGATGCCTTCGGCAGGGCCTGACTACCTTTCAGTCTCACTCTGTCAAGTGGCACCGCAGTCGGACTGGCGCAGGCGGCGTTGTCCTCCTGCCAGATCGGTCAGTGGAGCGGCGAAGTGACGGCGGTCACTTCGGCTCTGCTGGCTGGGGGGCGCGTGTCAGGATAAAGGTGTCAGGCCACCTTTGCATTAAATGCTCGATTTGGTCGGTTGGTGCGGCGATTTGGTCAGGGTTGCTTCTTAGCGAAGGTAGGGCCTCGGGCGAGCCGGAAATATGTTCGCCATTGGAGGGGGGCCTCGGGCAAGACGGAAATCCTCCGGGGTCGGCTGCCCTTGTCCGAGGCTAGGCTCGGACGAGGCGCGATCGAGTCCCTCGAATGGACTGATCCCTGACTTAATCGCACCCATCAGGCCTTTGCAGCTTTATGCTGATGGGGGTTACCAACTGAGAATTAGGAGCCTTGAGGGTACCCCTAATTATGGTCCCCGACAAACAGACTAAAAAAGGTCAGTCAATTATATTAACTGAGCACTTTCTCATAGTAATCTAAAAGAACAACATGAATTTTGGTATAACATTTCTTAAAATCCAGTGTTACACTCTGACAACACATTTAATGCCCAATTTAGTTTGTAAAGTATATGGTGCACACCAATTTATCTGACGAACCTAATATATCTTTGTCTAGAATGCATATGGTTACATTTCAGCGTTGAACGCGAAGAACAAATGAGCTACTCACAGGTGTATCTGCTAATGGAACATTAAGCGCTTCCATCATTTCACATAAATAACCCTGTTCAAGACCACAACCATGGATGCACACAATAACTTTCTATGCTTCATCCTTCTGCAAACTCGAAACGTTATGAGTTCTAGCAAAACACTGAAAGAAAGATACAAGTAGCTTTAACCAGCGACAACTCTTGAGGCTCCAGGATAAAGTTCAAGCAAGCTCATAAGCAGTACTTGAGCGGTATACAACAACACAAATGCCATGCAACGGAGACAAAAATTAGTCTGCATATACATCCTTATGCTAGTGAAAGGCTAATTATCACCTCAACATTAGCATAGTTGATGTGAGAAACCAATATTGATCTAAGCAGCAGCAAGCAAGCTAACAAATCTTGATTGTGTTTGATAGAACAAAAACCTTATTACTATTTAAAAGTTGTTTTCATTCAGTAATCACCCTATAACTACAGTAACAAGCTTATTGACTCTAGTCTAAAATGTAGGGAAAAAGAAACGATTAGCGATTGGTTAAGGGTCAACAACACATCATTGTATCATCATAAATAAAAAATTGTGGAGCTCACCTAGAGCTTCTTTATAGCTGAGCCATCCTTGTTGAACTACAATTCATTAGCTGCTTTTACTCTCAAGTTCACCTTCCTTTGAAGACGCACATTCTTCCCTATTGGAGCAGCGAGGCCGACAGTAGAAGTGGTGTGTGCGGTTAGAAAAAATAACGACAAATTTATAGCAAAACAAACCAACCAAATGAAAGGACTGCATGGTGCCTACAAATCGTTTTAGCTTTTGCTATGTATGTAGCTAGGTGTATAAGAAAACTATGTATCTAGAAAAGTTTTGCCTGATATAATTTGGAACAGATGGAGGAGAATAGGCATAATATTGAATCATGAAGGTAGAAATGGAAGAAGCATTTAATTTATTTCACTCATCTTGTCATGTTATCTAAAATAGGATGCTACAGGCACTTCTCAATGTTGTAGCAGTATGTATGATGTTTAGACTATTACTGTCAAATCCTAAAAACAAACTGCATCAGTAACATTTAATTATTAAATAAGGGAAATACTGACATCTCTTGGTATTTCCCTTTTTGGAAAAATATAAGTAAGGTTCACAAACCACGAAGAGAACACATAACTACAGGTGATTATTACCCATTTTTAGCATGAAAAATTAAAATATAATCATATAAAGTTGAGTGTGCAGTCTATAATTTATGTGCTCTTCACATCGCTTGTGAGTGATTATATGAAATAAAATATGTGAACAAAAATTAAAAACGGTGACGATAACATTTTTTGTTTTAAAGAAGACTTGTTTAACTGAAGGTCCATAAAATGACATTTTAGATAACATAGAAGATAAAGGTACATATAATGACTTTCATGCCAAGACACAGAAATACTCTGAACCCGAAATCACCAAACGAGAACAAGTGTAAACAACAGTTGTACACACCATAGATAACATATAGATCCATACCTCATCAGGAGCGACAATAATTATATGTGGAGTGAAATTTGCACCAGTAGAGCATGCCACCACATCACCTTCCAACACATGGTGCACACAATTAGAAAAAATAACGACAGATTTATAGCAAAACAAACCGACCAAATGAAAGGACTACATGGTGCCTACAAATCGTTTTAGCTTTTGCTATGTATGTAGCTAGGTGTATAAGAAAACTATGTATCTAGAAAAGCTAAAACAGCATGTAATTTGGAACATATGGAGGACAATATGCACAATACTGAATCATGAAGGTAGAAATGGAAGAAACATTTAATTTGTTTCACACACCTGGTCATGTTGTCTAAAATAGGATGATATAGATACTTCTCGATGCTATAGTTGTACATATGTTATTTAGACTATTACTGTCAAATTCTAAAAAAACAAACTGCATCAGCAATATTTATTAATCAAGAGCAATACTGACATCTCTTGATCTTTCCTTTTTTGGAAAAATACTAAGTGAGCTTCACAAACCATGAAGAGAACACATAACTACAGGTATTTATTACCCATTTTTTAGCACAAGAAATTAAAATATAATCATGTAAAATAATTAATGTATGATAATATAGTTTCACATAACTACAGAACATGTGCTTCTAGTATATATATTGTATTGCACTTCAGTGACGACATGAAAGTACTAATTGAATAACATAAAAAAAACATTGGAAGGGGTAAATAGAAAAGGGTGGGTGAATTATACTATGACTCGAACTCTTGATGTGACGAGAATATATCAGGTAAAATATTTATCTATGAACCCTACCCCCCTAATCTCAACGGAGAGCAAGTGCACTCCCTCGCCCCTCCCTAGGTTGGTGAATAGAGAGTCGTTGTGGAAGGTATTACACAGGAAAACATAGCTTCCACTCACTGGTTTCCCCTGTTCATGTGTTGTTCTCTATTTATATTTTCTCTTAAAGAAATAATGTTGGCCCCGTCATAAGCATCGCCAGCCATCCTGCAGAAGAAAATGGATACACAGATCAGACACATGAACAGATCCATTACAACATCCTCTTGGTTTTCAACCCTACATTGTAGAAACGATATCATGAAAGAAATCAGATCCATGACAGCATAGCTAACACCATCATAAGTTCTATATGTACATTATCACCATATAATATGAACAACAATATAGCATGAAACCATCTAGATTCTAGACATTGCAGTAAAGAAGCAATTTGAGAAATGAATTTTCCAATATTCCTTGTGCTTCTTCATTAGAGAAGATGGCATTTCTAACTTCGACAGCTAGGGGAAACCCACTTTTACAGTAAAGAAACTATCCAGTATTTCGGGGAATTTGGCTTGTGAGTACAACAGCCTGCCAGGTAGAAATGTCAAGTAGAAGTCTAACCAGCTATCAAGTAAAGCATCTCCAACAGTGCCCTAACTCAGTGTCCTATCTTGAAAATATAGGTCTCAATTGATAAAAAATGGCTCCAACAGTACCCCATTTTACAAATTTTTATCAAAAAATATCCTCCAATTGCTGCTTCATAAGAGAGTTCAGTGTTAACTCAGAAGCATACATGTTTTCACTGCAGTTGTATAAATGCAATGAAGAAAACTTGAATTATAAAGTATTTGTATTTTCTTGACACATCATGTATAACCTATTTCGTTTGCTTGAATATGCAGGAACCAGAAGCCAAAGTTGATGCTTCATAATAGGGTTTAATCTGGTCCAAGGTGTTAATTTGCAAAAGATTAGAATCTTTTCATGTGACCTGTAAAACACATGGGCAATTTAATGCATTATTCCACTAATTATGGTATCCATTTGCAAAGGCATACAAGTGTAAGAAAAAGGTTCTCTAAAGAATAGAGATAACATCTCTGATTTCAAAATGCAGCTCACATTTTGCCTTAAATGAAGAAAACTGGAGCCAAGCAAACAGATGCGTGAATATACACACAAACAACATAGTGAAATCACACATTTAATTCCTTATGGTTAAGAGGAAGTACCTTGTGGTAAGCATTGATGCATCACGAGAGAAGGAACAGCCAGTGAGCGAGAAATCATCTCCAATCTTGCTCCACTCGAGCACAAAGCTGCCCAGCCTTCTTGACGACGAGTTTGGCCTCCGCCTCTGTATCCTCATTGAGGTCCTCGTGGTGTCGTTTGTCCTAGGGCAGCAAGTACTATACAATGTCGACACACGCCTTGAGAAGCTCCTACGAGCCCTCAGTGAAGAAGGGGTACTCGATCTGTTGTTGCTTCTCCTCAACGATGTGTGCGGCCTGATCGTCGTCCTATGCATGGAGGAGATGGTCGACCTGGCCATCAGCCTCGAGCCAGACCTTGAGGGATTGGAGGTGGTTGCGACGCCGCTGGAGGAGCTCCAGCACCGGTACCGGATCCCGCACACCAACGCCTGGGGGACAAGGGCGGGTGCGGAGTGGGTGGGTCGAGCACTCGAGTTGGACCATGAGGGCTCGGAGGCGGTCATGGTGCCGATGGAGGAGCTCATGCACCGTGCCCGCGCGGCGTAGTGGTCGCCTTGCCGCTGGAGTCCTGGATCCCGACACGCAATGTTGGGGGCACGACGCGGATGGGCGACATCGATGGGCAAGGACCTTGCATGATTTAGGGGGAGGGGACGACGCGGATGGGCGACATTGATGGGCGGGGACCTTGCGTGATTCACGGGGGGAGGGGGTTGTTGTTGCTTCTCTAGCGGCACATACTTTTGATCTGCTGTTGCTTCTCCTCGACGATGCGTGCGGCCTGATCGTCCTCCTGCGCATGGAGAAGACGGTCGACTTGGCCATCAGCCTTGAGCCAGACCTTGAGGGATCGGAGGCGGTTGCGGTGCCGCTGGAGGAGCTCTAGCACCGGTACCGGATCCCGCACGCCGACGCCTGGGGGACAAGGGCGAGTGCGAAGCGGGTGGGTCGAGCACTCGAGCTGGACCATGAGGGATCGGAGGCGGTCACGGCGCCGCTGAAGGAGCTCCTACACCATGCCCGCGCGGCGTAGTGGTCGCCTTGTCGCTGGAGTCCCGAATCCCGACACGCGATGTCGGGGGCACAACGCGGATGGGCAACATCGACGGGCAAGGACCTTGCGTGATTCAGGGGGAGGGGGACAATGTGGATGGGCGACATCGATGGGTGGGGACCTTGCGTGATTCACGGGGGGGGGGGGGGGGGGGCTGTTGCGCGCGGTGGGGAGCGGAGGGCAGAACAATGGTGCACGGTTGTGGACGCTAAGTGGAAAACTTATAGAGTAGTAGAGATATAAAATGATTTATTGCATCTGACAATATGTATGAGTGACAATATTTTGAATTAATAACAAAAACGTGTATCCTAATTATAATTTAAGCAGGGATGGAATCCCCGTTGGGGATTTATCCTAGTGAGGAACGGGAACAAGGAAGAAATGTCCCTCACAAATGTATGTGGGGATCTCAGTCGGGGATTTATCCCTGTGTGGAATGGGGACAAGGAAGAAATGTCCCACACAAGCGTTCATGGGGATCCCTGCGGTGAAATTTTTTCGTCGTGGGGATGAGGGTGGGGAGTTATTCCTCGATGAGGAATTCCCCTTTGCCATTCCTAGCGCACGACGGCGTTACCAAATGGTGGAGGGCAGAGACGTGGTTCACCGGCAATGGGCAAGACGCGACGGAGGGCAAGGCACGTCGGCGTGCACAGATGCCTCTGATATACGTGGCCAATGGGTCGTGCTGATGTAATCAGACCGAGGCATGACATGGACAAATAGCGGGTCTTGTCGTGCCCGTCCGTGGGCCAAAGTTTGAACCCAAGCATGGTCTGACTAGTTTTAAATAGGTCATGCCTAGAGATGGCAATGGATACCTGAAACCCGAATACCCAACGAGTTTTACCCGATATGAAGGCGGTACAGGATGATTTCTCTACCCGAGGATATGTTAATGGGCAAGAACCTCTACCCATTGGGTAGACGGGTACGGGTTGGTACTACCCATACCCGTATACCCATGGGTAAAATATACCCGCATCAATACAAAAATAACCATAAAATAGAGCTCATCTTAGCTAAAATAAAACCCTTCTCTAGCTATCATTTGTCTAGCTACCAAGTTATGTAATCATATGATTTGTTATATGTGAAGTTAAACTTGTTTTTGCATGATTATTTAATATTTTGAGTGATTAGTATATTGTAATTTAAGACTTTCCAAGCGGGTACGGATTACCCGACGGGTAAATTTACCCGCTCGGGTACGGGTATGGGTAAGATTTTATACCCGCGAGCATATAATGGGTTACCCGACGGGTAGAATTTTTTGATGGGTACGGGTATGTACCCGTTGCCATCCCTAGTCGTGTCGGGCTATCGTGCCATGTCGTGCTATTATGCCAAGCGACACAAGGCCCACCTTGTAACAGAGCTTGAAAATAACTTATTTTCCTATTTTTGTTGCTTATTTTTTCTCCATTTTTGTAACATAACTCAAAAATAGCTTGAAAGTGGGAGTCGAGTTGGTCATATTTATATATATATGGTGGGCTAGATTAGTACAAGTAAGGCTGGGCCACAAACAGGTCGTGCTGGGCCGTGCTTAGTTTCATGGGCTATCCGTGCCTAACATCGTGCTAACTAGGCCGACAGTAAATGGGTCGTGCTCGTGTCGTCCGATGGGCGTGTACCTAAGCGCAAGCATGGCCATGATGGGCCTCGTGTCGGCCCGGCACGATTACTATCGTGCCGTGCCAAAATGGCCGTGCTTGTGCCAGTCCATATAGCCCGACCCATCTGGTCACCTATAGCCTCGAAGGTGCAGCGGTGTGGCAGAGAGGGCGGGGCTCACCGGCAAGGACGGCGACGACGCGTTGGATGGCGATGACGTGAAGGAGGGCAGAGCGCGTGCTCGATTTGATGAAATTAATGGTGGCGGCGACGGTTCGAAATCAGATGACTCGGACATGGATCTGACCTATATAGTTCCTAAAACTAAGAACATCGACCAATTGGTCGACGTAGTTAATTAGACTAAGAACGTCGGCTTGCGCTAGGCTGACGATTTTAACTGTAAGTCCATCGGTTTTCCGTCGGTTTGGAAAATCGACGTACTTAACCAGACTAAGAACGTAGGCTTCGACGCTGGGCCGAGACACTTAAATGTAAGTTAGTCGGTTCAGAAAACCGGCGTTCTTAACTACATTAAGAATGGTGACACCGACGTTTTTCTCGCTTTTCCTGTAGTGATGATACATTAGAGTTGAGTCATATAAATTCAAAGGATCAAATAGTTGATTGTTTAACTAAGAGTTTTGAAGTAAAAGAGTGGCATATACTCCCTCGGTTCCTTATCTTAAGGTAACGAAGGTTTGTCCTAAGGTGTAAAAGAATTTATGCGACGTTGTAACTATTTATGTGACATTGTATAAGAATTTATTTATGCGACGTTGTATAAAAATTTATGCTATGTGTGACTCGTGTCATCAATTTTTTTAAGCACGTGCAACGAAAAGAAAAATATAATCCAAAATTTGCGCGCATGCAATGGAAACTCTCATGATTAGCCATAATTTTTGGATCTGCATAAAAATAGAAACCGCATGCATGTGACTTCTATGTTTTTTGGATCTGCCATAAAAATAGGATCGCACAAAGCTATCAACCTCTCACATTGACTCGGTATTTACGCTTATAACCGAGAGATTTTATGCTCAAAACTTAAGGTTTTTACACTCGAACATGTAGATGCGTCCACCAGTGAACCTCATGTCAGATTTTTTACGCAGTGTGCCACATTGCATATATACCTATACCGTGTAGCATAATTTGTATAAGTATATGTCATAGACTGGTTCTAACAAACTTAGTTACATTGTTGTTGGAACGATCCTATATTTATAGAGGAAATAAAGTATTTAAATAAGATTTTTTCATGCATGCCAATCCATTTCATTTCATCGCACATCTTGTCATCCTAAATTTGTGTGCATGCAGCAGAAAACATATTTTTACGTAGTGTACCAAATTGCATAAATAATTACACCGTGTAGCATAATTAGTATTAGTATATATATCATAAACTAGTTTAACGAGTTTAGCTGCATGGCTGTTGGAGCGATCCTATATTTATGGAGAAAATAAAGCATTACACACAATTTTTTGTTTTCATGCATGTCAATCTATTTCCTTTCATCGCACATTCTTGTCATCCTAAATCTGTGTTCATACAACAGGAATCAGATTTTTACGCAGTGTATCGAATTACATAAATAGCTACACCACGTAACATAATTAATATAAGTATATATTATAATCTAGTCCTGACGAGTGCATGGCTATTGGAGTAATTCTATATTTATTGAAGAATAAACACTATCGGAATCGACGGCTTTGCCGAGTGCCTGAAGCACTCGGCAAAGCCTGAAAAACACTCGGCAAAAACTTTGCCAAGTGTCAAACTCGGCAAAGAGGGATCGACACACAGTACATCGGCAAAGCCTTCTTTGCCGAGTACTTTTTCTCAGGCACTCGACAAGACTTTGCCGAGTGCCAGACAGTACTCGGCAAAGAAAAGCCGCCGTCACGGCGCCGGGGTGACGGAGACTGCATCTTTGCCGAGTGCCCTATGTGACACTCGGCAAAGAAGTTACCTTTGCCGAGTGTCTGCCGGCCAGCACTCGGCAAAGAATCCGTCAGCGGGTCCCCGTGTCAGGTTCTTTGCCGAGTGCTTTATATGGCACTCAGCAAAGCGTGCCTCTTTCGCCGAGTGCCAGGGCCACTACACTCGGCAAAGAACCTATATCGGTGCTCAGGTCTTGGTTCTTTGCCGAGTGCTATGGCCCTGACACTTGGCAAAGCACCTCTTTGTCGAGTGTAACACTCGACAAAGTGACCAGTACACACCATTTTTATTTGTTTTACCTATTCCCTCCAAACAAACAAAATATATTTCACAGATATCATATATATACATCACAGATCATCACATACATAAATATCCAACACAAACATTAATATACAAACATAAGTTCAAAAGTTCTCAACACAAACAGTATCAACACAAGTTCAAAAGTATCAACACATAAGTCTAAAGCTCTGACATAAGTATTCAACATAAGTTTTGTAGTCTAAACACAAAACATAACTCTCATTGAGGTGGGCGGTTGGACTGGTGCTGCGGTGGGCTGGGCGAACCATGAGGGTTGTTGGATGCCGCCCTAGATTGGCCCTGCACAGAGAAGAGATTGCATGTGTTATACCAAATGCATTACCAACATCTAACTACAATTTTGATACTCACAGGAGTATGGAACAGAAGCAGGGTGGGAACAATGGAGGTGGCGGAGCGAAACCCTCTGCGGCGCAAGGCTCTGCATGTACTGGAACATCTCCGCCATCCTCTGATGATCTGCCTCGCGAGCCACCCGCTCCGCCTCTCGCTCCGCCATCATCCTCGCCTCCATCTCTTCTAGTTGGGTCTATAATATTACAAGCCAACGTTATAGTAACTCAAAGAGAAGGTATATAACTTAAGGAATGGCGAGTTACAGAAGCACTAACCTCGAGTTGTTGTATGCGATGTTGTGAGCTGTCGTGCCGAGGTCGTATGGCTGGACTCGAGCCCGTGCTCCTTGCTTGCACCTGAGACAGAGAGGGAGTGGAGGACGAGTCGATTGCCCTGTCGGCAATCTAGTACCGCCCATGTCTCTTGCCTCCTCCGACCCTCATGAGCACATCGGGGTCGATATGCTCGGTGCTCGGATCATATTCTAGGCCATGGACCTCCTGCGCCATGGCGGTGTAGTCATGAAGGCGGCTATAGACGGTAGGGTTGGTGTAGGCCTCGGGCCCGTCATCCGGGTTGTAGGTGACGTCGGGCGTCGCCTTGCCCTTATGGGCCATAGCATAGGCTGAGAAGATGGAGCAAGGCCGGCCACCATGTGACGCCGACTGCAAGAAAACCAACGAGATAGTTAGAAATAATATCTAATCCAGTGCTATATACCTAAATAAAAAAGAGGGCGTACCCATGCTTCTGCATATTGGCCCAGGCTCCGGCTGCCTTGGTGGTGGGAGGGACCTTGCATCATCAGACGTCGTTCCCAGCTAGCGTTGTGCGCCTCGTCCCACTCAGCCGAACACCACCTATCCACCATCTGCTCCCAGCATAGAGGATGTGCGGCGCACCAATGTGGAATCATCTACAAAGTAAACACGTAAAGTGCATATCAGAAGATAAAATAAAATTCATGCATGGAGTATTGGTACCAAACATGCATGACTTTACCTGCAGGTACTGGTCCCTGGTCAACGACATGGTTCGGGCTTGCTGCTTGGTCACCTTCTCCCCAAGGACGGAGCCATGGTAGCTGACGATGGCCTGGATTCGGGCCTCATAGTGCATGTCCACGACGAGATTCTTACAGCTCGTGGTGGCCACCACATCCACCCTAGCCTCGTATCCAGCCTCGCATCTGAAGAAATCATGTATACAAAAATGATGTATCCATACATTATTTCAAGAATTTGCAACGAATGCGACATATTTTACATTATACCTAGACTTACCCACATCTCTTGCTTCACCCGCTCTGCCTTGTTATTGAATTCTCGGTCGTCCTGGTCCACTGCATCGGGGGCGACGGTGTAGTGGTCGAAGGTGTACGCTGGGCCCGTCACTCCGGCGTACTCAACCAGT
Organism: Zea mays; assembly: GCF_902167145.1. NCBI lineage: Eukaryota > Viridiplantae > Streptophyta > Magnoliopsida > Poales > Poaceae > Zea > Zea mays. The sequence continues at coordinate 62,134,201 of NC_050096.1, read as the reverse complement.
CCAGGGAAGTGTTCCTGCACAGCAGGTCGAGGATGCCATTGGGGAGGCGACGATGACCCCCAGCATAATCCACAACCGTCCAAGACTTGTCCAAGTGATAAATAAAAAGTATTAGTTTATATTATGATTTTGAACACATAATATGAACAAGAATGAAGAACATAAAGTTACATGCCTCTCCCCATCTGGCCGAATCAGCGGCCGCCTGTCCCGAAGTATGGGACGCTGAGGGAGACTCGCGGGACCTCGCGGGTAGATGCTCCTCAAACCTGAGGCGCCAGAACCTAAGGTGGTCTGCTGAGCTTCGTCGTCATCCTGCTGCTAGTCGTCGTCCTGCTGCGCCGCCTGCTGCTGGACAAGGTCGTCCTGCTTCGCCGCCTGCTGTGTCTCGTCCTGCTCTGCCTCGTCCGTCGTCCTGCTCCTCCTCCCCCTCCTCCTCCTCAGCCAACCACCCACCATATTTGTCCAAAACCTGCAATTAAGAGTAAACAAATAAGCACATATAAAAAGATGTATTTAAAAACAGGTGTGAAATAAAAAGTCATATAGCATTACATCGATTAAAAATAATCTTCATATGTGTCGGGGTTAGTCAGATCATAACTCTCATCATCACTATCAACCATTTCATAGTCAACACCATCAGAAGGCGCAAGTTCGTCATTAATGTCATTGCCTTCAAGGATTACTAAGTCATTATCATTTTGCACCTCATCATCCTCCTCATCAACAACCATTTCAATATCCGTTCAATCCATATGTGGAAGTCATGACTCTTCATCCCTAAGACTCGCATAGTAGATAAGTTCACCCCCTACTCAGGTTAGCTGCATACCCATCAAGAACATCAACATCTTGATCCACTGAAGTACTTCCTTCCTCTGGGCCCTGCTTAGGACGAAATCGGCCTTAGGCCTTCTCTATGTCTTTCCACCACTTGGCGGCTTCATCTCTTGGTTTGGTCTATCACATAACGCTGCCAAATCCACTCTTGCCTTTACGTTATCCTTTAACTTATCAGGAATGTCCATAATTGTTGCCCATAGTGCCTCGGCAACATTCTTTTCAGTGTGCATCACATCAATGTTGTGTGGAAGGAGCAGGTCGTCATAATAGGGGAACCGAGTCAAGCCAGACTTATGTGTCCACATATGCTGCTCACCATATCCCACAAAACCATCTTCTGTATTGGCCACAAGCCCATCTATCTGTTGACGAATTTCGGCACCAGTCATCGTTGCAGGTGGGCGGTCTGTCACTACGTCACCTTCCGTAAAGTTCTTGATGTCTAGGCGGAATGGATGGTCAGGAGGGAGAAATTGTCGATGTTTATCAAAGGACGAATATTTGCCACCCTTTTTTAACCAAATGAACCTGAGAACTTCCTTGCAAACTGGGCATGGGAACTTACTGTGAACACACCAGGCGCATAATAGCCCATACGCCGGTAAGTCATGCATGGAGTACTGGTACCAAACATGCATTCTGAAGTTTGTCTTCGTAGCTCGGTCATACGTCCATACCCCTTCCTCCCAGTCACGTACTAATTCATCGATCAAAGGCTCCATGTACACGCCCATTTTATTCCCCGGGTGTCCAGGAATTATCAAAAACACAAAATATATTCTGCCTTTGAAAGCACACACCAGGGGGAGATTGATTGGGATAACAAACACGGGCCAACATGTGTATGGGGCAGCACTCATTCCATAGGGATTGAACCCATCTGTGGCCAGCGCAACACGTACATTACGAGCCTCTTCGGCTTTCTCACGGTGAATAGCATCAAAGTGTTTCCATGCTTCACCATCCGATGCGTGCACCATCTTGTCAGGATTGTATCGTTTTCCATTTTTGTGCCATGTCATCTGTTTCATAGATTCCTCTGTCATGTACAGACGTTGGATCCTCGGAATGAACGGAAGGTGACGTAGGATTGTCAAGGGGATGTCGAGCTGCCTCTTCTGTCCATCACCAGAGTCTACCTCCATGAACCTAGACGATTTACACTTGGGATAGTACTTTGCCTCCACGTATTCTATCCTAAATAGCACACAGCCCTTCGGACAAGCATGAATCTGCTCATACGTCATCTTGAGTGCACGAAGGAGTTTTTGTGCCTTGTACATGCTCTTTGGCAGAACGTGATCATCCGGAAGCAGGCTCCCAATAACCGTCAACAAGCCATCGAATGTGTCTCTACTCATGTTGTACTACGACTTGAACGCCATTACACGCCCAATGGCATCCAGTTGAGAAACCTTTGTCTGGCTGTGAAGGGGCTTCTATGCCGCATCAAACATGTCGTAGAACACCTTTGCAGTCGGCTCTGGCTCGTCATCCATACATCCTCCTGTGTACTGTGCCTCCTGATAGTCATTCAACATATCTGCTACCCCCGCATCCGCGTCATAATCCTCGACACGTTGTCTCAGCACTTCCTCTCTCGTACGATGTGGCGGAACTGCCCGAATTATTCCAACTTAAGTGTCTAAGTCCCGCTTTAAAGGCTAGACCACACTTAAATGGGAATAACCCGTCAATCCCTCGGATCTAGTCCGACGCGGCCACTGACAGGATCAAGTACCACAATCTCACTCGATGGTGAGTCACAGAGCAAATACAATAAAGCATAAAACCATGCATGAAAGAGTATTAAGTTATTACATCATCATCGGAGTTTTTTTCAAAAGTAGCCATCAGTGTTCGAAGTGCAGCGGAATAAAACTAACGGTAAGTAAACGGAGAGATGGGGAAGCCTGTCCCATCACTCCTCATGCTCCTCCTCAGCCGAGGCAGGGTCCCACTCGACAGTCCAACCCGGTGGCAAGATGGACGGCCAAGTCACTCCAGCAACCATTTCCTCCAGAGAACCTGTAAAAATTATGCCACAAGCAAGGCTGAGTACACTAATACTCAGCTAGACTTACCCGATGTGAGGAGTCTACTCCTCTACCTCTAGACATGCAGCTGTTTGGCTGTGGGGTTTGGTTGCCAAAAGCACTAGCTGAGTTTCTAAATCAAGTTTTTAACTTTGTCAAATTTAAGTGTGACTCTCTTAAGGCTAAAGATGTACTATCTATTCATACATGGTAGCAAGCATTATTAGCAATCAACAGCTTACATCAACTCATCATATTTCCACTTGTTACTCAATGCAGTACAATGGATCAAGCAGTCTCATTAGCTGCGAGAAGCAGACGATTCGAATCGAGTTTTTATCCTTGCAAGGTAAACCTAAACACACGACATGCAGGGGCACTCCGTCCCCACACATATCAACCGTCCCCATCGGTTCCCTGGCAACAGAAAGGGGCTCACCGCCTTGGCGTACAATGCCTCACTGACCCCGACTGCCGTCGTGCAGTGACCGCACTTGTACCCACCATAACCGAAATGGGAGACCACGTCTCAGGTCGCGTGAGGAGGGCAATCTGCGGGCAGGTTCACTCAGGTACTAGGCTTACCGATTTACCATATTTCTCGGTATGTGTTTAGTACGTTCAAACGCTTGACACAGGTATCCGCACGTTAATCCTTATTCCATTTTCCCATCTCGTACACAACCAATCCCCATGGATTGTTGTCTACCACTAGTATCATAATAGTATGAAGGTGGTTACAACCAAATCCTGATCTCACGCGAGTGCTAGAAAAATCACTCGTCTTCTACCGAGATCCTAATTAAATAAAGCAACTACTCGACCTATCATACTAGTATTCATCTCAAAAGGATTCCTGAGATCATGCAACTAGGGTTTCAAACAATTCCTACACCTAAGTGCACAATCAATCCTACAATCATTAAGTGAAGTAAAATAGCATAATTAATAGGTTATGCATAAAACCGGGGCTTGCCTTCCAAAGCAGTGGCAGGCAGGTCCTCTGGTGCAAACTCTGGTGCTGGATCCGGGACTACCTCCTGAGCAACTCCTTGCTCCGGCACGAGGACGTATTCTCCGTCAGCAAGGTTACAGTCTATCGAATGCAATGAACATGTATGTCATGATTATGCAGGATTTAATAACATTATGTTAAAAGAAACTAAGTCAAGAGGTAACTTAGGGTTCCTTAGTCATGCGAGGCTCCAAGTGGTTTATACTTATTACCCTTTAGGCTTAGGTTTTCATTGAGGATAACATAGTGGATTTGTATTGTCTTTATACCTTTCAGTGGACAAATTACAAGGGTTTTAGGATGACACTAATTACCATTATTTATTTTCCTTTCTTCAATTTCTACTTATGGTTTCTAGTGTAGGTTTGAACTACGACAGTGGTTTAATATTTTCCAAAAATTCTGTAAAAATTACAGTGGGTTGCCATTTGCTATTCTAGCCTGTTTTAAGAATTTGAGGCTCAACATATAAAGGCTATGCTTAAGACAAAAAGAATAAAAGTTGGGTAAAAGGGCCACTTTGTACTACAACTCTTAATTAGAGGTGGGGTCTGTCCTAAGGGTTATTTTTGTTGGCATCTAACAGTAATAATAGGCTTCTGTGCCAAAAACCACAGAAGGCTAAGGGGTGGTTATTTAGTTATGATTTTCTAAAGTTTAATGTCAAAAAGGCACTTTCTACTGCATTGTTATTTGAAAAATGTCAAACAGCAGATTTCATATTTTTCCTAAGTTTTTAATAACAAAACATTAACTATCCCAAGAGTGGGGGTGTTTTCACCTTGGGGTTATTTTTGTAGGGTTTTTCTAAGTTTTCCTTGTTTTATTCAAATAAAAGGTATCCCACTTATTTTATACTAAACCAGGGTATGATGGATTTTTCCAGTGAACTACATTGAATAAGTACCCTAACAAAAATAGGGGTGCCCTCTCGTTCATTATTTAAATCACCTTTTCTATTTTTCTTAACCTTAAGCATATTATAGAATAAGGGGTAAAAACTAACTTAATGGAGTGGGCAGAGAGGTTTAACATTCTTAAACAAGTCAGTAGGTAGATATAAACTTCTCCAAATTTTTCTAACCCTAGTCAAATAGTACAACTATTTTTCTTTCTATTATTGAGCTTTTGGTCAAAACTATAATTAAATCAGAACCTTAAAGTTTTCTATAGTACGTAGGGGGTTTTATATTTTTCTTAAGTAGGTTACATTATTTAGAGTCTGACAAAATTTGTTTGACCAAATTTGGATGAACTAAACAGAAATTATGGATTTTCAAAGTTTCTGCTCAAATTTAAAATCAGGTTTAATAAGGTTTTCTGAAAAAGCAGTTTACACCGAGGTCCCTGGGTTAAAACTAAATCAATCCTTGCAGTTCTACCCTTGCGCCACTATTCCCCTGAGTCGCTGACAGTTCAAAAAGCCCCCTGACCTTTTCTTCCTCTCACCCGCAGTCCTTCCCCCAATGTAAACAGTACCCGCGGGAAAGAAAAGGGTGGTGCGGCTTACCGGCGGCGAGATAGGTCCGGCGAAGGGCAGGGTTGGCTCGGGGAGGTTCTGGCGGTCACAGCGAGGTGCGGCTTGACAGCGGGGATGGCCGGAATCGCCCGGTCCACGTGCGCAGGCGGGTGTTCTCGTCGGCGGCGAGTGTACCGGCCAAACCACGGCGATCTGGTTCAATCCAAGGGCACGGTGAGCTTCACGGGGTAACGTAGTGACCGTATGCACAAGGAATCGGAAAATGGTCGAGTGGATTACCCGGTCCACGTACTCCGGCGGGGTTGAGAGCTCCGGCGACCGTGGACTGGCCTCTCCGGCGAAGCAGGCTTCGATTCCTCGCTCGGGGAGCTTCACTGAGCTGTGCACACTCGTCTCAGAGGGTTGGATGGGGCTGGGGAAAGCTGGACTGGCCGGTCTACGGCGGCAGTGGCTCGGGTGGCCGCGGACACACCGCGCACGGGCAAACGACGGTGAACTGGACTCCGGTGAGGCTTGAGCGTGCGCGGAAGAGTGTAACCGACGCCTGGGAGGGCTTTATAGGCGCGGGCGCGGGACAGGGCGCCGGCTGGCCGTTGGCGCGACGCGGGGCGCGCGCGGGCGTGCTCTAGCAAGCTCAGGGCGCGTCGAACACGTGGAGCTTACAATCTGCTCGTGTTCCACAGCTCACCCAAGTCGCAAACGTGCGAATCTTGGCAAAAATCCGGCGCGAGTCTTTTCCTGGCACCTAGGACTGTCTCTCATCCGTGAGCTGCCATGGCAGATATGGCCTAGGTAGGGAGATCTCTGGTCGCCAAATCGGGTGTGTCACACTGCCCACCTCGCGACAAAAACCATGCCAAGGCATGTCAAACGTCCGAGTCTCGGGCTCAGCTTTTTCCAGTGGGTGCCTTGGGTGGTATGCCACATTTTTGGTATAGGACATAGGTGGATTTGATGCCAGCTTCGACGTGAACACAACTGATCTTTAGTGTAGGTATAGTTTTTAACTTAGAGAGAAATAGAGAGCTCTAGCTCTCTCTCCACTTGGAGATTTGATTTGGGGTTTCTCCAGGGGTCTTTTTGCAATATTTCCTCCCCCTAATTGCTGGTGATAAGGTTACTTAAGGTTTGGGTAAATATTACTCATGTTTTGCACACTTGTTCACTCTCTTTTCCCTCTTATCTAGGGTTTTGGGAGATAGGGTTTAAGAGAGGTCTAGGGTTCTTCTCCCCTCTTATCCAAGGTAGTAAGTGTGCAAGGATTAGAGTAATGCTTTTGGTTACTCACACTCCTTGGTTAAAATCTAGCTTTCCAAGGCCCTCATGCTTCTGCTCCTTAAGTTCTTCCACATGTGATCATAGCCTTTAGTATCAAGGTGGGCTCTAGCCATGGTAACACCTGGGGTGTTATAGCCCTCCCCCCTTAAAGGAATCTCGTCCGAGATTTTAGATAGAGGCCCTTGGAGGGTGCTTGAAGGTGTGTTGGTGTTATTCTTCCTTTACACTTAAGTTTCTCTTATTAACTGCTCTTCGAATGTCATTCTCTTTGCAACTTCAGAAGGAAGCCCTTCTTAAGTTAAATCCACAACTTAGACTATCCTTGATATCTAAGTTTTTCTTATAATTGAATTCAAAGGGCAGGTGGGGGTGGGGTTTTGGGGGTTACGTACCGACTCCTTTGGGTAGAAAGTCGAGGAAGCGAGAGCGTAGGAAATCCTCAGTCTCCCATGTAGCTTCTTCTACTGAATGGTGACTCCACTGAACCTTATACATTCTGACCGACCTTGCCCAAGTTGATCTTTCCTTTTGATCTAATACCTTGACGGGGTACTCTTGGTAGGATAAGTCTGGTTCTATCTCAAGGTCTGGTTCTGGCAGCACCTCAGTGGGTAGGCGAACACATTTCCGCAGCTGAGATACATGGAACACATTGTGAACTGCTGACATGTGAGGTGGCAATTCCAATTGGTAGGCCACGGGTCCACAACTTGCCTTGATCTCATAGGGTCCAATGTAGCGAGGAGCTAACTTGCCCTTGATCCCGAATCTCTGGACACCCTTGGTGGGCGACACCTTAAGATAGACATGATCTCCCACCTCAAACTGTAGAGGCTTCTGCCTCTTATCATGATAGCTCCTTTGCCTGGCCTGAGCAGCTTCTAAGTTCTTGGTAATAATCCTAACCTTTGCCTCTGCCTCGAGTACCAATCTGGCCCAAAAATTTCCCTTTCTCCTGCTTGAGACCAATTTAGTGGGGTCCTACACCTTCTCCCATATAAGGCTTCAAAAGGTGCCATCTTCAGACTGGACTGATAGCTGTTATTGTAAGAAAACTCTGCCAAAGACAGACACTTGTCCCAATCCTTCCCGTAGTGTAGTGCACATGCTCGCAACATGTCTTCCAGAATCTGATTCACCCTTTCGGTCTGGCCATCTGTTTGGGGATGGTATGCTGAGCTTCGGATTACTTGGGTTCCAAGTGATTCTTGCAGCTTCTCCCAAAAGCGTGCCACAAACAGTGCTCCTCTGTCAGATATAATGGTCTTTGGAATACCATGCAATTGCACTATTTGATCAACATAAATTTCTGCGTACTTCTCCGTCTTGTGGGTGGTGTGCACTGGCAAGAAATGAGCGGTCTTGGTCAACCTGTCCACGATAACCCAAACGGAATCATGGTGCCTGGAGGTATTGGGAAATCCTACGATAAAATCCATGCAAATGTCCTCCCATTTCCAAGATGGTATGGGAAGGGGTTGCAAAGGGCCTGCTGCCTTTAAGTGACTGGCCTTGATTCTCTGGCAGGTGTCACACTCGGATATGTACTTGGCAATTTCCCTCTTCATTCTGGTCCACCAATATAGAGATCTGAGATCATGGTACATCTTGTTGCTACCAGGGTGCATGGAGAATTTGGAAAGGTGAGCTTCATCTAGTATCTTCTTTCTGAGCTCAGGGTCCCTGGGAACAACCAATCTATCTCCAAACCATAGAATTCCCTTGCTGTCCTGTCGGAAACACTTGTATTTCTCTGCCTTTTGCTTGATCATTTCCTTAATCATTTGAACACCCTTGTCCTCAATCTGTGCCCTGACTATTTGCTCTTGCAATGTGGGTTCCACCGAGATATAACTCAAGTTACCTGAAGAAACAACTTCCAGGTTCAACTTGCACAGCTCATCGCACAGTGTGGTGACTCTTGCATCCATGCTCATACAATTGCACTGGGCCTTTCTGCTCAAGGCATCTGCCACAACATTAGCTTTACCAGGATGGTAATGCACTTCTAAATCATAGTCCTTGATTAATTCCAACCATCTTCTCTGCCTCATGTTCAGATCTGCCTGAGTGTAGATGTATTTGAGACTCTTGTGATCAGTGTAGATGTTACAGTGAGCTCCCATCAAGTAGTGTCTCCATATATTAAGAGCATGAACCACAGCTGCCAATTCCAGATCATGTGTGGGGTAGTTCTGCTCATGGGGCCTGAGTGCTCGTGAAGCATAAGCAATGACTCTGTTCTCTTGCATCAAAACACATCCCAATCCGGTACCAGAAGCATCACAATAAACTTCAAATGGCTTGGTGTTGTCTGGTTGAGCCAGCACTGGGGTTGTTGTCAAATGCTGCCTCAAGGTATGAAAGGCATCTTCACACTTCTGGCTCCAAACATACTTGACTCCTTTCTTTAACAGTTCAGTCATTGGTTTGGCAATCCTGGAAAAATCCGGAATAAATCGTCGATAATACCCTGCCAAACCCAGAAAACTTCGAATCTGCCTCACGGTAGTCGGGGGTTTCCAATCCATCACCTCCTGCACCTTCTCAGGATCAACGGATATCCCATTCTGAGAAATTGTGTGACCCAAGAATTTTATCTCCTTCAGCCAGAATTCGCACTTAGACAACTTAGCATACAACTGATGGTCTCGCAGTCTCTGAAGTACAGTATGCAAATGTTTGGTGTGCTCGGCTTCGTTCTTGGAATAAACCAGAATATCATCAATGAAAACGACCACGAACTTGTCTAACTCTGGCATAAAGACTGGTTCATCAAGTACATGAAATAGGTCGGGGCATTGGTCAGCCCGAAAGACATCACCAAAAACTCATACAGCCCATATCTGGTTGAGAAGGCCGTCTTGGGAATATCACTGGCACGGATCTTAATCTGATGGTAACCTGAGCGAAGGTCTATCTTGGAGAATACCTTGGCTCCTACCAACTGATCGAACAGAACATCAATGCGGGGCAGTGGGTATTTGTTCTTGATAGTCACCGCATTGAGAGGGCGGTAGTCAACACACATTCTCAAACTCTCATCCTTCTTCTTCACAAATAATGCTAGACATCCCCATGGTGAAGTACTTGGGCGAATAAACCCCTTGTCCAACAACTCTTGCAATTGCTTCTTCAATTCTGCCAATTCCGCGGGAGGCATCCTATAGGGTCTCTTAGAAATAGGAGCAGTCCCGGGTTGCAATTCGATTGCGAACTCAATGTCTCGATCAGGTGGCATCCCTGGCAATTCATCCGAAAAAACATCCGGGTAGTTACGGACCACTGGGATCTTTTCCACTGGGGACTCTATCATAACAAAGGCACAGGAACAGGTACAACCCTGACCAAGTAAATATAAAACAGTCTCGCCATAAGCAGGGGAATGAATTTCAATGGCCCTGGCTGCAATATCCAATACTGCCTGATGCCTAGTCAACCAGTCAGCTCCCAATATAATATCCACGCTATCCAATCCTAAGATGAGAAGGGTGGTTCTAATCACAAGACTACCAAATTTTATAGGCACTTGCATGGCAACTCTGCCTCCTGGTGTTGAAATTGTAATGCCCCCATCGGTGTGGTGAAAGGGCAACTGGCATTTGGCACTAAACTTGGCACTGATAAAACTATGGGATGCACCAGAATCAAAAAGAACAATAGCGGGATAATTTAAAACTGTAAAGATACCAGTCATGACGGGTGGTCCCTCTGGAATATCAGCCATGGTGGTGAAGTTCAGCCTGCCTTGCCTCACTTGCACCTTCTGCCTCTTCCCTTGGTTCTGATTAACATTCTGCCCCTGCCTCTGCTGGTTCCGGGGGCAATTCTTGGCATAGTGTCCGGTGTTGCCGCAAGTGAAACACCTGTTGTCATTTGCCTGGCGGTACTGCTGCTGCTGATTGTTCCTCTGAGCTGGAAACTTGGTGCGGTTGGGTGCCTGCTGCTGCTGCTGCTGTGGTCGGATCACCCATCGCCCTTGCTGCTGCTGTGGTCCCCTGTTCTGAGTGTCGGACACAATCCGGAAGCGCTGTGGCTGAGCTGAGGGTCCTGCCACAGGGGTCTTCCTCTTCTTCTCTGCCTGTCGAGCTGTAATGCAGTCTTCCTGGGAGATAGCCATGTTGACCAACTCATTGTAGCTGTTGGCCCGGACGGTGTTGAGACGGTCACGGAGCTTAGTGCTGAGCCCCCTCCTGAACCTGTCTCTCTTCTTCTCATCTGTATCCGCGTGGTATCCCGCATACTGGCACAAGTCATTAAAAGCCTGGGCATACTGCAACACTGTCCTGTTGCCCTGAGTGAGTGCCAAAAACTCATTGAGCTTCCGGTCCATAATCCCGGCTGGTATATGGTGTCCCCTGAAAGCTGCATTGAACTCTCTCCACTCCACCTCTCGGTCCTCTGGCTGCATAGCAAGAAAATGATCCCACCAAGTCCTTGCGGGTCCGCGAAGCTGCTGGGTGGTGAACCTGACTTTAGTGACCTCAGAACAAGCTCCATGGAGTAGTGGGAATTTGGATTCCACCACTCGCAACCACACATCTGCATCAAGTGGATCCTCTGCCCTTGTGAACAATGGAGGCTGGGTGCTGAGGAACTCTTGGTAGGTGGCTGCCGCGGGGTGATGCTGATGGTCTCCACCACCATAATGCTGAGGTGGTGGCTGACGCTGAGCTAGCTGCCTCAAGATCTCATTCTGCTGAGCCATGAGCTCCTGCAGAGTGGGAGGTGGTGGCGGCGGTGGAGGAACGCGCTCGTTCTGGCCACGACGCTGCCTCCCGGCCATCTGAAAAACCACATATATACTTAACACCATAACTCCAAGTTCAAGGTTTAATCGCGGCGAAAAAAGTCAAAAGCAAAATGATAGACTCCAACTTCAACAAAAGGATTTAAAAAGGCATAAATTTCGCCTTCCAATTTTAAGACTGATAACCGCATCCAACAAACATGTTTTCAAAAGAGTTTAGCACTATTACATCAATTGTCCCAAAAAGACTCAACTCTACCTAGCCTAGTACCCCAAGGGTGCAAAAGCTAAGCTAGGTGCGAGGAGTCCTACCATCACCAACGTCTAACTCTATCCTGGACATCTAGTGAGCGAACGAGGCAACACTCGACTCAGGGGAAGGTGGTCTCCCTGAGCCAGCAGTGTCCACACTAGAGGCAGGCTCCTCTCCTCCCTCGATGTCGATGTCCTCGTTGGCCTCCATGTCCTGGATCTCCTGATGATGCATGTCCAAGTGCTCATTAGCCTCGGCAAGCTGCTGCTGGGTATTAATGAGCTAATCCTCGAGAACTTCTATGGTGTTCTCCCTGGTGCCCACTAGCTCCTCCAACTCTTGGATATCAGTGGATAGCTGCTCCACCTGCAAGTCCTTCTCCACCATTTCAGTGGACAAATCAACCACGAGCTCCTCTCTGTTGTCCAACGTAATCTTTGTTGCCTCCAGTAGTGCCATCAGATGGGACATCGCCTCACCGCGCATCACTTGCAGACGGTACAGAGCATTCATGCACCGTACGGTCAAGTGCACAGTCTGTCCTGGGTAGATGGCCCAGATATCCTTGGCATGCTCCACCCGATCCTTCCACATTGGGTCGTCCTCCCTTTCGGCGGGGAACAATCCAATGGGGTGGGTAGCCAGCTCCAAAGGATGGAATCCGCAGAAGGTAGTTAATCCATGCAGAGCGATCGCCTCGATCGTGTCCTCCGCTCGGTATCCGAAAGACTCGGAGTCCAAAGAGCGCCAGCCTGGCTGCAGGGGATGAGGCTCCAAGGTCATCCTCACCCTACAGCGAGGCACTCGGTGCTTCTCGAACTGCTGCACCGTGTACTGAGGGGGTGTCGCGTATCCGGCCCCCTGAAGTACCTCCCACGAAATACGGGGAAAGCCCTCTCGTGCAAGCCCGTCAGTGTGAGACAGTGCATTCCCGTCGTCTGAGGATCCGTGGGAAGTCATCTGTGTATGGTTAAGCGTAAGTAAAAAGAAAAAGAATTTAAAAAGAATAAGGAAAATAAAACTCTGCCTTTCTCTAGAAAAAAAATATACTGGGAACCTAGTTGGTTATCATTTGTAATTAGGTCCTCACTTAATTTTTCATTTGTTTAATTTTAAGAATGCATGCATGCTCGTCCTGAACGACCTCACAACAAGATAAAAGGAATAGGGAAGAACTCCCATCCTGTAAAAGTGGCCTGTAGGGCCTAATTACTTAGCCACCTAGCTACCCTTCTATTTCCCTAAGGCTTCACGTCCTAGGTCTATCCTGCTCGTCCTACTATCTATCCAACATTGTTTCTACCAAGTTTTACTTTAGAAAAACGATGGTATTCACATTTTATTGATTCCTCTGTGGTGGTACAAGCTCCGATACCAGCTGTGGCAGAACTGCCCGAATTATTCCAACTTAAGTGTCTAAGTCCCGCTTTAAAGGCTAGACCACACTTAAATGGGAATAACCCGTCAATCCCTCGGATCTAGTCCGACGCGGCCACTGACAGGATCAAGTACCACAATCTCACTCGATGGTGAGTCACAGAGCAAATACAATAAAGCATAAAACCATGCATGAAAGAGTATTAAGTTATTACATCATCATCGGAGTTTTTTTCAAAAGTAGCCATCAGTGTTCGAAGTGCAGCGGAATAAAACTAACGGTAAGTAAACGGAGAGATGGGGAAGCCTGTCCCATCACTCCTCATGCTCCTCCTCAGCCGAGGCAGGGTCCCACTCGATAGTCCAACCCGGTGGCAAGATGGACGGCCAAGTCACTCCAGCAACCATTTCCTCCAGAGAACCTGTAAAAATTATGCCACAAGCAAGGCTGAGTACACTAATACTCAGCTAGACTTACCCGGTGTGAGGAGTCTACTCCTCTACCTCTAGACATGCAGCTGTTTGGGTGTGGGGTTTGGTTGCCAAAAGCACTAGCTGAGTTTCTAAATCAAGTTTTTAACTTTGTCAAATTTAAGTGTGACTCTCTTAAGGCTAAAGATGTACTATTTATTCATACATGGTAGCAAGCATTATTAGCAATCAATAGCTTACATCAACTCATCATATTTCCACTTGTTACTCAATGCAGTACAATGGATCAAGCAGTCTCATTAGCTGCGAGAAGCAGACGATTCGAATCGAGTTTTTATCCTTGCAAGGTAAACCTAAACACACGACATGCAGGGGCACTCCGTCCCCACACATATCAACCGTCCCCATCGGTTCCCTGGCAACATAAAGGGGCTCACCGCCTTGGCGTACAATGCCTCACTGACCCCGACTGCCGTCGTGCAGTGACCGCACTTGTACCCACCATAACCGGAATGGGAGACCATGTCTCAGGTCGCGTGAGGAGGGCAATCTGCGGGCAAGTTCACTCAGGTACTAGGCTTACCGATTTACCATATTTCTCGGTATGTGTTTAGTACGTTCAAACGCTTGACACAGGTATTCGCACGTTAATCCTTATTCCATTTTCCCATCTCGTAGACAACCAATCCCCATGGATTGTTGTCTACCACTAGTATCATAATAGTATGAAGGTGGTTACAACCAAATCCTGATCTCGCGCGAGTGCTAGAAAAATCACTCGTCTTCTACCGAGATCCTAATTAATTAAAGCAACTACTCGACCTATCATACTAGTATTCATCTCAAAAGGATTCCTGAGATCATGCAACTAGGGTTTCAAACAATTCCTACACCTAAGTGCACAATCAATCCTACAATCATTAAGTGAAGTAAAATAGCATAATTAACAGGTTATGCATAAAATCGGGGCTTGCCTTCCAAAGCAGTGGCAGGCAGGTCCTCTGGTGCAGACTCTGGTGCTGGATCCGGGACTACCTCCTGAGCAACTCCTTGCTCCGGCACGAGGACGTATTCTCCGTCAGCAAGGTTACAGTCTATCGAATGCAATGAACATGTATGTCATGATTATGCAGGATTTAATAACATTATGTTAAAAGAAACTAAGTCAAGAGGTAACTTAGGGTTCCTTAGTCATGCGAGGCTCCAAGTGGTTTATACTTATTACCCTTTAGGCTTAGGTTTTCATTGAGGATAACATAGTGGATTTGTATTGTCTTTATACCTTTCAGTGGACAAATTACAAGGGTTTTAGGATGACACTAATTACCATTATTTATTTTCCTTTCTTCAATTTCTACTTATGGTTTCTAGTGTAGGTTTGAACTACGACAGTGGTTTAATATTTTCCAAAAATTCTGTAAAAATTACAGTGGGTTGCCATTTGCTATTCTAGCCTGTTTTAAGAATTTGAGGCTCAACATATAAAGGCTATGCTTAAGACAAAAAGAATAAAAGTTGGGTAAAAGGGCCACTTTGTACTACAACTCTTAATTAGAGGTGGGGTCTGTCCTAAGGGTTATTTTTGTTGGCATCTAACAGTAATAATAGGCTTCTGTGCCAAAAACCACAGAAGGCTAAGGGGTGGTTATTTAGTTATGATTTTCTAAAGTTTAATGTCAAAAAGGCACTTTCTACTGCATTGTTATTTGAAAAATGTCAAACAGCAGATTTCATATTTTTCCTAAGTTCTTAATAACAAAACATTAACTATCCCAAGGGTGGGGGTGTTTTCACCTTGGGGTTATTTTTGTAGGGTTTTTCTAAGTTTTCCTTGTTTTATTCAAATAAAAGGTATCCCACTTATTTTATACTAAACCAGGGTATGATGGATTTTTCCAGTGAACTACATTGAATAAGTACCCTAACAAAAATAGGGGTGCCCTCTCGTTCATTATTTAAATCACCTTTTCTATTTTTCTTAACCTTAAGCATATTATAGAATAAGGGGTAAAAACTAACTTAATGGAGTGGGCAGAGAGGTTTAACATTCTTAAACAAGTCAGTAGGTAGATATAAACTTCTCCAAATTTTTCTAACCCTAGTCAAATAGTACAACTATTTTTCTTTCTATTATTGAGCTTTTGGTCAAAACTATAATTAAATCAGAACCTTAAAGTTTTCTATAGTACATAGGGGGTTTTATATTTTTTTAAGTAGGTTACATTATTTAGAGTCTGACAAAATTTGTTTGACCAAATTTGGATGAACTAAACAGAAGTTATGGATTTTCAAAGTTTCTGCTCAAATTTAAAATCAGGTTTAATAAGGTTTTCTGAAAAAGCAGTTTACACCGAGGTCCCTAGGTTAAAAGTAAATCAATCCTTGCAGTTCTACCCTTGCGCCACTATTCCCCTGAGTCGCTGACAGTTCAAAAAGCCCCCTGACCTTTTCTTCCTCTCACCCGCAGTCCTTCCCCCAATGTAAACAGTACCCGTGGGAAAGAAAAGGGTGGCGCGGCTTACCGGTGGCGAGATAGGTCCGGCGAAGGGCAGGGTTGGCTCGGGGAGGTTCTGGCGGTCACAGCGAGGTGCGGCTTGACGGCGGGGATGGCCGGAATCGCCCTGTCCACGTGCGCAGGCGGGTGTTCTCGTCGACGGCGAGTGTACCGGCCAAACCACGGCGATCTGTTTCAATCCAAGGGCACAGTGAGCTTCACGGGGTAACGTAGTGACCGTATGCACAAGGAATCGGAAAATGGTCGAGTGGATTACCCGGTCCACGTACTCCGGCGGGGTTGAGAGCTCCGGCGACCGTGGACTGGCCTCTCCGGCGAAGCAGGCTTCGATTCCTCGCTCGGGGAGCTTCACTGAGCTGTGCACACTCATCTCAGAGGGTTGGATGGGGCTGGGGAAAGCTGGACTGGCCGGTCTACGGCGGCAGTGGCTCGAGTGGCCGCGGACACACCGCGCACGGGCAAACGACGGTGAACTGGACTCCGGTGAGGCTTGAGCGTGCGCGGAAGAGTGTAACCGACGCCTGGGAGGGCTTTATAGGCGCGGGCACGGGACAGGGCGCCGGCTGGCCGTTGGCGCGACGCGGGGCGCACGCGGGCGTGCTCTGGCAAGCTCAGGGCGCGTCGAACACGTGGAGCTTACAATCTGCCCGTGTTCCACAGCTCACCCAAGTCGCAAACGTGCGAATCTTGGCAAAAATCCAGCGCGAGTCTTTTCCTGGCACCTAGGGCTGTCTCTCATCCGTGAGCTGCCATGGCAGATAAGGCCTAGGTAGGGAGATCTCTGGTCGCCAAATCGGGTGTGTCACACTGCCCACCTCGCGACAAAAACCATGCCAAGGCATGTCAAACGTCCGAGTCTCGGGCTCAGCTTTTTCCAGTGGGTGCCTTGGGTGGTATGCCACATTTTTGGTATAGGACATAGGTGGATTTGATGCCAGCTTCGAGGTGAACACAACTGATCTTTAGTGTAGGTATAGTTTTTAACTTAGAGAGAAATAGAGAGCTCTAGCTCTCTCTCCACTTGGAGATTTGATTTGGGGTTTCTCCAGGGGTCTTTTTGCAATATTTCCTCCCCCTAATTGCTGGTGATAAGGTTACTTAAGGTTTGGGTAAATATTACTCATGTTTTGCACACTTGTTCACTCTCTTTTCCCTCTTATCTAGGGTTTTGGGAGATAGGGTTTAAGAGAGGTCTAGGGTTCTTCTCCCCTCTTATCCAAGGTAGTAAGTGTGCAAGGATTAGAGTAATGCTTTTGGTTACTCACACTCCTTGGTTAAAATCTAGCTTTCCAAGGCCCTCATGCTTCTGCTCCTTAAGTTCTTCCACATGTGATCATAGCCTTTAGTATCAAGGTGGGCTCTAGCCATGGTAACACCTGGGGTGTTACATATGATATGCTTCACCATGAAAGATCCATCGAGTATAGCCCAACGTAAATGAGAGCACCTAGAGGGGTGTGAATAGGTGATCCTGTAAAATTCAACACTAAATTCCAACAACCTTGACTATAAAGATATTAGTGCGAGTTAATCAAGTCAATGAGACGAGCTCTTGCGAACACAGACAATCAAAGAGAGAGCAATCACAAGAGACACGCGATTTTATCCCGTGGTTCGGCCAAGTAACACTTGCCTACTTCCACGTTGTGGCGTCCCAATGGACGAGGGTTGCACTCAACCCCTTTCAAGTGATCCAATGATCAACTTGAATAACACGGCTTTTCTTCCTTATATCTTTTTCCCGTTTGCGAGGAATCTCCATAAGTTGGAGCCTCTCGGCCTTACAAGATTGATCACAAAGAATGCACAAGAGTAAGGTTGGGAAGAGAAACGCACACAAGACACAAATCGCAGCACACCCACGCACACAAGAGAAGACTTGAGCTCAAATGACAACACAGGGAGTCCTTGACTCGAATAGAGCTCAAATCTCTAACACAGTGAAACGAATGCGCAGGAACAGAGTCTGGATGCTTTAGGATGCTTAGTGAATGCTTTAGGATGCTTAGTGAATGCTTGTGTCTCTCCTCCATGCGCCTAGGGGTCCCTTTTATAGCCCCAAGGCAGCTAGGAGCCGTTGGAGGCCAACAAGGAAGGCCATCCTTGCCTTCTGTCGAGTGGCGCACCGGACAGTCACTGTAGACGGTCCGGTGCCGATCTCCTTCCTTTTCTAGCGCAGACGACCATTGCAGCTCTGGGCCAGTTGGCGCACCGGACACTATCCGGTGCACACCGGACAGTCCGGTGCCCCTGCCTACCGTTGGCCCGGGCCATGCGTCGCCCGTGGATTGCGCGGCCGACCGTTGCGCTGGCGACCGTTGGCTCACCGGACAGTCCGGTGCACCACCGGACAGTCCGGTGAATTATAGCCGTACGCCGCTGATCTTTTCCCGAGAGCGGCTTTTTCATCGGAGTCCAGCCTGGCGCACCGGACACTATCCGGTGCACCACCCGACAGTCCGGTGTGCCAGACTGAGCTGAGTTTTGGCTGCACCGAGCCAAGTCTTTTTGGTTCTTTTCTACTCCTCTTCTCACTATTTCTAGCACTTAGATAAAACATATTAGTACTTAAAAACTATGTACTAAGTCTAGAAACATACCTTCTCTTTGATTTACACTTCTCTCTTCATTGAGCACATAAGAACTTAATCGAATGTGTTGGGCACTTAATCACCAAAACATAATAGAAATTGCCCAAGGACACATTTCCCTTTCAATCTCCTCCTTTTTGGTGATTTATGCCAACACATCCAAAAGCAACCAAAGAAAGTGCAACATCAATGCAATTGAGAACAAAATTGTCTTTGCACATGTTTTGACATATTTGGATCATTCTTTGCCACCACTTGGTTTGTTTTTGCAAATCAAATTCATTTTCCTATCTCTAAGTTAAACACACTTGTTTAGGCACAAAGAGAGATATTCCAATAGAAAAATTGATCAAGTACCAAAAACTCCCCCTTTTGCCATAATCAAAAATCCCCCCCCCCCCCACAAGAGGCCAAATTTTGCAATAAGAGTATTTTGGACAAATCAAAAATTCTAACTCTACTATTTTTCAAAATTCTCAAGTGGTAGCTGATCCATTTGCTTTGGCCTTAATTTCTCCCCCTTTGGCATTAAGCACCAAAACGGGATCATTATTGGCCCTTTAACCCCATTGCCTCACCAAAAATGTCAATTAAGAGCAAAAAGGCAACTAGAGCATAAGAATGAACTTGGAGGTGAGTACACTAATACCGGAGTGCAGTGGAAGTCTTTGCATGGTCCAAGTTCACCTTTCCCTTTCAATTCACCTTTGAGACTACATCAAGTATACTCAAACACAAGGGTTAGTCTCAAAGGGTCAAGTTGTCGCACTTCTCCCCCTAAATATGTGCATCATTCACACATGGACTTGTGAGGTCCGGGGATCCCGTGCACAACTTGAGCACCATAAATAAGCAACAAATTACATAAATGCATAAGTAACATGATCAAAGGCATAGAACACATGTATGCTATAGATCAATCCAAGTTACGCGAATCTAAGACATTTAGCTCACTACACAACCTACAAAAGGTTTTCTCATCCAACGGCTTGGTAAAGATATCGGCTAGCTGGTTATCGATGCTAATATGGAAAACCTCGATATCTCCCTTTTGCTGGTGGTCTCTCAGGAAGTGATGTCGGATGTCTATGTGCTTAGTGCGGCTGTGTTCAATAAGATTATCCGCCATGCAGATTGCACTCTCATTGTCACATAGGAGTGGGACTTTGCTCAGATTGTAGCCAAAGTCCTAGAGGGTTTGCCTCATCCAAAGTAGTTGTGCGCAACACTGTCCTGCGGCAACATACTCGGCCTCAGCGGTGGATAGGGCAATGGAGGTTTGTTTCTTTGAACTCCAGTACACTAGGGACCTTCCTAGGAATTGGCATGTCCCTGATGTACTCTTCCTATCAACCTTGCATCCAGCATAATTGGAGTCTGAGTATCCAATCAAGTCAAAGGTAGACCCCTTTGGATACCAGATCCCGAAGCAAGGCGTAGAAACTAAATATCTAAGAATTCACTTAACGACCACAAGGTGACATTCCCTGGAGTAGGATTGATATCTAGAACACATGCATACACTAAGCATAATGTCCAGTCTACTAGCACATAAATAAAGCAAGGAACCTATCATAGACCGGTATGCCTTTTGATCAACGGACTTACCTCCTTTGTTGAGGTCGACATGCCCATCGGTTCCCATCAGTGTCTTCGCGGGCTTGGCATCCTTCATCCCAAACCGCTTGAGAAGATCTTGAGTGTACTTCGTTTGGGAGATGAAGGTGCCATCCTTGAGTTGCTTCACTTGGAACACAAGAAAGTAGTTCAACTCGCCCATCATCGACATCTCAAACTTTTGATTCATCACCCTGCTAAACTCCTCACAAGACTTTTGGTTAGTAGAACCAAATATTATGTCATCGACATAAATTTGGCACACAAAAAGATCACCATCACAAGTCTTAGTGAAAAGAGTGGGATCGGCTTTCCCAACCTTAAAAGCATTAGCAATTAAGAAATCTCTAAGGCATTCATACCATGCTCTTGGGGCTTGCTTAAGTCCATAGAGCGCCTTAGAGAGCTTAAACACATGGTCGGGGTACCTGTCATCCTCAAAGCCAGGGGGTTGTTCCACATATACCTCCTCCTTTATTGGCCTGTTGAGGAAAGCGCTCTTCACATCTATTTGAAACAACCTGAAAGAGTGGTGAGCAGCATAGGCTAATAATATTCTAATAGACTCTAACCTAGCCACAGGAGCAAAAGTCTCCTCGAAATCCAAACCTGTGACTTGGGCATAACCTTTTGCCACAAGTCAAGCATTGTTTCTTGTCACCACTTCGTGCTCGTCTTGTTTGTTGCGGAACACCCACTTGGTTCCCACAACATTTTGCTTTGGACATGGCACCAGGCTCCAAACTTCATTCCTCTTGAAGTTGTTGAGCTCTTCCTGCATGGCTAACACCCAGTTCGGATCCTGCAAGGCCTCTTCTACCCTGAAAGGCTCAATAGAAGAGACAAATGAGTAATGCTCACAAAAATTAGCTAAGCATGAGCGAGATGTTACTCCCTTGCTTATGTCACCCAGAATCTGATCGACGGGGTGATTTCTTTGGATAGTCGCTCGGACTTGAGTTGGAGGGGCCAGTGGTGCTTCTTCCTCCATAACTTGTTCTTCTTGTGATCCCCCTTGATCACGCTCCTCTTCTTGCGGTGCCTGTCCATCGTCTTGGGTTGGGGGATGCACTAACGTCGAGGAAGATGGTTGATCTTGCTCCTGTTGTTCCTGTGGTCGCACCTCTCCTATCGCCATCGTGCGCATTGCGGTCGTCGGAACATCATCTTCATCTATGTCATCAAGATCAACTTGCTCTCTTGGAGAGCCATTAGTCTCATCAAATACAACTGTTGGGGACTTGTTCTCAAATGCTATGAATTAAGAACAAGGCAACATAAAATGTTAAATATTAATGTCCTTCGTCCGCTGAAGCATTATTTCCCCAAGGATTTAATGAACTTCGAACGAAGGTTATAATGACACAATTATGAAGGTTGTATCTTCGTAATTGAACTCTCAGAGATAATATAAAATAACACAAGACATAAAGCATTAAAGACAAGTAAATTAGAAGTAAACAACATCATTTACATATTATATAAACTTGATGTATTCAAATATAATGTTTAGATACATTTATACCTCTGCCTTGACAAGGAATAATTTCCGAGTGATGTGATTGCAATTACAGGAATGCGTGAACAGTAAAGGAACATTGTTCACTATTTATAGGCACAGGACACAGCCTGTGAGCAATTACAATCATACCCCTCATAAAAGTTTACAACAACGAATCAAACTCTTATGGACTAAAAGGTCATTCTATCTTTAAGTCGGTTTGTAATTCCGAAGCTTCATGAACGGCACCCTTCGGCATCACGTACAGACAGCTTCAGCCGAAGCTGTTTCTTCCTGCAGGACCTTCGGCGACGAAGCATGGTCCCAACAGTAGCCCCTTCGCGGTGCTAGATCGTTTTTCGTAACGAGCTTGATTCGTGAAAAAAGTCTCTTAGGCTTCAGGAAGCCGAAGGTCCGAAAAACACCTTCCCTGAGCTCGTTGTCGAGAAACGATACAGCTTCCGAGCGCGTAGCGGTCCCACCATGCAGGTTCGCTATTTTGGTCTTTGCGGCCCACCGCGCAGCGGGTGCGAGCAGCTGTTTGCCTGGTGTAAAAATCCTGACGATTCACCTTCTTACCTGCAACACTATATAAACAGACAGGTAGGTGTGAAGTTACCACATCATTCATTGCTATTGCACTGTTTTGCTGCCAAAAATTTTAACCATAGCCAAAGCTTGACTCTCGCATTCAGACGAAGCTCCAGTTTAGTGCCTACATCGTCAGAAGAAAAGCTTCGGGAGAAAAGGTTATTTAATTCCTAAGAAATCTTTCAAGAAATTCAAAATTAAATGGCTAGAGTGCGCTCTACTGCTAGAGTTGAGCGTGAGGGAGACGAAGCCGAAGGTGCGAAGACTGTTCCTATCTCCGAAGCAATGCAGCAATCCAGATTGGTGACCTCGGAAAGAATCCCCACTGCCGAAACAGAACAAGCTGCTGCCGAAACAGAACAGGGAGATATTGAGGAAGCTGATTCTGATGGTGATTACCATATCGCAGTACCGAGCAAGCCTAGCCATTTGGACTTCGGAAAGTCGACTATCTCGAAGGCTGATTTTTCCAAAATGGTGAAGTCGGGCTATTTCAGTGAAGATGAGAAGAAGCTGATTCGCTTCGGGGGAGAGGAAACTACCCCGAAGCCAGAAAATGATGAAATAGTTATTTTCAAGAGTTTTCTAAAAGCTGGGTTGAGGTTTCCTTTAAATAGAATGATTTCTGATGTGCTGCAAAAGTTTTGGATCTATTTTCACCAACTGACTCCTAACGCCATTGTCAGGCTTAGCGTTTATATCTGGGCTCTCCAAAGCCAGGTGGTGGAGCCGTTTGCCGACAGCTTCTGTCGAGTACATGAGCTGCATTACCAGACTAAGGCCAGAAAGGATGGGTTGCATAAAAATTTTGGTTGTTATAATTTTGCCTATCGGAAAACCACAAAATTTCCTGTGATTAGCTACCAAAGCAAATGGCCGGTAGGCTGGAAGTCAGAATGGTTTTATGTCAAAGTTGACGATGACAAAGAGAAGCTGGTACAGAGCCCTCTTGAACTGATCTTCGGAGAAACCAGACCCCGATGCAATATGACAGCAGAAGGTCCAACTTGGACCGCACTGGCTGAATTCAAAATTATTGCAGAACACATTGGCACTAGAGATTTAGTGCAGGAATTTCTGGCCTTCAGAGTATTTCCAACTATGAAGGAGTGGACTATGCCAAAGCTTAAAGGAGAAAAGAAAGAGGGGGAGCTTGTCCGACTACCCTATTATTATAAGTTTAAGAAATATTTTAAAGCACCCTGCCACGCATGGCTCGATACAATCGAAGTAATGAGTAATGAAATCCTTGGAAATTACTCCAAAAAAGAGGACCAGCTGATGACAGCAGCCTTCGGCACTCGGCCGAAGCGAAGGCTGAACAGGGTGCTTGATGCTATAGGATTTGAATATGCTGATTATGGTCGACTGGGCGGAGATGCTGGAGGCCCGAAGCGAAAAAGAATTGCCAGCGCTGCTGGCGATGAAGTCGCCAAGATAGCCAAAAAGAAAAGGGAAGATTCTGAAAAACTTAGCCCTGAAGAGTTGAACCCTGAGCCGAAGGTGGCCACTGCAAGAAAGAGGAAAACTGCATCTCCAGAACCAAAAACGTTGGTTCGAGAAGAAGGTACTCCTGCAACGCCTTCTGCTGTTGAAGTAGAAGAGATTATGAAGGTAATGACTGAACCTTTGCCTGTCAAGCTAAGTCCGCTGGCGCTGGAACTGACGAAGTTTTTTCAGAAGGACAAGGCAGCTTCGGCAGACGAAGGTCCTGCACTGCCGAAAAAACGAAGGATTATTCAAATAGCAGATGTAATTCATGGGACACCGTCACCGACACCGGCATCAAGAATTGCTATTGACCAGACTGCCGAACCCGTAGAAGCTAAAGGCTCCGCAGCCGAAGCCACCAGAGCGGAAACCTTCGAAGCTGAAACTGGCGCAGCCGAAGCTGCCGGGGCTGAAACCGGGGCCACAGAAGATCCGAACCTGGAAGAAACACTTGAAGTTATTGATAACATACTCCTAAAAATGACTGAGGAAGAAACTGTTGTGGCCGCGGCGAGCACAGCTACTGAAAAGGGGAAAAAGCAAGCTGAAGACTTTTTGGAGGAAGAAGATTTTGAATTTCAAGATTTACTTGGGCAAGGACTGATAGACGCTGAAAAAGCAGAGCTTAAAAAATGTGCCATAGCCTGCGGATATAAGCCAGGGGCTACACTATTCGGTGGGGTTAACGAAGGAAAGCTGAGGTGCCTTCGAAACCGCAGCGAAGCTAAAATTGTTAGAACTCTCTGCAAAAACATTGGCTTGCCGAAGCTAGAAGCGGACCTCTGCCGTTACCAACGACACCATATCGCCGGAAGCTTGCTTTATGCTAACTTCAAGGTAACAAATATTTTTGTTATTTTATTACTATTATTATTATCTTTTAGGTCGTTTTCTAACGAAGATCGTTTCGACAAAGCATATTATTAAGTAAGGTTCTAAAAATGCAACAAGATCTCGAAGAAGAGAAGAACAAAGCCGTCATCCAAGATTTGGCTGAAAAAGTTGAAAATTACGAAGCTAATCTGAAAAAGAAAGACTTCACCATCCAGGACCTTGAAATCATGGTTAAAGAGCACGAAGGTGCATTAGAAAAGAAAGATTTTGTTATTCAGACTATGGAGGGTTCTTTGGCCGAAGTCTAAACTGAGAATAACAACTTAAAGAATGAATTGCTCCAACAGTCAGAAAAATTTGAGCAAGAAAAGAAATATCTTGAAGCAAGCCTGAAAACTGAGGTGGATAAAAATTCAAATTTGCAGAAATCCTTTAAATAAAACTTCAAGAGAAATGCTTAAGCTTCGGCAGCCGATGCGTGCAGCGGCTGAAGGATGTGTTTCATTCTGTCGGTGCCAGCTCTGCGAAATTTACACCTTCAGCTGAAAATCTGCCCAGCACATTAGAATATATTGAAGGCGAGGTTGATGCCCTTGACGAAGTTATTGGTGGGCACGCCGACTTCTGCGCCCTGGTAGCTTCTCGGGGCACAGCTACTGCTTTTCTGAAGGCTGGCTGCACGCATGGAAATATTGTGAATAGACCAAACTTCAGCTTGTCAGCATCAGATCTGATAGATATCCCAAGCCTAGCCCGAAGCATTGGAAATAGATTCATGACCCAGATCTGGGTAAGTGGTGGGCGAAAAATGGCAGGTGACGAAGCTCGAAGCCATCTTAAGCCGGTAAGAAACTTATGTTTGTTACTTTTACCTTCTCCTTGAAATTTGCACCTTTCTTATTCTGTTGTTTGATATACGCAGGATGACGAAGCTGAAGAATGACGAAGCTGAAGTTTGACGAAGCTGAAGCTTGACGAAGCCTAGCCTGAAGCTTAATAGTTGCTTACAATATACTTTCCTGCAAAAATTCTGGAGAAACTCTTGTAATATAGTTATGGAACAACTCATGTAAATTTGTACATACCTTGTAATATATTTTGTCTCCTTTATTCGCATACAGTCTGCTTTGCTGTGGACGAAACTTCTCTTTTGAGCCGAAGGCGAAAAACACCTTCCCTTCTTTTCGTACACAACGAAGCATAAAAAAATTTTCCTTCGAAGTTTTTCCTCATTGCTGAAGCACCTGTCTTTTTTGTGTAGTATAATGATGATTCTGTATATGTCTAAATGAATGTTTATGAATGCAAATGACATGATGAAATGTACTGTGCAAATGAATATTGGGACACATGTTCAAAAACCATAAGCACAGCCCTTCATCCCCTTAGGAATGATTCAAATCTTTTTGCCGTTTACTTTTCGGCTTCACTGTTTACTTTTCGGTGTATCAGCGTTGACTTTTCGCTGTAAGCCTCCCTTGGGAGCTTCTTCGCCTTTTACTTTCAGCGGAATCAGCGTTTATTTTTCGCTGTAAGCCTCCCTTAGGAGCTTCTTCGCCTTTTACTTTCGGTGGAATCAGCGTTTAGTTTTCGTTGTAAGCTCTGCATTCCCTTAGGAACGACTTTTGAGCTTCTCCCTGTTTCCTTTTCTTTTTTCCTTTGCATTTACATTTACATTTTTTGGGGGATATCACTCTCATAGAATTGAAATAAGGAAAATTACATGTTGTGGCCCCATTAAAAACCTTTCTCCCCCTTTGGAAAGGAAAAGGGTGCCACAAAAAAGAATATAAAAAATTACATCAAACTAAACATAATATCGCCGAAGCTCATCCGCATTCCATGATCTAGGAATGTCGTTGCCGTCCATATCCTTCAATCTGTAGGAACCGGGTCTTGACGAAGATACTACCAAAAAGGGGCCTTCCCACTTCAGCTGTAATTTGCCTACTGTCTCAGGGTTGGCTACTCTTCGAAGTACCAAGTGTCCTGGTTCAATGTTCTTCAGCTTGACCTTTCTGTCACGCCATTTTATTGTTTCAACTTGATATTTATTGATGTTTTCCACAGCTTGAAGTCTGATCCCTTCAATAGCATATTTTTCTACAGAGCAATCAGCTTCGTCTTCGCCTTCTGCCGAAGCTACTGTCCTTATTGATCCTGCTTTGGCCTCTTCTGGGGTTATTGCTTCGTCACCGAACAATAGTTTAAAGGGCGTAAAGCCTGTTGACCTTGACATGGTTGTGTTATGGCTCCACACCACTTTGATTAACTCGTCTGGCCACTTTCCCCTGGGCTGATTGAAGATTGACTTCATTATTCCTGTCATTATGATCCCATTAGCTCTTTCTACAAGTCCATTTGACTCTGGGTGTCGGACTGATGCAAAATGGATCTTCGTGCCAATTTGATCACAAAATTCTCTAAAGGCTTCAGAATCAAACTGTGTCCCATTATCCATAGTAATAGCCTTCGGCACTCCAAAGCGACAAATAATGTTTTGCCAAAAAAACTTTTGAATAGTAAATGAAGTTATTGTGGCTAAGGGCTTTGCCTCATTCCACTTGGAAAAATATTCCACTGCCACTACTACATATCTTAGGTTCCCCTGTGCTGGTGGTAATGGGCCTAGTAAATCGAGGCCCCACCTTTGCAACGGCCAAGTGGGTTGTATTAATTGGGTTAAAGACGAAGGTTGTTTTTGATCTTTTGCACATTTCTGACAACCTTCGCACTTTTGGACCAGATCCGCTGCATCCGAAGCTGCCTTTGGCCGATAAAATCCTTGGCAAAAAACTTTCCCAAGCAAGGGCCTAGATCCAATGTGAGATCCACACAGGCCTGCATGTATTTCCTTCATTAATTCTATACCTTCGGATCTGGATAAACACTTGAGCAATGGGGAACAGACCCCACGCTTGTATAACTCCCCTTCTATTATGACATATGGTCGAGCTCTTGCTTCTATTCTCCTGTTATAAGCTTCGTCGTCTGAAAGAAAATTACCCTGAAGGAAAGAGATGATCTCAGTTCTCCAATCTTCGCTATAAACAGGGGATATGTTAAGGATTGCTCTTTCAAGAAGCTTGACCAAAGGTGCTTTTATTGTTTCGAAAAATACTTCCGAAGGTATAGGCAGCCCCTGGGCTGCTGACTTGGCCAACAGATCAGCATATTCATTTTCTCCACGAGGAATATTTTTGACAGAGAAACCTTCGAAGGAAGCCTCAATCCTTCGGTCTGTATCTAGATATTTTTCAAGTTTCGGGTCTCTTGCTTTATAGCTCTTGTCAACATGACCAGAAATAACTTGAGAATCAGTTTTAACAATGGCCCTTCTGATTCCCATTGCCTTTAGCTTCCGAAGACCCAAGAGCAGAGCTTCATACTCAGCGATATTATTTGTGCAACTAAAATCAAGTCTTGCCGCATAACAAGTTTTAACTTTGGATGGTGAAACCAACACAGCAGCCGCTCCTGCTCCGAAGGTTCCCCAAGACCCATCACAAAACACTGTCCATGCTTCGGTATCTTTATTCGTTTCTTCCTCCTGAGCCCCTGGCGTCCAGTCAGCAATGAAGTCTGCCAACGCTTGGGACTGAATCGAAGATCTATGGACATAATCAATACAAAATTCATTGAGCTCTGCAGCCCATTTTCCAATCCTTCCAGTAGCTTCTCGGTTTCTCATAATATCCTTCAGAGGTTGCGAAGAAGGAACAATTATGTTGTAAGCTTGAAAATAATGCCGAAGCTTCCTGGAGGCCATCAAAACAGCATACAGTACCTTCTCCAATTCTGTATAATTTTTCTTTGATAAACTAAGAACCTCAGATACGAAATATATTGGGGCCTGCCTCTTAACTTGGCCTTCAAGCTTCTCCTGGACAAGTGCTGCACTTACCGCTGAGTGCGAAGCTGCCACATATAATAACAAAGGAGCCCCTGGCGTTGGTGGAGTTAATGTTGTTAGATCTATCAAATATTGCTTCAGCTCTTCGAAGGCTTTCTACTGGATTGGTCCCCATTGAAAGACTTCGGCTGACTTCAGCACTTCGAAGAATGGTAAGTTTCTCTCTACTGATCTGGATATGAATCTGTTGAGAGATGCCAGCCTTCCTATCAATCTTTGAGCCCCCTTTTTTGTACTTGGTGGTTCCATTCGAAGTATAGCTTCGATTTTGCTTGGATTAGCCTCAATTCCCTTTGTTGAAACTAGGCAACCAAGAAATTTTCCCTTCTTTACTCTGAAGACACATTTTTCTGGATTCAGCTTTAGACCAGCCTGTCTAAAATTAGCGAAGGTCTCCTGTAAATCAGCAATATGATTATCTTGCTTCATGCTTTTTACAATGATATCATCAACATAAGTTAGCACATTCCTGCCTATCTGAGAATGGAGGACCTTCGCTGTCATTCTGCTGAAACTTCCTCCGGCATTCTTAAGCCCCTCAGGCATCCGAAGGTAACAATATGTCCCACTAGGGGTTATGAAGCTGGTTTTCGGTTCATCCTCCTTCTTCATCCAGATTTGATGATAGCCTGAATAGCAATCCAGCAGACTCATAAGCTCTGATGAAGCTGCTGCATCGACTAAGGAATCTATCCTTGGCAATGGAAACTCGTCCTTCGGACAGGCCTTATTGAGATTAGTAAAATCGATACACATTCTCCATCTACCATTGGCCTTCTTCACCATAACAGTGTTAGCCAACCATTCTGGGTATTTTACCTCTCTAATAACTCCGGCACTGAGGAGTCTTTTCACTTCATTCCGAACACCTTCGGCCTTGTCATCAGACATCTTCCGAAGCCTCTGGTTTCTGGGTCTGAAGGATGGATCAACATTGAGCGAGTGCTCAATAACATCCCTGTTAACTCCACAAAGATCATTAGCTGACCAAGCAAAAACATCTTTATTGTTGAACAAAAACCTTATCAAGGTTTTCTCCTGCTCTTCGGACAATTGAGATCCCAATAGCACCTTCTGCTCTGCTATATCCTCACATAAGAGCATGGACTTCGGCTGATCAGCCGAAGCAGCCTTTTCCCTTCTGAACTTGTATTGCTCACAAGCTTCAGTTCCATCTATATTATGGATTGCTTTTGAGTCTGTCCAATTTCCTTCGGCCCTTCTGGCGGCTTCCTGACTTCCATGAATAGCAATGGGCCCTTGGTCCGAAGGTATCTTCATGCAAAGATAAGCTGGATGAAGAATTTCTTCGAAGGCATTGAGAGTACCACGACCAATTATTGCATTGTAAGGGTATTCCATGTCAACAATATCAAACACAACTTGTTCAGTCCTCGTGTTGTTGATAAATCCGAAGGTTACTGGCATTGAGATTTTGCCGAGTGCCACAATCTGCCTTCCTCCGAAGCCGCAAAGGGGATGTGTGGCATCAAGAATTTTATCTTCAGGCTCTTGCATCTGTCTGAAGGCCTTAGCAAATATGATATCAGCTGCACTGCCTGTATCAACCAAAACATTGTGGACCAGAAATCCTTTGATAACACAAGAGATAACCATAGCATCGTTGTGTGGGTAATCCTTGAGTTGAAGATCCTCTTGGGAGAAGGTAATAGGAATGTGAGACCATCTTGACTTGATGAAGGGTCCTTGCACCCCAACATGTTGTACCCTTCTCTGTGCCTCCTTCTTCTGCTTCTTGTTGGCTGGCTCTGAGCATGAACCGCCTGTTATCGGGAGTACCAGCTTCGGAGCCGAAGCAGCTCCAGCTTGAATGTTGAACGAAGCCATCAGCTCAGAAAAGTGGAAGTGAGTTCACCGGAGGTGGGCGCCAATGTTGGGGACTTGTTCTCAAATGCTATGAATTAAGAACAAGGCAACATAAAATGTTAAATATTAATGTCCTTCGTCCGCTGAAGCATTATTTCCCCAAGGATTTAATGAACTTCGGACGAAGGTTATAATGACACAATTACGAAGGTTGTATCTTCGTAATTGAACTCTCAGAGATAATATAAAATAACACGAGACATAAAGCATTAAAGACAAGTAAACTAGAAGTAAACAACATCATTTACATATTATATAAACTTGATGTATTCAAATATAATGTTTAGATACATTTATACCTCTGCCTTGACAAGGAATAATTTCCGAGTGATGTGATTGCAATTACAGGAATGCGTGAACAGTAAAGGAACACTGTTCACTATTTATAGGCACAGGACACAGCCTGTGAGCAATTACAATCATACCCCTCATAAAATTTTACAACAACGAATCAAACTCTTATGGACTAAAAGGTCATTCTATCTTTAAGTCGGTTTGTAATTCCGAAGCTTCATGAACGGCACCCTTCGGCATCACGTACAGACAGCTTCAGCCGAAGTTGTTTCTTCCTGCAGGACCTTCGGCGACGAAGCATGGTCCCAACAACAACGTCGCTAGAGACTTCAACCAAACCCGATGATTTGTTGAAAACCCTATACGCCTTTCTATTTCAGTCATACCCTAGTAAAAACCCTTCTACTACCTTGGGAGCAAATTTGGAATGTCTACCTTTCTTCACTAGAATGTAACATTTGCTCCTAAATACACGAAAGTAAGAAACGTTGGGTTTGTTACCGGTAAGGAGTTCATACGAAGTCTTCTTGAGAAGGCGATGTAGGTAGAGCCGGTTTATGGAGTGGCAAGCTGTGTTCACAGCTTCTGACCAAAACCGCTTGGGCGTCTTGAATTCTCCAAGCATCGTCCTTGCCATGTCGTTAAGCATCCAGTTCTTCCTCTCTACCACACCGTTTTGCTGTGGTGTGTAGGGAACGGAGAACTCGTGCTTGACGCCTTCCTCCTCAAGATACTCCTCCACTTGTAGTTTCTTGAACTCGGACCCATTGTCGCTTCTTATCTTTTTCACCTTGAGCTCAAATTTATTTTGAGCCCTCCTTAGAAAGCGCTTAAGGGTCCTTTGAGTTTCTGATTTGTCCTACAAAAAGAATACCCAAGTGAAGCGGGAAAAGTCATCAACAATTACAAGACCATACTTACTTCCCCCGATGCTGAGATAGGCGATGGGTCCGAAGAGGTCCATGTGAAGAAGCTCCAGTGGTCCTGATGTTGTCATCACATTCTTGTTGTGATGAGTGCTTCCCACTTGTTTCCCTACCTGACAAGCTACACAAGGTCTATCTTTTTCGAAACATACATTGGTTAGGCCTAACACATGTTCTCGCTTTAGAAGTTTGTGAAGGTTCTTCATCTCAACATGTGCTAGACGGCGATGCCACAGCCAACCCATACTAGTCTTAGCTATTAAGCATGCATCTAGATCGGCCTCCTCTTTCGAAAAATCAACTAAGTAGAGTTTGCCATCTAATACACCCTTAAAAGCTAATGAACCATCACTCCTTCTAAAGACAGATACATCTATATTGGTAAATAGACAATTATAACCCATGTTACATAATTGACTCATAGACAATAAGTTGTACCCGAGCGATTCAACTAAGAACACATTGGAGATAAAATGCTCGGATCCTAGGAATCCTTGTTCTTGACGTAGGAGGTGAACATCTTCTTCTCCCCCATCATGTGGTTTGTGCATCCGCTGTCGATAATCCAGCTTGAGCCCCTGGATGCATAAACCTGCAAGGCAATTTACACTTGGGTTTTAGGTACCCAACTCTTGTTGGGTCCTACAAGGTTAGTCACAATAGCCTTTGGAACCCAAATACAAGTCTTGTCTCCCTTGCATTTGGATCCCAACTTTCTAGCAACTACTTTTTCATTCTTACATAAGAGCGCAAATGAAGTATTGCAAGCATGGTAAATGGTAGAAGGTTCATTATATACTCTCCTAGGCACATGATGCACAACATGTTTTCTCCTAGGCTTACTTCTATCATGCACAAAAGTAGAGCTAGAGGCAAACATAGCATGTGAATCAAAAGCATTATGATCATAACTCCTATGAGCATTCCTAGAATATTTTCTAGCATAAATGTAGACATGACACTTTTGAGAACTACTAGCCATAGGAGCCTTCCCTTTCTCCTTGTTGAGAATGGGAGCCTTTTGGCTTGTTGAGTTCTTGGTTTCCTTTCGAAAACCAAGTCCATCCTTGATAGAGGGGTGTCTACCAATTGTGTAGGCATCCCTAGCAAATTTTAGTTTATCAAAATCAATTTTGCAAGTCTTAAGTTGAGCATTAAGACTTGCCACCTCATCATTTAGTTTAGCAATAGAAATAAGGTGTTCATTACATGCATCAACATCAAAGTCCTTACATCTATTACAAATACTAACATGCTCTACACATGAACTAGATTTATTGGCTTCCTCTAGCTTAGCATTTAAACTAGAGACGGATTCATGACAAACAGACAATTCAGAGGATAGCATTTCATTCCTTTTAATCTCTAAAGCAAGAGATTTTTGCACACTAACAAATTTACCATGCTCCTCATATAAAATATCCTCTTGTTTTTCTAACAATCTATCCTTTTCATTTAGAGCATCAATTAATTCATTGATATTTTCTACCTTAGCTCTATCTAAACCTTTGAATAAACTAGAGTAATCTACTTCATCATCACTAGAATCATCATCTCTAGAAGTAGTATACTTAGAGGTATCTCAAACGCTTACCTTCTTCTCCTTGGCCATGAGGCAAGTGTGGCGTTCGTTGGGGAAAAGAGAAGACTTGTTGAAGGCTGAGGCTGCCAGTCCTTCATCGTCGGAGTCGGATGAAGAGCAGTTCGAATCCCATTCTTTTCCAAGGTGTGCCTCGCCCTTCGCCTTCTTGTAAACCTTATTCTTTTCCCTCTTCCCATTCTTTTCTTGTTCCTGGTCATTATCATTATCGGGGCATTGAGCTATAAAATGACCAGTCTTACCACATTTGAAGCAGGAGCGCTTTCCCTTTGCCTTATTCTTGGAGGGATATTCTTTGCGTCCTTCAAAGCGCGGTCTTGAAGCGCTTGATGATAAGCGCCATCTCATATTCATTGAGTCTGGCGGCCTCCACTTGAGCTACCTTGCTTGGTAGCGTCTCCTTGCTGCTTGTTGCTTTGAGAGCAACCGGCTGCGGCTCGTAGATGGGTAGTGGACCGTTCAAGGCGTCATCCACGTAACGTGCCTCCTTTACCATCATGCGCCCGCTCACGAATTTTCCGAGTATCTCCTCGGGCGTCATCTTGGTGTACCTGGGGTTTTCACGAATGAGATTGACAAGATGGGGGTCAATTACCGTGAATGACCTTAGCATAAGTCGGACGATGTTGTGATTCGTCCATCTTGTGCTTCCATAGCTTCTAATCTTGTTGATGAGGGTCTTGAGCCTGTTGTAGGTTTGTGTTGGCTCCTCTCCCCTGATCATCGCAAATCTCCCCAGTTCGCCTTCCACCAACTCCATTTTGGTGATCATGGTGGCGTTGTTTCCCTCATGTGATATCTTGAGGGTGTCCCATATTTGCTTGGCGTTGTCCAAGCCGCTCACCTTGTTGTACTCATCCCTGCACAAGGATGCTATCAAAACAGTAGTAGCTTGTGCATTCTTATGAATTTGCTCATTTATGAAAACGGGGTTGTCAGTACTATCAAAATGCATTCCGTTTTCAACAATCTCCCAAATACTAGGATGGAGAGAAAATAAGTGACTACTCATTTTGTGACTCCAAAAAGAGTAGTCTTCTCCATCAAAGTGTGGAGGTTTATGAAAGTCGCCTAGAGGGGGGGTGAATAGGGCGAATCTGAAATTTATAAACTTAAGCACAACTACAAGTCGGGTTAGCGTTAGAAATATGAACGAGTTCGAGAGACAGGGCGGAAAACAAATCGCAAGCAAATAAAGAGTGAGACGCGAGGATTTGTTTTACCGAGGTTCGGTTCTTGCAAACCTACTCTCCGTTGAGGTGGTCATAAAGACCGGGTCTCTTTCAACCCTTTCCCTCTCTCAAATGGTCACTTAGACCGAGTGAGCTTCTCTTCTCAATCAAACGGGACACAAAGTCCCCGCAAGGACCACCACACAATTGGTGTCTCTTGCCTCGGTTACAATTGAGTTGATCACAAGAAAGAATGAGAAAAAAGAAGCAATCCAAGCGCAAGAGCTCAAATGAACACAAGTCACTCTCTCACTAGTCACTATTTGATTCGGAATGATCTATGGACTTGGGAGAGGATTTGATCTCTTTGGTGTGTCTTGTATTGAATGCTATAGCTCTTGTAAGGTGTAGGAAGTGTGAAAACTTGGATGCAATAAATGGTGGGGTGGTTGGGATATTTATAGCCCCAACCACAAAAAGTGGTCGTTGGGAGGCTGTCTGTCGCATGGCGCATCGGACAGTCCGGTGCGCCACCGGACATTGTCCGGTGCGCCAGCCACGTCAGCCGGTCGTTGGGTTCTGACCGTTGGAGCTCTGATTAGTGGGGCCTCTGCGCTGTCCGGTGGTGCACCGGACAGGTCCTGTAGACTGTCCGGTGCCCCTTCTGCGTGTGCTCTGACTCTGGCGCGCACTGTAGCGCATTTAATGCGGTTGCAGTCGACCGTTGGTGCGAAGTAGTCGTTGCTCTGCTGGCACACCGGACACTGTCCGGTGCTTCACCGGACAGTCCGATGAATTATAGTGGAGCGGCCTCCCATTTTCCCGAAGGTAGCGAGTTCAGCGTCAAGTTCCCTGGTGCACCGGACACTGTCCGGTGGTGCAGCGCACACTGTCCGGTGGCACACCGGACAGTCCGGTGCGCTAGACCAGGGTGCCTTTGGGATGTCTTTAGCTCTCTTTATTTGAACCCATCTTTGGTCTTTTTATTGGTTTGTTGTGAACCTTTGGCACCTGTAAAACTTATAGACTAGAGCAAACTAGTTAGTCCATTTATCTGTGTTGGGCAATTCAACCACCAAAATCAATTTAGGAAAAGGTGTAAGCCTATTTCCCTTTCAATCTCCCCCTTTTTGGTGATTGATGCCAACACAAACCAAAGCAAATATAGAAATGCATAATTGAACTAATTTGCATAATTGTAAGTGCAAAGGTTGCTTGGAATGAAACCAATATATTCTCATAAGATGCGCATGGATTGATTTCTTTTTCATTTTCAACATTTTGGACCACGCTTGCACCACATGTTTTGTTTTTGCAAATTCTTTTGTAAATTCTTTTCAAAGTTCTTTTGCAAATAGTCAAGGAACAAATGAGTAAGATTTTGAGAAGCATTTTCAAGATTTGAAATTTTCTCCCCCTGTTTCAAATGCTTTTTCCTTTGACTAAACAAAACACCCCCTCAATCAAATTCTCCTCTTAGTGTTCAAGAGGGTTTTAGATATTAGTTTTGAAAGGGGTTGTACCAATTTGAAATTCTAATAAGATACCGATTGAAAATCATCAATTGAAAAATCTTTGCTTAACTCAAATTTTTGAAAATTGGTGGTGGTGCGGTCCTTTTGCTTTGGGCTAATACTTTCTCCCCCTTTGGCATGAATCGCCAAAAACAGATACTTGAGTGAAATATAAGCCCTTAGTAACTAATTTCTCCCCCTTTGGCGAACACAATATGAGTGAAGATTATACCAAAGTTGGAGAGTGGCTCGGAGCGACGGCGAAGGATGAGTAATTTGATGGAGTGGAGTGGAAGCCTTTGTCTTCGCCGAAGATTCCAATTCCCTTTTAATCTATGACTTGGTTTGAAATACACTTGAAAACACATTAGTCATAGCATATAAAAGAGACATGATCAAAGGTATATTAATGAGCTATGTATGCAAGACATCAAAAGAAATTCCGAGAATCAAGAATATTTAGCTCATGCCTAAGTTTGTTAAATGTTTGTTCATCTAGTGGCTTGGTAAAGATATCGGCTAATTGTTCTTTGGTGTTAATATATGCAATATCGATATCCCCCTTTTGTTGGTGATCCCTTAGAAAATGATACCAAATGGCTATGTGTTTAGTGCGGCTATGTTCAACGGGATTATCCGCCATGCGGATTGCACTCTCATTATCACATAGAAGAGGAACTTTGGTTAATTTGTAACCATAGTCCCTAAGGGTTTGCCTCATCCAAAGCAATTGCGCGCAACAATGGCCTGCGGCAATATACTCGGCCTCGGCGGTAGAAAGAGCAACGGAATTTTGCTTCTTTGAAGCCCAAGACACCAGAGACCTTCCCAAGAACCGGCAAGTCCCCGATGTGCTCTTTCTATTAATTTTACACCCCGCCCAATCGGCATCTGAATAACCAATTAAAATCAAATGTGGATCCCCTAGGATACCAAAGCCCAAACTTAGGAGTATAAACTAAATATCTCAAGATTCGTTTTACGGCCCTAAGGTGAGCTTCCTTAGGGTCGGCTTGGAATCTTGCACACATGCATACGGAAAGCATAATATCCGGTCGAGATGCACATAAGTAGAGTAAAGAACCTATCATCGACCGGTATACCTTTTGATCTACGGATTTACCTCCCGTGTCGAGGTCGAGATGCCCATTTGTTCCCATGGGTTTCTTGATGGGCTTGGCATCCTTCATCCCAAACTTGTTTAGAATGTCTTGAATATACTTCGTTTGGCTAATGAAGGTGCCCTCTTGGAGTTGCTTCACTTGAAATCCCAAGAAGTACTTCAACTCCCCCATCATAGACATCTCGAATTTCTGTGTCATGATCCTACTAAATTCCTCACATGTAGATTCGTTAGTAGACCCAAATATAATATCATCAACATAAATTTGGCATACAAACAAATCATTTCCAAGTGTTTTAGTAAATAAAGTAGGATCGACCTTTCCGACTTTGAAGCCATTAGTGATAAGGAAATCTCTTAGGCATTCATACCATGCTCTTGGGGCTTGCTTGAGCCCATAAAGCGCCTTAGAGAGTTTATATACATAGTTAGGGTACTCACTATCTTCAAAGCCAGGAGGTTGCTCAACATAGACCTCTTCCTTGATTAGTCCATTGAGGAAGGCACTTTTCACGTCCATTTGGTAAAGCTTAAAGCCATGGTAAGTAGCATAGGCAAGTAATATACAAATTGACTCAAGCCTAGCTATGGGTGCATAGGTTTCACCGAAATCCAAACCTTCGACTTGTGAATATCCCTTGGCCACAAGTCGGGCTTTGTTCCTTGTCACCACACCATGCTCATCTTGCTTATTGCGGAAGACCCACTTGGTTCTATAACATTTTGGTTAGGACGTGGGACTAAATGCCATACATCATTCCTTGTGAAATTGTTGAGCTCCTCTTGCATTGCCACCACCCAATCCGAATCTTGAAGTGCTTCCTCTACCCTGTGTGGCTCAATAGAGGAAACAAAAGAGTAATGTTCACAAAAATGAGCAACACGAGATCGAGTAGTTACCCCCTTTTGAATATCACCGAGGATGGTGTTCACGAGGTGATCTCGTTGGATTGCTTGGTGGACTCTTGGATGTGGCGGTCTTGGAACTTGTTCGTCTTCCACATCTTGATCATAGGCATCTCCCCCTTGATCATTGATCTCTTCTTGAGGTGGCTCAACTTCTTGATCTTCTCCTTCATCATTTTGAGCTTCATCCTCATCGTGAGTTGGTGGAGATGCTTGCATGGAGGAAGATGGTTGATCTTGTGCTTGTGGAGGCTCTTCGGATTCCTTAGGACACACATCCCCAATGGACATGTTCCTTAGCGCGACGCACAGAGCCTCTTCATCATCTAGCTCATCAAGATCAACTTGCTCTACTTGAGAGCCGTTAGTCTCATCAAACACAATGTCACAAGAAACTTCAACTAGTCCAGTGGACTTGTTAAAGACTCTATATGCCCTTGTGTTTGAATCATATCCTAGTAAAAAGCCTTCTATAGCCTTAGGAGCAAATTTAGATTTTCTACCTCTTTTAACAAGAATAAAGCATTTGCTACCAAAGACTCTAAAATATGAAACATTTGGCTTTTTACCGGTTAGGAGTTCGTACGATGTCTTCTTGAGGATTCGGTGTAGATATAACCGGTTGATGGCGTAGCATGCGGTGTTGACCGCCTCCGCCCAAAACCGATCCGAAGTCTTGTACTCATCAAGCATGGTCCTTGCCATGTCCAATAGAGTTCTGTTCTTTCTCTCCACTACACCATTTTTTTGTGGTGTGTAGGGAGAAGAGAACTCATGCTTGATGCCCTCCTCCTCAAGAAAGCCTTCAATTTGAGAGTTCTTGAACTCCATCCCGTTGTCGCTTCTTATTTTCTTGATCCTTAAGCCGAACTCGTTTTGAGCTCGTCTCAAGAATCCCTTTAAGGTCTCTTGGGTATGAGATTTTTCCTGCAAAAAGAACACCCAAGTGAAGCGAGAATAGTCATCCACAATAACTAGACAGTACTTACTCCCGCCGATGCTTATGTAAGCAATCGGACCTAAAAGATCCATGTGTAGGAGCTCGAGTGGCCTATCAGTCGTCATGATGTTCTTGTGTGGATGATGAACACCAACTTGCTTCCCTGCCTGACATGCGCTACAAACCCTGTCTTCCTCAAAATGAACATTTGTTAGTCCCAAAATGTGTTCTCCCTTTAGAAGCTTGTGAAGATTC
The DNA here is from genome assembly GCF_902167145.1 of Zea mays. Taxonomy (NCBI): domain Eukaryota; kingdom Viridiplantae; phylum Streptophyta; class Magnoliopsida; order Poales; family Poaceae; genus Zea; species Zea mays. Next base: position 62,095,064 of record NC_050096.1, on the reverse strand, counting down.
TTCATACCAACATGTGCTAGTCGGTGATGCCAGAGCCAACCCATGTTAGTCTTAGCAATTAAGCAAGTGTCGAGTTCAGCTCTATCAAAATCTACTAAGTATAGCTGACCCTCTAACACTCCCTTAAATGCTACTGAATCATCACTTCTTCTAAAGACAGTAACACCTATATCCGTAAAAAGACAGTTGTAGCCCATTTTACATAATTGCGAAACGGAAAGCAAGTTATAATCTAAAGAATCTACAAGAAAAACATTGGAAATGGAATGGTCAGGTGATATAGCAATTTTACCCAATCCTTTGACCAAACCTTGATTTCCATCCCTAAATGTGATAGTTCGTTGGGGATCTTGGTTTTTCTCGTAGGAGGAGATCATCTTCTTCTCCCCTGTCATGTGGTTTGTGCACCCGCTATCGATGATCCAACTTGAGCCCCCGGATGCATAAACCTACAAAACAATTTTAGTTCTTGATTTTAGGTACCCAAACAGTTTTGGGTCCTTTGACATTAGATACAAGAACTTTGGGTACCCAAACACAAGTCTTTGATCCCTTGTGTTTGCCCCCAACATACTTGGCAACTACTTTGCCGGATTTGTTAGTCAAAACATAGGATGCATCAAAAGTTTTAAATGAAATGTTAGAATCATTTGATGCAATAGGAGTTTTCTTCTTAGGCAATTTTGCACGGGTTGATTGCCTAGAGCTAGATGTCTCACCCTTATACATAAAAGCATGATTAGGGCCAGAGTGAGACTTCCTAGAGTGAATTCTCCTAATTTTATGCTCAGGATAACCGGCAGGGTACAAAATGTAGCCCTCGTTATCCTGAGGCATGGGAGCCTTGCCCTTAACAAAGTTAGACAATCTTTTAGGAGGGGCATTAAGTTTGACATTGTCTCCCTTTTGGAAGCAAATGCCATCCTTGATGCCAGGGCGTCTCCCATTATAGAGCATGCTTCTAGCAAATTTAAAATTTTCATTTTCTAAGTCATGCTCATTAATTTTGGCATTAAGTTGAGCTATGTGATCATTTTGTTTCTTAATTAAAGCTAGGTGATCATGAATAGCATCAACATTAATGTCTCTACATCTAGTGCAAATGGAAACATGCTCAACGATAGATGTAGAGGGTTTGCAAGATTTTAGTTCAACAATCTTAGCATGTAAAATGTCAATTTCATTTCTAAGATTGGAAATGGTAACATTGCAAACATCTAAGTCCTTAGCCTTAGCAATTAATTTTTCATTCTCATTTCTAAGGCTAGCAAGAGAGACATTCAATTCTTCAATCTTAGCAAGTAAACTAACATTATCATCTCTAAGATTGGGAATTGAAACATCACAAACATTTGAATCAACCTTAGCAATTATTTTAGCATTTTCATTTCTAAGGTTGGCAATAATATCATGGCAAGTGCTTAGCTCACTAGATAGTTTTTCACATTTCTCTACTTCTAGAGCGTAAGCATTCTTAACCTTAACATGCTTCTTGTTTTCTTTAATTAGGAAGTCCTCTTGAGAGTCCAAGAGTTCATCCTTCTCATGAATAGCACTAATTAATTCATTTAATTTTTCTTTTTGTTGCATGTTTAGGTTGGCAAAAAGGGTGCGCAAATTATCCTCCTCATCACTAGAATTATCCTCATCACTAGAGGTTGCATATTTAGTGGAGGATTTTGATTTTACCTTTTTCCTTTTGTCGTCCTTTGCCATGAGGCACTTGTGGCTGACGTTGGGGAAGAGGAGCCCTTTGGTGACAGCGATGTTGGCGGCGTCCTCGTCGGAGGAGGAGTTGGAGGAGCTCTCGTCGGAGTTCCATTCGCGGCACACATGGGCATCGCCTCCCTTCTTCTTGTAGTATCTCTTCTTTTCTCTCCTCTTTCCCTTCTTGTCGTCGCCCCTGTCACTGTCACTTGATAATGGACATTTTGCAATAAAATGACTGGGCTTACCACACTTGTAGCACACTTTTTTGGAGAGGGACTTGTAGTCCTTCCCTCTCCTTTGCTTGAGGATTTGGCGGAAGCTCTTGATGATGAGCTCCATTTCCTCGTTGTCGAGCTTGGAGGCGTCGATGGGAGTCTACTTGATGTAGACTCTTCCTTCTTTTCCTCCGTCGCCTTGAATGCGACCGGTTGTGCTTCGGGCGTGGAGGGGCCATCTTGCTCGATGATTTTCTTTGAGCCTTTGATCATCAATTCAAAGCTCACAAATTTTCCTATTACTTCCTCGGGAGACATTAGTGTATACCTAGGATCACCACATATTAATTGTACTTGCGTAGGGTTAAGAAAAACGAGTGATCTAAGAATAACCTTGACCATTTCGTGGTCATCCCATTTTTTGCTCCCGAGGTTGCGCACTTGGTTCACCAAGGTCTTGAGCCGGTTGTACATCTCTTGTGGCTCCTCCCCTTGGCGAAGACGGAAGCGACCGAGCTCCCCCTCGATCGTCTCCCGTTTGGTGATCTTGGTCACCTCGTCTCCTTCGTGCGTGGTCTTTAGCACGTCCCAAATCTCCTTGGCACTCTTCAATCCTTGCACCTTGTTATACTCCTCTCGACTTAGAGAGGTGAGGAGTATAGTGGTGGCTTGGGAGTTGAAGTGCACGATTTGGGCCACCTCGTCCTCATCATAATCTTCATCCCCTACGGATGGCACCTGTACAACAAACTCAACAACATCTCATATGCTTTTGTGGAGTGAGGTTAGGTGATATCTCATCATATCACTCCACCTAGAATAATCTTCACCGTCAAATGTCGGTGGTTTGCCTAATGGGACGGAAAGTAATGGAGTATGCTTAGGAATGCGAGGATAGCGTAGGGGGATCTTACTATACTTCTTGCGCTCTTGGCACTTAGAAGTGACGGACGCGGCGTCGGATCCGGATGTAGAGGGCGAGGAAGAATTGGTCTCGTAGTAGACCACTTTCTTCATTTTCTTCTTCTTCTCGCCACTCTTGTGTGATTGAATGCGTGAAGGGGATCCATCCTTCTTGTTGTTGGCGGACTCCCTTGATGGAGCCTTCCCATGGCTTGTAGCGGACTTCTCACCGCCGATCACCATCTTCTTGGCGTGATCTCCCGACATCACTTTGAGCGGTTAAGCTCTAATGAAGCACCGGGTTCTGATACCAATTGAAAGTCGCCTAGAGGGGGGGTGAATAGGGCGAATCTGAAATTTATAAACTTAAGCACAACTACAGGCCGGGTTAGCGTTAGAAATATGAATGAGTCCGAGAGAGAGGGCGAAAAACAAATCGCAAGCAAATAAAGAGTGAGACACGAGGATTTGTTTTACCGAGGTTCGGTTCTTGCAAACCTACTCCCCGTTGAGGTGGTCACAAAGACCGGATCTCTTTCAACCCTTTCCCTCTATCAAACGGTCACTTAGACCGAGTGAGCTTCTCTTCTCAATCAAATGGGACACAAAGTCCCCGCAAGGACCACCACACAATTGGTGTCTCTTGCCTCGATTACAATTGAGTTGATCACAAGAAAGAATGAGAAAAAAGAAGCAATCTAAGCGCAAGAGCTCAAATGAACACAAGTCACTCTCTTACTAGTCACGATTTGATTTGGAATGATCTATGGACTTGGGAGAGGATTTGATCTCTTTGGTGTGTCTTGTATTGAATGCTATAGCTCTTGTAAGGTGTAGGAAGTGTGAAAACTTGGATGCAATAAATGGTGGGGTGGTTGGGATATTTATAGCCCCAACCACAAAAAGTGGCCGTTGGGAGGCTGTCTGTCGCATGGCGCACCGGACAGTCCGGTGCGCCACCGGACACTGTCCGGTGCGCCAGCCACGTCAGCCGGTCGTTGGGTTCTGACCGTTGGAGCTCTGACTAGTGGGGCCTCTGGGTTGTCCGGTGGTGCACCGGATAGGTCCTATAGACTGTCTGGTGCCCCTTCTGCGTGTGCTCTGACTCTGGCGCGCACTATAGTGCATTTAATGTGGTTGCAGTCGACCGTTGGCGTGAAGTAGCTGTTGCTCTGCTGGCACACCGGACAGTCCGGTGAATTATAGCGGAGCGGCCTCCCATTTTCCCGAAGGTAGCGAGTTCAGCGTCAAGTTCCCTGGTGCACCGGACACTGTCCGGTGGCACACCGTACAGTCTAGTGCGCCAGACCAGGGTGCCTTTGGCATGTCTTTAGCTCTCTTTATTTGAACCCATCTTTGGTCTTTTTATTGGCTTGTTGTGAACCTTTGGCACCTGTAAAACTTATAGACTAGAGCAAACTAGTTAGTCCATTTATTTGTGTTGGGCAATTCAACCACCAAAATCAATTTAGGAAAAGGTGTAAGCCTATTTCCCTTTCAGTTTCCCGAATGGAATTGATAGCAAATGAGGATTAGAATTAAATGGAATACGAGAATAATCAAATGAATAGTTTTGATTCACCGGTTTCTTCTTTGATGAGGAGTCATCGTCGTCGTCGTGTGGTGAAGAAGATGAGGCATCACTGTCGTAGTAGATGATCTTCTTGATGTGCCTCTTCTTCTTCCCGTCCTTCTTCTTGTGACTCAAGCCAGAGTCAGTGGGCTTGTCGTCTCTTGGATCGTTGAAGAGGGACTCCTTCTCCTTGTCGTTGACCACCATCCCCTTTCCCTTAAGATCCATCTCTTCGGGCGGTTAGTCCCTTAAGTGAAGAGAAAGGCTCTGATGCCAATTGTGAGCACCTAGAGGGGGTGAATAGGTGATCCTGTAAAATTCAACACTAAATTCCAACAACCTTGATTATAAAGATATTAGTGCGGGTTAATCAAGTCAATGAGACGAGCTCTTGCGAACACAGACAATCAAAGAGAGAGCAATCACAAGAGACACGCGATTTTATCCCGTGGTTCGGCCAAGTAACACTTGCCTACTTCCAACGTTGTGGCGTCCCAATGGACGAGGGTTGCACTCAACCCCTTTCAAGTGATCCAATGATCAACTTGAATACCACGACTTTTCTTCCTTATATCTTTTTCCTGTTTGTGAGGAATCTTCACAAGTTGGAGCCTCTCGCCCTTACAAGATTGATCACAAAGAACGCACAAGAGTAAGGTTGGGAAGAGAAACGCACACAAGACACAAATCGCAACACACCCACGCACACAAGAGAAGACTTGAGCTCAAATGACAACACAGAGAGTCCTTGACTCGAATAGAGCTCAAATCTCTAACACAGTGAAACGAATGTGCGAGAACAGAGTCTGGATGCTTTAGGATTCTTAGTGAATGCTTTAGGATGCTTAGTGAATGCTTGTGTCTCTCCTCCATGCACCTAGGGGTCCCTTTTATAGCCCTAAGGCAGCTAGGAGCCGTTGGAGGCCAACAAGGAAGGCCATCCTTGCCTTCTGTCGAGTGGCGCACCGGACAGTCCGGTGCGCCACCGGACAGTCACTGTAGACGGTCCAGTGCCGATCTCCTTCCTTTTCTGGCGTAGACGACCGTTGCAGCTCCGGGCCAGTTGGCGCAGCGAACACTGTCCGGTGCACACCGGACAGTCCGGTGCCCCCTGCCGACCGTTGGCCCGGGCCACGCGTCGCCCGCGGATTGCGGGCCGACCGTTGCACTGGCGACCGTTGGCTCACCGGACAGTCCGGTGAATTATAGCCGTACGCCGCTGATCTTTTCCCGAGAGCGACCTTTTCATCGGAGTCCAGCCTGCACCACCGGACACTGTCCGGTGCACCACCGGATAGTCCGGTGTGCCAGACTGAGCTGAGTTTTGGCTGCACCGAGCCAAGTCTGTTTGGTTCTTTTCTTCTCCTCTTCTCACTGTTTCTAGCACTTAGATAAAACATATTAGTACTTAAAAACTATGTACTAAGTCTAGAAATATACCTTCTCTTTGATTTACACTTCTCTCTTCATTGAGCACATAAGAACTTAATCGAATATGTTGGGCAATTAATCACCAAAACATAATAGAAATTACCCAAGGGCACATTTCCCTTTCACCAAATATGTTCTACCATGGTCTTCTTTGGTTTTCATTTCCGGTTGGTACATTTGCTGCACAGGCATGAGACTAGACTCGCTCCTTTAGCTGCTTCGCCATATGCTCGTTCCACGAAATCATCGGTCTTTCTAATCCATTCAGGGGTGACATCGTTCCTTCCTCTACGGCCCGTGTACATCCACTCATGGAACTCCATCCTCTAACAGAAGCCTAGCAATAGAAAATTTCGGCAGCACCTCCCCTGCACGGGGAGGTTTCGAAATCCTGCAAATAAAACTATCAGCACGATGGCTAACATACACACATAATTCAACGGCACGATGGCCGACAATCACACATATATATATTCAATCCATGAGACATCACGCATAATTCAACAACACAATTCATATATATCCTTGGAATATGCATGTTTTAGAGTTCGGCATTCTTTTATTAATCTACTAGAAAAAAGGTTATCCACACAATGCAAATTCTAAGTACCTAGTGGCTAGAGATAATATAACTCTAACTATCCATCACATTATCAATCACATGCTCAACAAAAATAGAGAATGATTTACCAAACAGCGGCGTGGTACCGAGCGCGACGGCGGTTGAGGGCGAGGCGTGGGGACGGCGGTTGAGGCCAGGGCGCGGCGACGGCAGTGTGGGGGCGCGGCGCGGCGGTGGCGCGGAGCGGCGGTGACGGGGCGTTGCGGCGGTGTCGGGGCGGCGGGCGAGCGAGGGCGAGGGAGAGGGGCACGGGCGCGGTGGCCGGGCGAGGGCAAGGGCGCGGCGGGCGGGCGCGGCCTTGGCGAGGGGCGGTCACGGCCGCGGCGAGGGGCGGGCGGACGGCACGGCAAGGTGCGAGCGGACGACGCGGGCGAGGTGAGCGGTGGCGGGGTGAGCGGAAAGTGACAGAGAGTGAGAGGAGAGGAAGAAGGAGAAAGGAGAAGACATGGCCGGTTTATTTCACTTCTTTGCCGAGTGCCCGTGATCTGGCACTCGGCAAAGATTTTTTTAAATTTTAAAATATTCTTTATCGAGTGCCAGATCGCGGGCACTCGACAAAAACGGCTTTGCCGAGTGTCAAACGACAGGTACTCGGCAAATATTTGTTCTAGGGTCTTTGCCGAGTGCCGAGGGATGGCACTCAGCAAAGAAGATTCTTTGCCGAGTGTCAACCGACTAACACTCGGCAAAGCTTTCTTTACTGAGTGTTACCTCTAGACACTCGGTAAAGTACATTTTTATTTTTTTATTTTCCCAACCAAACTTTTTGTGGTATGTTCCTACACTATGTAGACCTACATGTACCATTTTGGGACAATTATAACAGTGTTTTCTATAGCTAGTAGATTTAGTTCGTTTATTTGAATTTCTTCGAAAAATTCACATTTGAACTGCAAGTCACTCGAAACTTGGAAAACCGTGCATGCAAATAAACATAATATCCATGCTATTTAGCACAAGTTACGACCGATTTCATGAGCGGACCAGAAACTTCGAACACCAAGCTTACTCAACATGGTCGTGAACTTGCCATCCAGTTGTTTAAAAATTGTATAAAACACAAAAAAGTCAACAAATTATGAAACTTGTTCACGTGTCATGATATCATATGTAGAGGCTGTGATAAAAAATTGAGAATGTTTTGAGAAAGTTGTGACGTACTATGTGTAGAAACCTAGGAGAACTACATTGAAACTATGATTTTATGTGTAGTTCTCCTAGGTTTCTACACATAGTACGTCTCAACTTTCTCGAAACATTCTCATTTTTTTCACAGCCTCTACATATGATATCATGACACGTGGACAGGTTTCATGATTTTTTGACTTTGTTTGTGTTTTATACAATTTTTAAACAACAGGATGACAAGTTCATAGCCACGTTGAGTGAGCATGGTGCTTGAAGTTTCCGGTCCGCTCATGAAATCAGTCGTAACTTGTGCTAAATAGCATTTGTATCATTTTTGCATGTACGGTTTTCCAAGTTTCGAGTGACTTGCAGTTCAAATCTAAATTTTCCGAAGAAATTCAAATAAACAAACTAAATCTACTAGCTATTGAAAACACTGTTATAATTGTCCCAAAATGGTACATGTAGGTCTATATAGTGTAGGAACATATCACAAAAAGTTTGGTTGTCAAAATTAAAAAAATAAAAATATACTTTGCCGAGTGTCATCTGATTGACACTCGGCAAAGAATCCTCTTTGCCGAGTGCCTACTTTCAGCCATCGGCAAAGGTTAACGACTGTTATCTTTAGATAGCCGCTGATGGCTCTTTGCCGAGGGTTCAGCACTCGGCAAAGCTATTTTTGTCGAGTGTAATTCTGTACCAAGTGTCCTGCACTCGGTAAACGAGATCGTTACCGAGTGCAGGATTTTGCCGAGTGCGGCTCTCGGTAAAAGCATCTTTGTCGAGTGCCCGACAAAAAGCACTCGATAAAGGCCTGGATTTCGATTTCGATAGTGAAAGCATTAAATATGATATATAGAGAGAGAGAGTATCCACTAAACCAAAAAGCAGCAGTTCCGGAGACTTCCCTAGCTGTTTCTACAGTCTACGAAATTAGCAAGCTCGCTACGTCAACTACGAGAACGGTCGGCCTCACCGGCCGTTCTTGGCACAATCATCGTGTTTGTGAATGCAAGTAGACCACGTAAGTGTGTGTGGGTGCATGAGAAGAGAGATATCACATACAATTTATTTTGTTTTCCTGGACTAGATTGTGCCAGCATACGCAAACAAACTTGGCAGGTATGGATCATCACGTGGTGAAGACGACGCACGTAAGTGGACCACCGCCTTCTGGCTGCCTGATCCTGATTTCCACGATATTCGATATATATATTATATTTGTGTAAATCAGCCTCATCACCTGGTGGTGCTGGAAAAGAAGTCCGAACGGAGGAGCAGAGCTCGATCCCAATTAACAATGTCGTCCGCAGCAAGAAGCACTGGTTCTCTCCCGGTGGCTAACGTCCAGGCGCTCGCGGAGGCTTGCAATGACGACGGGGGCGACGTCCAGGTGCCCGAGAGATATCTCAGCAAGGATCCCAGCAGCGCGGAGGAGGTCGTCGTCGTAGCCGGCGACGACAGCGCCTGCAGGGCGATTCCTGTCATCGATCTCCGTAGCCCGTAGGTTGCTCGATCCGGAGTCATCGGAGGAGGAGACCGCCAAGCTGGCGTCTGCCTGCCTCGACTGGGGCTTCTTCCAGGTACGAGTACGTTCTTGAGGTGGTCGGATCATTTGCTGCTTGTGTTGTATATCAACCATGAGCCGGCGGCCGGTCCGGCCTGTGCTGCTGTGCAGCTAATCAACCATGGAATTCCGGACGAGGTGACCGGAAACCTGATGAACGACGTGGCTGGGTTCTTCGGGCAGCCGCTGGACGCCAAGAAGGAATGCGCGCAGCAGGCCGACAGCCTCGAAGGATACGGGCAGGCCTTCGTGGTGTCAGAGGACCAGAAGCTGGACTGGGCCGACATGCTCTTCCTCATCGTGCAGCCGAGGGAGGCCAGGGACACGCGCTTCTGGCCGACGCGCCCCGCGTCCTTCGGGGACTCCGTGGACTCCTACTCCCTGGAAGCTTCGAGGCTAGCGTACCGCCTGCTGGAGCTCATGGCCAGGGGCGTCGGGGCCGCCGACCCGGCGTCGCTAAGACGCGTGTTCGAGGGGCAGACGCAGGGCATGCGGGTGAACTACTACCCGCCGTGCCGGCGGGCGGCGGACCGGGTGCTGGGCCTGTCGCCACACACCGACGCGTCCGGCCTGACGCTGCTGCTGCAGGCCAGCAACGGCGTGCAGGGCCTGCAGGTCAGGAAGGACGGCAGGTGGTTCGCCGTGGACGCCATCGACGGCGCCCTCGTCGTCAACGTCGGCGACTTTCTTGAGGTACGTACGTGCTGTCAGTTTTGTGTGGATTCTATGTGGCTGATGTATATCGATCGTCTTGTGTCCGTTTTGCAGATCCTGAGTAATGGAAAATTCACCAGCGTTGAGCACAGGGCCGTGGTACACCCAACCAGAGAGAGAATGTCGGCGGCGCTGTTCCTGTACCCTCGCCAGAACATGAGGGTTGGCCCATTGCCGGAGTTCGTGAATGGCGGTAATGAGCGGTATGGATCAACGGATTATGAGGAATTTATGAAGCATTACTTTGCAACGAAGCTTGACGGAAGGAAGCACCTAGACAGATTGAAGTTGGAGCAGTAGGCAGTAGCTATCTCTACCGTATCTATCTCGCTGGAGGGACCAATAAATAATTTTTCTATGCGATAAATACTTCGTCCTCAAGCACCTAGAGAGCAGATATAAATAATGTTCTCCAGCTTTGATTCGCAAAAAATGCGCATGATTCAAAATGTGTTATGATAGGATAGGATCGACTCGGTCCATGACCGAGACGGTCAAGATCAACCCTAACATTCTCTCCATTTAATCTCATACTCATTTTCTTATACTTACAACTTTTACTTTATTAACGTCTTAATTTCATAACTTATGGTTTTCACTTCACAATACATCAGTACACCAACACCAAGACATTTAAGCAACTTGTTAGGTACTATTGAACTCAATGACTATAGTGCACATTTCTATCTCAAAGTATAGAACCTAAAACTTGAGGAAGATGGTTGTATTTTTATGACCCCTTAGTCCAGAATCATAGGTGCTCCATTAAACCTATACTGGTTACGAGTTTTCTAAATACGTTGAGTATAAGCCCTTTAGTGAGCAGACCTGCAAACATTTGCTCTGTACGTATATGTATATGCTCATGGTCAATTATTTGATCATGAACTCTCTTCTTTATAACATAATATTTAATGTCAATATGCTTGACAACAACACTTGAGAAAGCTAAGTGATGGTAACACAATTTATATGGTTAGATCTTGTATGTCTATCTTAAGTGGTTGAGAAAATGGTTAAGGTGTGCCACGCATGTACGCGCCGCCACCGAGCCAAAGCGAGACAAGGCGTGATCACGGTCAGTCGGGTCACAACATGGTGTGATGTAGACACAGAGCGTGCAGGGAATCAAAATGTCACAGAGTTAGAGCGTGTGCAAGGAGTTTTAGAAGTTTCATAGCTTGTAACTCCAGAAGTTACTCGTCCGGTTGTGAAGTTTCCTTATGATCTCCCACACCCGCTCGATTTTCGCGTCGTATAATCTTTCGGGTTCGCTTGGTTCTCCCGATGTCTAATCTCCTATGTCTCTTTGATTCTCCTTGTTCACCTATATAAACTCCATCTTGTCTTTGTTTATCGGTTCGCTTTCGCTGATGTTGTTTTAGCTGTTAGCCAAGCACTCAGTTTTAGTTCTTGCGCACACAAACACAGGAAGAACAGGCCTTCGAAACAAGTGTCGTCCAAGAGTTCACCTGCTCGGGTTAAGGACGATAAACACAATTTTGGGTAGTGTTCGTAAGCGCCATGATTGCTCGCTTGCTCCTCTCATTTTTGGTGCTAAGCTATGTTCTCTCCTTCATGGTATATTGCTTTGGTAGTGATCAACACAATTACATACCAACACTGCATCTAACGAAATGGCTACATCGACTAGCGCCGCTAGGTATGTTTTGTCTTCTTGATTGTTTAAAGTCTTGTTTCTTTGTACTTCTTATATGTTTATCGTGATAAAATGGAACGATGTCACCAAGTTGTCATTATACTTTTTCTAGATTAAACTACAATTAAAAATATCTACATATCTAGCACTAACATAATGTCAGAAAGTTGTATCGTAAAAACTAAAATAGTGTATATTCTATAAAGTTGTGTTCAACAGATCGTATATATGGTAGCAGTATATGGTAGCAGTAATGTCATATTCTTAAAAAGTTGTCTCATAAAAACTAAAATAGTGTATATTCTATAAAATTGTGTTCAGCAAATCATATACATGGTCATGTAATATATTATAGATAACACTATTTATCGAGTGAAACTTGAAATAAAAATGTGTAATAGAAAATGTGATATGAGAAATACCGGAGATAGTCTCGTGAAGACCAAAAACATCAACAACCTGTGCGCCGGGACCCTCGAAGAAACAAAGAAAAAAGGTGTGCGCTGGCAGATCGGCACACGCTCGCCCTTTCTAGACCGGGGGTCGTCCTGCAACGCGGAGCGAGGAGGCTGCGAAAGAGACCACAACGCCGCGCAGCCGGCAGGCCGGCCGTCGCGTGGCTCGTTGATACGCCCGCGAACCGCGACCCCGCGTACGCCATGGTCCGGCCTGCGCTTATCCGGCGACATTACTCACGAGGCGATGGCGATGCGAGGAAGGACAGCTAGGACCTATCCTTATTTAAACCCTGACGCCACCTTGTGCTGTTCAAGGAGTGAATACTGAACAGTCCAGTCAGTCGTCTCTACCTCATACGCCTGACGAATCTTGATTCTTGAGGTGAGCCTGCCTCTCTCGTCTCCCTCTTCCCCTCGATGCTTCTTGCTCCTCCTGCAGCTGTAACCCTAGATCTGTGGGGGTTTTTTTTGGGTGGTGGGTGGTTCTGATTCAGTTTCCTGCCCGTGATTTCTTCTCTCACCAGCAAGACGCGGTCACTCCAATAGAACTATGCACAACCTGTTCGTCGCCTCCTCCCAGTGCCTGGCCAAAAGACTGATTGGTTTAAGCTTCACCAAAAAAAAAAGAGACTGATTGACTTCCCAACTTATGTTTCACTAGATTTTAGTTCATTACTAAGCAAGTGCTCAGCTCTTTTGTTGGCAATGAAGCAACCATAACATTGCTTCTATGGCCAATTGAAATGGCTAGTTCCATTCACTGTCATAGTGCAATACAAGCGCCAGGAAGAGTATCTGTGATGTAAATAACAGCTGTTGATTTTAGGACAGTCGTATTGATTTTGTGCTGCCGAGCAGGCTTGGAACTGGATGCCTTGGTTTTCCAGATCTGGGAGTTTGGTCGTTTTGGCCTACTCTGCACCGCTATTGAGATCCTCTCTTTCTATTAAGAAATTTAACTGATGGGCCAAAGTTTCAGCAGCACACTACATATTTTTTTTCTTTGAAGCAACATCTCACTAAAGTCATCTATCTACTCATTGGATGACTTTGGAGATCTGTTGATATAATATCAATTGGTATGCTGAGAAGAAACTAACCATAGTCCTGTGTTGTTATGCTCCAGCTTGATTGGGTGTCATCTCTTTTAGCTGCAACTGCAGCTGGCTGTGATCATGGCATCGCTGAGTGCTGACCTCTTTTACGACATACTCAAGCGTCTCGATGCTGCAGCTCTGGCAAGAGCAGGCTGTGCCTGCGCTGATTTTCGTGCCATATCAAATGAAGAGGATCTGTGGGAAAATGCCTGCACATCTCTGTGGCCATCAATGAGACGAGATGACGTTAGGAGCTTAATTGCCTCTGCTGGTGGGTTCAGGAAGTTCTATGCGGATTGTTTCACACTTATACTGAACAAGGACGTCCCTGTGGTTCAAGCCAATGAAACTAACTTCTTTGCCGAAGAATGGGCTGAGTCTTGACTACTACTACTACGACGACGGCGGCATGGACGATTCTGAAAACTCATTGCCTTCGGATTTCGTGTCTTTGATCGATGTATGGTACAAAGGCCATGCGCTCTACTCGAAGGTCATATGGGGAATTCCCAGCTCAGACAGTGCCAATGGATGGTTCTACAACTACCCGTTCCGGATCGACCTGTCTCAACACTCGGCTGAAAACAACGAGAACAACAACGGAGATGTATTCCTATCCACTGTCAGTGGCGTGTCACCGGTACCCTCAATGGAGCAAGAAAGGAAAGACGGCAAGCTATGGAGGGAGTTGAACGATGGTGTAAAGCTGAGCTGGATTGTTGTCAACAAGAAGATGAAGAGGGCAGTGAACCTGACGAGCTGGCACCCGCTGAGCGGGCAGAGGCACTGGCCGACCGATGCTGACTTCGTTCTGCGGTTCGGGTCTGTGCTTCCGGCGAAGGAGGTCCTGCCCTGCCAGGTGGCGGAATGCATCCTGCTGATGAAGTTCCGCGTGACAGGCATGGGCGGCGAGGAGGCTGGGGAGCCTTCGACGCTCGCGCTGACGGAACTGAGCATGCAGATCCAGGACATGGGCGGCGTCCATCTCAACGGCCGCTGCAGCCTCCTCCTCCTCAAGGAGGCGCTGAGCTGCCACCGCAGCAGGAACTACGATGAGGTGCTGGAGTCTTGCAATTTGTACCTCAAGGCACAGAGTGAGCTGAAGGAAGAGAAGATACGCAGCGAGTGCCGGTTCGACACGCTGTGTGTTTTCAGTGGCATTGCAATATTTGCTGCTATCTGCACCATGTGGTATAGAAAGTTTTAGAAGATCTGACTCCATAGGTAGATAAGGCTAGCTGCGGATTCAGTAAGTGTTGTAGTGATTCACATGTTTGAGAACTTGTAAACACTGTGTACTTATTAATGCTGGTTATTTAGTTCTCCTTAGATATTTCATGGGGAAAATAACCTAATGTCCTCATGTATGAAAGTGGAAAATAACCAAAATAACAACAACAACAACAACAACAACAAAGCCTTTTTTGTCCCAAGCACGTTGGGGTAGGCTAGAGATGAAACCCCGTATGAAAACCTCAGAGCTCAACCCCCAAAGAACAGAAAAGGGAAACAAAGGCAAAGGAGAACCGAAAACAACGAAACGGGGAAACACATAAAAGAGATAAAACCCACAAGGACCAGCAAGATCTAAAATGGACACAAGAAAAGGTCAAACGATTAAGGAGGAAAAGCGAAACTATCAATCAGGGTTCTGGCACGTGAATTGCACACTTCCACCCCTTCCTATCTGCGGCGAGCTCTTTGTCAATATTCCACTCCTTCAGGTCTCTCTTCACAGCCTCTGTCCACGTCAAAGTTGGTCGACCTCTACCTCTCTTCACATTTTCGGGACGCCTAATTATTCCGATATGCACTGGTGCCTCTTCAGGTCTTCGTTGGATATGTCCAAACCATCTCAAGCGATGTTGCATAAGCTTCTCCTCAATTGGCGCCACTCCTACTCTCTCTCGTATATCATCATTCCGGACTCGATCTCTCCTTGTGTGGCCACATATCCAGCGCAACATACGCATCTCTGCCACACTTAGTTGTTGGACATGTCGTCTTTTAGTGGGCCAACATTCTGCTCCATACAACATAGCCGGCCGGATTGCTGTCCTGTAGAATTTGCCTTTTAGTTTGCGTGGCACCCGGTGGTCGCATAAGACACCCGCAGCTTGTCGCCACTTCAACCATCCGGCTTTAATTCTATGACTGACATCCTCATCGATGTCTCCCTCCTTTTGAAGCATTGATCCTAAGTAACGAAAAGTGTCTTTCTTGGGTACCACTTGCCCATCAAGACTAACATCGCCATCCTCATACCCCATGGCACTGAAATCACACTTCATATACTCTGTTTTAGACCTACTAAGCCTAAAACCTTTTGCTTCCAGCGTCTGCCTCCACAATTCCAACTTTTGAGAAACACCACTCCTACTCTCCTCAATAAGTACCACATCATCGGCAAAAAGCATACACCACGGTAAAACTCCTTGTATGTCCCTTGTGACCTCATCTATCACCAAAGCGAAAAGATAAGGGCTCAAAGCCGACCCTTGATGTAGTCCTATGTTAATTGGAAAGTCATCGGTGTCTCCATCACTTGTTCGGACACTTGTCACAACATTAGTGTACATATCTTTAATAAGATTAATGTACTTTGTTGCTACTTTGTGTTTTTCCAAGGCCCACCACATTACACTCCTAGGTACTTTGTCATAAGCCTTCTCTAAGTCTATGAAGACCATATGCAGGTCTTTCTTTTGTTCTCTGAATCTCTCCATAAGTTGTCTTAGTAAGAAAATGGCCTCCATAGTTGATCTCCCGGGCATGAAACCAAACTGATTTTGGGTCACGCTCGTCATCTTTCGCAGGCGGTGTTCAATGACTCTCTCCCATAGCTTCATTGTATGGCTCATGAGCTTAATTCCACGGTAATTAGTACAACTTTGAACATCTCCTTTGTTCTTGAAGATTGGTACTAATGTACTCCGCCGCCACTCGTCGGGCATTCTGTTTGCCCGAAAGATGGTGTTGAAAAGCTTAGTCAGCCATACTATCGCTATGTCTCCGAGACATCTCCATACCTCGATAGGGATACCATCAGGGCCCATCGCCTTTCCTACCTTCATCCTTTTTAGCGCCTCCTTAACTTCATATTCTTGTATCCTTCGTACAAAACCCCTGTTGTTGTCATCGAATGGTTCGTCCAATTCTATTGTAGCACTCTCATTCCCTCCATTGAACAATTTGTTGAAGTACTCCTTCCATCTGTTCTTGATCTCTTCACTCTTCACTAATAGTTGGTTTGCTTCGTCCTTGATGCATTTGACTTGGTTGACATCCCTTGTCTTCCTTTCACGAATCTTGGCCATCCTATAGATATCCTTTTCTCCCTGCTTTGTGTCCAGCCGTTGATAAAGGTCGTCATAGGCTTGACCCCGGGCTCTACTAACCGCTCGCTTTGCAGACTTCTTCGCTATCCTGTACTTCTCTATGTTTTCTGCACACTTGTCATGATGTAAGCGTTTGTAGCAATCTTTCTTCTCCTTGATAGCCTTTTGGACATCTTCGTTCCACCACCAAGTGTCTTTAACTTCCCTTCTGTTCCCTTGACTCAACCCAAACTCTTCTGAAGCTATCTTTCGGATGCATGTCGCCATCTTCCTCCACATGATATTTGCGTCTTCCTCTCCTGCCCAAGGGCCCTCCTCGATAACTCTCTTCTTGAAAGTTTGGGCCACATCCCCTTTAAGCTTCCACCACTTTGTTCTAGTGACCTTGTTATGCTTATTTCGTTGTAAACGAATCTTAAAACGGAAGTCAGCAACGACAAGCCTATGTTGGGTTACCACACACTCTCCAGGTATAACCTTGCAATCTAAGCAGGCATGCCTGTCCTCTTTTCTCAAGAGGACGAAATCAATCTGGCTAGTGTGTTGGCCACTACTGAAGGTCACCAGGTGGGATTGCCTCTTCTTAAAGAAAGTGTTTGCTATAAACATGTCATAGGCTAGGGCAAAGTTCAGGATTTCCTCTCCTTCTTGATTCCTAGTCCCAAAGCCGAAGCCTCCATGTACACCCTCGAAACTGGTGCTAGATGTACCCACATGGCCATTGAGATCTCCTCCTATGAAGAGCTTCTCGCCAACTGGCACACTACTAACCATGTCCTCCAGGCCTTCCCAGAACTCTCTCTTTGAGTTCTCATTAAGGCCTACTTGAGGAGCATACGCGCTGATAACATTGAGAACCAAGTCTCCAATGACCAGCTTGACTAGGATGATTCTATCTCCTACCCTCTTAACATCTACTACCCCATCTTTGAGGCTCTTGTCGATCAAGACGCCTACTCCATTCTTGTTTGTTGCAGTCCCCGTGTACCACAACTTGAAACCTGTACCTTCCACTTCCTTCGCCTTCTGTCCCTTCCACTTGGTCTCTTGAACGCATAAAATATTTACCCGTCTCCTCACCGCAACGTCAACTATTTCTCGTAACTTACCTGTTAAGGAACCTACGTTCCAACTGCCTACACGGACCCTAGTTGGCTCGACTAGCTTCCTTACCCTTCGCACCCGCCGAGGAAGATGCAAAGACCCTTGCTCATTTTTCACTACACCCGGGCGCCGATGTAGCGCGCCACTAAGGATGCGACGACCCGATCCTTGCTCACTTATCACCGGCTCCAGATCAAGAGACAGCGCGTCACTTGAGGGGTGACGACCCGGCCCTTGCTCATTTAACACCATACCCGGGTTCCGATATGGCGCGTCGCTAAGAGGGTTACGCCCCAACGGTTTTCTTTGTGGTTTCATCTCCATAAGATTTGGCTGGTTTTTTACGTTGGTTTGCCGGACCTAACACAACCCTCCTCCTTTACCGGGCTTGGGACCGGCTATGTTGAAACGACTCAAGGAAGTCTTCCAATCAACATAGGCGGAGTTGAAAATAACCAAAATAAATAAATAAAATATGCTAGCAAAATCCAATTATTTCTTCTACCAGAGTCTACTTGCAATTGATTCAGAAACTCCAATAGATCCTAGTTACTGTAGCTCCTTTTTCTTTTTTATGAAAGGCTAATTGGAAATTTTTATCATCACCATACAGATTCATACTTTGAAAATAGCCTGTTCCTCTCCTTCCAGAGCCGCAGCCACACCATCAAGAAGACTAGTAGGGTGTCAAACCAACCATATCATCATTGAGCACAGCTGCAGTGCTCAGCGGTAATGCTATCTCCAGCAGCTTACTTATCTACGTCTTTTATTTCAAACTTTATTTTATAAATAAAGTAATCTATAATGTGAAACAGTGTTTTGCATGGTCCATGATATGTTGGCCATTACCTAAGCCAGTAAAGATGATTAGACCAGTGGTCAATAGAACACCACCAGAACAATAGAAGCTGAAGTCTTACAACAAAAATATGTTGCATACACCTTGGTGCCCATGCACCATTACTTACAAAAATCTCACTAGTAATGCCATTTACACCAGTTTGATTTTTTATAATACAATAAAAAAAGAAAACACGTGAAAGGTCAACATCAAGAACGACCTCAGAATAATGGACGGGCAAGGGGGATATATATATAATGCTCCCAAACCATGTGCAGATAAAAGAGTAGCCTATACAACTCACGGATAAAGCTGCTGGTGATCGATCATCATACGCGGAACGAGCATGATGAGAATGCTGGACAATCCTGTGCGACGTAAGGGCTTTTATTAGTTCGAAGCCAGCCTTGTCTCAGAAAAGATCGGCTTTCTTTTTCTGCAACTCTTGCTTCCACCTTGGCTGCTCGTAGAACTCCTCCTTAGTCATGCCAAATACGGTCTCGAATTCACTGTCCACCAAATATGTCTGCAGAAGCAAGATGGAATTAGCCTTTGGAACCCATAAACATGAGGTGCACTAATTGCAGAAGAAGAGGCAGCCATAAGCTGTGACAGGTAATCCAACGAGAAACGAAAAAAAAAACCCGTCATATTCGGTTTAGTTGCATCTGTAATAAACCCAGCTCAATCATAGTACTAGTTCAGTAAGAGAAATGGTCACCGTCCCTGCTTCTTTTGCAAATAACTGCTGCTTGCGGTACTAGGCCAACGAAAATGACTAAGAGCATCATTATCTTGGTGAGCGTTGTTAAATCATGAATATGTATGGAACTGAAAGAATACAAGGATACATTTTCTAGAGTTCTATAAGAGAAGGATTTGGCTGTGATTCTGATCAAATCTTGGCTCCTTTTTCCATGCCAGTTTGTTTCTTCTCCAAAATAACCTTTTACACCTCATGTTCTTCATGACTAACAGTAATTGCGGCAATCCTGACTGGCTGTTATTTTCCAAATTGTACGTCTGGGATATTAGTAACCAGAGGTTACCTCCAAAATAAGACCTTGAAGCAAAGTCTATAATAAGTTTCCAAAGCTTACCCATTTACTCTTTATTGTGAATAACCTTGCCTACAAATGTTTACAAAAAAAAAAAATGGTTCTATCTACCATGTCTTATGGGTAGGGGTGGTAACGGATCACGATCCAAATGCTTCTTCACAAAAAGTTAAGGCCCTAAAATAATATTAGTTCAAAAATGAATAAGAATAAGGCCCGATCCTAATCCGATTCGACCCTTAAAATTTGCAGTGTAAATTTTATAGCCCATTACCACCCCTACTTATGGGGAATCCAGTAAATCGAAATTCTGAAGTAAATGCTGAACGCCTGAGCCTCAGATGAGGCGAATCTAGGTGTCTGTTTGTTTTTAATGCAAATAAATTCACCAGTTCTAAATTGGTCTAGATTCAAGAAAATTTCTCAAAAAGTCCCCTTTCTAATTTCGACAAATACTCAGCCCTTTCACAAGCAAATGAGGTAACAGGAGAGAGAGAGAGAGAGAGAGCTTTTATCAATGTGCAGTGGAGTCACAAACCTCTCTGCGCTTGTTGTTTATCCCACTAACAGGGTCAGTGGACTTTGATATCAATCGTTCATAGCTAAAGGTTGTCTGGCCTCCATTTTCTTTAGCTGTTTGTTCCTGTGAGACATCAGGCTCTGTTCGGACATCTTCTGCAGTCCCTGTTTCTAATTGATGGGGAGAAGTAGGAACTAATTCAGTCTTGTCTGCATCTGCATCAAGTGAAGGTGTCATCAACCTTTGGCATCAAGCTAAGGGGTAAAAAAGAAATAATCACAGAATTCTCCTAGGTTCACTTACTTTCTTGCAGTTACTAAGCGAATCCTATTCACTATTGATAAGTAACTAAGGGGGTGTTTGGGTCCCACCTCCTAAACTTTAGTCACTTTTAGTACCTAAAATACCAAACGGGTAACTAAAATAAGTCTTTCAAATATGATTTACAGTTTAGGAGGGTGACTAAAGGAACCAAACACCCCCTAAACATAGGCAACAAGCTTAAACACATCCTAGATCCATTTTACTCTTCCAGGGAAAAAACAAAAGGACACGATTTGGATATTTCTACAAAAGAAATAACGATGCAACATGGCTGTGCTAAAAATATCCAATATTATTTACCAGAATTACCAACATCACAGGAACAATATCGGTGGGAGCTTGAGTCATGGTTCTATTTATGTTATCATTCTAAAGAAATATGTCACTCAAATTTTGCAAAACTAGATAGCTAGTTCGTTTCCATCACATTCGAATGAACTAGCTATCTAATTTTGTAAAAGTTGAGTGACATATATACAATTAATCCCCTAAAGAAAAGGTGAAACTTCAAATAAAATTTAGGCTGGTATGTCTAACCTGCTGTTGGGGACGACCTACTGTGGCGGGGGCTATGAGATCCCTCTGCAGTCAAAACATTGGACAGTGCTGCAACAGCAGCGGCTCTTTGAGACCCTTGACCTGAATGAGATTGTGTCTGTGTGCTGCTAGGTTTTGTCGATGGATTAAGGGCAGAGGACAAGGCAGCCATTGCTGAAGCTCGTTGAGTATGCTCGCTGTCATCTGAGCTTGTGGGCTTCTCATCTGACTGGAAAAAACCCACAGGACCTGGTGGTTAGCTGCTAAGAAAAATCCGGAAGGAAATTGTTACTGTTTTTGAAACGGAGGGAAGAAAATTATTAGCAGTACCTGTTTTCCTTGCGACGATGGATTCAATGCAGATGAAAGAGCGGCCAAGGCTGATGCCCTTTGAGTTGGCCCACCATCACCTGAGCCCTTATTGCCACCCTGCAAGCAGTTAAAAGGAATAAGAAGGAAAAATAACATGTATCACGCTTTGTAAATTGAATAGCAAAAGTGGACTTGCCTCTGAACGCATTCCGAAAAGAACTGAAAGTTTCTTCTCAAAAGAGTTTCCATGAATCTGTTTCAAGGATGACATGTATCAGCTTTATCGCAAGCAAAGAAAAAAGGTATGCCCAAAAGTAGTATATTATTGGACATATGAGAAAAAGTACATTTCACTCCCTACCCACTGTGACCCCCCCACCCAAAATATATATATATATATTCAAAGTAATAATAATAATGTTCTCACAATAAATATTCTCTGTTTTTAAATGTTCACAAAAGGATAATAGGAAAATGGGAAATTTTGTGCTTAAGAACTTTATGCCAACCTTTGAACCTAGACTAGTGACGTGGGGTTCACCGATCCACGGACTTCAATGATCTAACTAGTGTAATAACTCAGGAGAAGTTGGCAAAAGGCAAGGGAAACTTGTTCGCGGTTTTCAAAAAATCGTCTACAACAAGCTGAGCTGAAAGGTACTGAAACTAGGAAGATGGCAAAGCTCTCTGCCTCTACAAAGTTGATGCTACCAAGTGAAAAAGGTAAAACCTTCAAAATATGATCTGTACCATACAAATACCTAATAAACGGAACATACTTAGAACGAAAAGCTGAACTTTTAAAATACAGAAGTAAATATATAAGAGCATACCACGGATCGTGCGCTATCCCAGGAGAAGTATGTCCTGAAGAAGCAAGGTTCATTCCCTTCATTGACTTTATAGAGAGGCACATCAGGAGAAATACCTTCAAAGGCCACGGCATGTTGTACGTATTTCTGGGAGGGAAGCAATCGTTGCTAGGAGTTGGACGATAGTGATCCAACAAAAAAACAGAAAGGTTAACACTTTAACACTTGGTACCTACCTGGCCAATGTCAAATGCTTTCTGTTTTTCTTTTGTCTCCACACACTGACCCATCCAAACAAAAACCTCACAGTGTGTATCAAGTATCATCATGTCTTCGGTCAACAGATCATCTTGTGAAAAATTGAAAATTTCAGTAACCTGCGTACAAGTGAGCTTTCAGATTATTTTAAAAAAAGCAAGATTACTGGAACAAGACCAATTTGGATCAAATCAATACAGAAACAAACCTCCAGCTTCCCTGACAAATGGTGACGATGTTATCGCGATTGAAGCCAAAAAATGAAAATGAAAAATTAGGGTCACTATAAAGCATAAAAACACAATGTGGTAACATCGAGAAACACTGTGAATAGAAGGTTTGACTACTACTAACCATTCCTCAGAGAGAAGGTATACAAATGAGGCTCTCTAATAACAACATCAGGTGCAGCATTTCTATTTGTATAACTCTGCTTTCCACCAATAGAAGACCAGAAAATAGAGCTCTCAGTGCCCTCCTTGCAATGCTTGACAGCAACACCGGTCTGTAGGATTGGGGGTACAGATAATTTAAGTGGGTAATAGTCGACACGATAAGAAATGTCAATTAGTTCCTATTTTATCAGAATCAAGTGCTGCCGAGGAAGGAGCATTCAGCAACCAGCGTAGTTCTGTGTAACCTCTTTGGATAATTAATAGACCTTAAATTTAGACGGCAGTGAGAAAACACCAGTATTTGTGCATACAATTATTACCTTCCAGCATTGATGGACTTTTATGATAAAGATCATTCTGTTAGCAGGTTTCAACAAAATCGTCTTTCAGAGTTGTTTCACTCAAAACTGGTTTTCCATAGCTCATTAGGAGATAGCTAGACGAAGTTGAATTGGGGTGAGACTCTAGTATTGGGGGATGTACAATTAATCCTTCTCCATTGCTTTCTTTCCTTGATACATCTCCCTTAGTATACAGAGGATTATTGGTCCCCTAAGAAGGCCCAATCAAATTCAAACAAAACATATCCAATCCTACCTCTAGTTGACCCAAATCTAATCCTATCTGTAATTGAATCAATCCATTTAATTAATATTATGGCCCCTGTCCCCCTAGCTGACAGCCCATATTCCCATAACAAGGTTACCAACTTGCCATGCATGAAAAGGAATTATCAAAATTGGTTTCATTGGTCCATACCTTCAGAAATTCAGCAACTTTAGCAGCCCACTGTTGTTGTTCAAAAGAACTTGCATTCCCATTCCATATAAACATCGAGTTTTTAGCTTGCAAAACAAAACAATCTGTGGAACTCAAGGATGTTGCGACCTAGAAAGTCAAATAACAATTAGTTCAAGGGAGCAAAAGGTTGGACTCTTTTAAGTTACTTACTGTGCAGTTTTGTACTAGATATACAAACAAGGATAAAGCTTTTTTCATCCATGTACTCTTTAATTAAGTTTGCTGGCCAAGAAAAATATTTTAAAAAACAGAGGATGCTGGTATGCAGGCCATAATGAGAACATAGTGATTCCATCCAGCATTAGTTCCATACTTCACTTCCCTATCTTAGGATTTTGAGCAAACTGATAGATGCATAAAACTTGATGTGTTATAAGAGCAAAAGTTCTTGACCTCGAGATTTAGTAAAATCAACGATAACCTGGAAAATTGCTATGACCCATTTTTACGGATATTGATTAAGTATTATTGGCTACTTTTTCTCATTAACTTAAAAATTTTCAGAATGCTTATGTGAATGGAAGTCAATATATTTACAACAGGTAGAGGTAAGAAATACCGCATCAACTTGAAGCGTTTTATTGTTATGAACCGCTGTTCCAGAAATTTGAATGAGAGCAGTGCCATCAGAACAATACGTTTCATCTTTCAGACCCTTCTCTTCTACAAATTTCTTATAACCAGAGCTAGTACCACCCTGCATGATTTTACAAATACATTGCCGTAATTTCGGGAGTAACGTTACAAAACATTTTTCATTTCTATAGAATGCTCCAATGAGTTCTTTGCAGACCAGCACACATTTATCATTAACTAACTCCCTATACATGACATAATCACAGTGAGCACCATACCTTAAGAATAACCATTGGCTGGAAAATAGCCACAAATTGTGGTGGCTCTTTTCCTTGATAAATACGACCCTACAACACCACAAATAAGTTATGAAACTCATCCACAGGAAATATTTTATGCATAATCAAAAATTTAAAATATGAATACAGTACCTGGACAGGTCTTCCTTTCAAAGAATTAAAAGTTGTATTAGCTATTTGAAAAGCCGCCTCTTGATCTTCCTACGTTAAATAAACAAAGAGTAGGTTTATATACGGGCACATGATCCACCATGAACCTTTGTATATGTTAAGTACATCAAGGCTCATATGTTAAACATAGGACACACAAATGCATAAGGACCATCGTTATTTCAAACAAACATGTGCACTAATAGCTTCTATTTGGATGCGAGAAGAATTCATGACAGAGTTTTACAAAAAAAAAAGATTAATAAGCAGGTTTCAGTTGCAATGTAACTATGAACCAGTTCCTAACTTTTCAAAATTGGAGTGACATATTTCTAAGGGCATATGCAACCTGACACTGTTGCACGGTACTATAAGTATAAGACATAACTAAAACACAATATAATATAGTGGGTGTGTCTAAAACGTGTGTCTTACTATATTCATTGCACAAATCAGAGCATTCAATAAATTAAATTGATATATCAACTAGTCCTCTGTCTCGAACATAGAGATAAGACACCGTGTCTTCGTTAAGATATGCCTTGAGTTTTTTTTTACATTTACTTGTTTAGACACACTTGAAGACACAACTCAAGACACATATTGTACATACCCTAATTAGCCCTAATAATAAAAAGGCATTCCAATAACGGGGGTCGACGGAAGATGCAAAGCAAGAAAGTTCAGTGCACTACATCTTAAGCATGTGTATATTTGAAGGACAATCACCTGTACACTATTTTTCCCAATCCAATAAGCTAGATAGAACTCTTCTTTTTTTTCAGCAGAATGATAAGTGTAGAGAACAACATAGCAGTCTCCGCTGTAGAATTTTCCAAGTTCTTCCTTTGGAAGAGCAGTCTTGGCACTGCCATCAATACACCAAACCTGAAACATGCACAGCTTGCTTGTGGTTTCATTTCTACATTGCATCCACTAATGTACTCAGTAGGAAAATGCGATTAAGTTCAGCAAAACCTCAAGCTTTCCACCGCCATCCAGCAAAGGAGGAACTTCGTCATTTACTGGCACACTAGTTTTTGAGATTCCTTTGACATCAACACCTTTCTGCTTCAAGAGTGCTGATAAAACATACATGTTAGTAATGAATGACAAAAGGCCAATTGTTTGATTTACCAATAAATAAATATTGTACCTGTAACTTTCCCTCGGCCTTCCTCCGTGCTGGCACTCCCTGACGTGTTACTTACAGGCCATGACTCAAACTTAGACTTGAACGTATGATTCTCGTAACCTTGGATCACTTGAGTTATTCTTGTTGTCTTTGGTCTATTTTCTTTAATAATGTATTTCTACAGGAGGTAACTTTTAGATAGGTTATATTGTGAACAAGGCAAGAAAGCAATAAAATTGGGCTATGGGTTTACCTCAACTGCTGCACTGGCAGCTTTCCTGTCCTCTACCTGTGTTACCCGACCAACCCACACGAATAGCTCAGCCCCGCAGTCAAGTAAAAAGCACTTGGTGTTCTCCAAAATTGATTTTGTAAGGACAGCGTCTTCTAACTTCAGTTGGCCGTTACTGATACTGCAAACACAACAATTAACAATGAAGAATAGAATTATTTTTTGAGGAAACAATATTGAAAAAATGTTGGGGGTATTTGTAGTAGTTAATAGGTTTGCAGTTCTGGCTGGACGTGTTGTAATACTTAATCAAAGGCACAAAATATTTCTGTGCAAGGGGTGTGAGGTGTGACCGTGTGAGTCTTGGATTCATTGTGTTTGTCTGAGTTTTTTTTTCTTAATGCAATGACAAGCAGCTCTACCACGAATTCGGGGGGGGGGGGGGGGGGGGGATTTGGGGGGATACACAGAAGTGCTTATACACTAGACTGTCCAATGCAGAATGTTAAGTAATTGCATGGTACCCGTCCCAACAATCCAGCCCAATGATCCCTTGCTGTTAATGCATTAGGCAAAGTTTGACACAGATATTTGATTCCCTTTCTTAAGTGAATTCACCGTAATAACAATCCATCCCAATGATCCCTTGCTGTTAATGCATTAGGCAAAGTTTGACACAGATATTTGATTCCCTTTCTTAAGTGAATTCACCGTAATAAGTAACTTGAAAGTTTTAGACAGTCGGACGTGCGATGTTGGCCCGTTACGTGCGGTTATTATAGATTGCTTATTTTTGTAAAAGACAAGATGGTCATATTTTTTATAAACAAACCTTAGGTCCTACTTATCTATATATGTACCCCTGCCTCTTAATCTTATATTAGCAAAGTGCTCGTACGTCTCTTAATCTTATATTATAGAAGACACGTGTATTCTGTTGGCTGGGTGGGTGTAAATATGGGTTTAGAGCCAACGACCGTGGTTCGAATCCCCATTTACACATAATTTTAGCTTCCTTACCATTTAACATAAAGGACCATTAGAAAAACTTTGCCCCTCTTAGGGGTTAATAACAAGTACTGATAATTAAAACCAATAGACCAAATTCAGTTGATTGCACACTCATAAAGAGTAGGTACCTGAAAAGCTTTGGTGATGTAGTTTCAAGAACAACATCATCATCACTTATTGCTTTTTTCCCTATTGGCGCAAAACCTCCAAAAAGGACCCAGAATTCTCCTGAATCTGATTCTGCTTGCAGTTTCCCATCATCTATTATCAAGGCAACAAAAAAATGTATAAGTGTGTGTGAACTTGCTGACGTTTCACATGTATGAGATTCGTCTCATTCTCATCTCACCGACGATTGCAACAGCGCACACTCCGTCATGGTATTCCTCCTTTAAATGCTGGATCACTTCCAAGGCTTTGGCTCTTTCTTGGATGTTGGAGTTTGCACCGTTGAATTGATATATTTTGTTCTCAGTATCCAAGATAAAGACATCATCATGGTTCAACGATGAACGAGAAAATGGAACCTGAGCAAAGAAGACAGCATTAGGATTGGCTTAAACAGCTGATGAAACATACAGGAAGCGAGGATGTGGTGGAACACAATGCACCTCTTTAACTCTGATAGCTCTCTTCCCTTTGCAGATATATAGACGTGTTTCAAACTTGTCCACTTCTGGCTTTTTGAACCCAGAAGCAAAGCCGCCCTCCATGGGTATGATGCACGGTTTAAAATACGAGAGGAATTTATCAGACTCGTAGCACTGTGGCTCCCTGTGCTGCACCGCACGGCCCCCGAGCATGCTGTCAAG
Organism: Zea mays; assembly: GCF_902167145.1. NCBI lineage: Eukaryota > Viridiplantae > Streptophyta > Magnoliopsida > Poales > Poaceae > Zea > Zea mays. Next base: position 62,067,465 of record NC_050096.1, on the reverse strand, counting down.
CTCAACTGTCTTGATCGCCGCAGTTCCAGCTTCATCCTGCGTGACAAGAACAGTTTTCGACAGGTGGGCACGGAATGTCGTTTGTAGCGTCGTAGGAGATCTGAGGAGCAGGCACAGAAAACCTACTACCTGGCTGGAATCTTTTCCGATCCAGAAATGGATGTCAAAAATAAAAGCACCTCCTTTACATGTCGTCTAAAAAATGGGACAGGTACAGTGCATTAATTAATAATAATAAAATACAGTTTGTGTAGGGGAAAAGAGAGAATGCTGGTGGCTCTGGAAAAAGGAAAGGTTAAAATTATTACCTGCAGAACTATATAAGAATCTCCACAGTAGAATTTGCCATAGTCTGATTTTGGCAAAGCGACTGGCTTGAAATCCTCGATCCTCCATATCTCTGTCCCTCTGTGCTCAAGTCAAGGAGCACATAGCCAACATAAAGAGAAAAGACAACTCTTGCGTGTGGAACCGAAGACACAGAAAGAGAAAAAAAACAGCTAAAATAAGGTGGCAGCTTGCATGAAGCCATCTACTGGTATGGTAGTAGTAGGGATACGGTTTATGGCCAGCTCCTTGAAATGCAGGCTCAAGCACCACTTTCGCAGTCGACATTGTGCAGGAATGTGACTAATTACAGAACTTTACTTGGGCTCGCACCAGTTAGAAACTCATGTACTGCAAGAGCGCACAGGCACAGAAGAAATTTTAAACCATCATCATGAGATCCGCGTCGCAACCACGCATCCATCCACGCCACGCAAAGAGGTCGATCAATCGAAACGAGCGAGACCGGGAGAATAGGAAATGCAGAAACGCTATGATGGATCGAGCGGTCGATCGTACCTGTTAGACGTGTAAGGCCGATCGCGGAATGGATCGATGGAAGCGGGGCGGAGCGGAGGTGGGTGGGTGGGTTGGCCACGAGCCAGCGAGAGAGAGGAGAGGGGGGTGGAGGAAGGCGAGAGGCCGGGGACGAAGACGATCCCTGTGTCTCCGAGGTCCGAGCCGACGTAGGAATGGAACGGATTGGATGGGTCGGGGTGGATGGACGCCGCGGCTTTTGCGCTTGCCTGCTTTTAGAATGGCCCCTATTTATACGCGCGCGGCGATCTGCCGCTACTTCTATACTTGTGGTTGCCGCAGCGACGGACGGATGGATGGTCGGTACTCGGTAGGAAAGGGGGCGATCGAGCTCGAGTAGGGAGTCTCTGCGAGACTGCGAATACAAGGAGCGAATAATAATAGATCGAAGAGGGACACAATAATAGATCGAAGAGGGACACGTTGCTAGTGGCTGGCCTAGGACTGGGCATAAAACCCGAGCCCGAAGCCCGTTACCTAAAATACCCGAACTTGTACCCGTTTAGTCCGAGACCCGTTACCCGAACAGTTCCAACGGGTAACAAAACTAGATACCCAAAGTAAGTTTGGGCCTAATCAGGTATTCATCCGCGGTACCCGAAGTACCCATTCTACCCGAAATTAGACAGCATGCTAGCCCAAGCCCAACAGCGGCACAGCACAGCCCACGGGCCACGCCCAGTTGATATCGGCAACTCGGCATGTCACAACTCGCAGCCCTAGCTCCCAGCCTCCCATTCCCACGCAATTCGCCGGCAGAGAGTGAGCTGGTGTGCGATAGAGTCTTCTACCACCCCAATGAGATCTGGGATCTCAAATCATATACCTTCGATCACAGGGTCTTCTCCATAGTCTACACGTCTGGTAACGAACGGAAAAGTTGCCTCTCTATTTATGAGCATTGCAATTTGCAAATCTGTAGTGTGTGATTTTCCCGTTATTTGAAAATTTTGTTGTGTGAATGCAGGTGAGGACTTTGGTGCGTCAGTTTGGAAGATCCCAGAACTTAATGGGCGATCAAACTCACCGGGCAATCAAACTCACTGTAGCTTGAGCAGCTCTTTGAGCTTAGTGGGCATATGGGCAAGATTAGACAGTGGACTCCTGTTTCTATTGGTTTTTAGCTGCTCTAGAGATTTTGTAATAATAGCTGAAAAGTCTTGGTTTATGACTTTGTTTGTTGTCCACCTGTCATATACTCTTGTGTATGATTTATAATAGCGGGTACCCGAATTTTACCCAAACCCAAACCCAAACCCGAAATTGCGGGTACCCGAAATTTCAGGTACGGATACGGGTTCTACTGTTGAAAACCCGAAATATAAAAATCCCAAAAAGCCCGACCCGAAATTTCGGGTAAACCCGAACGTCCAGTCCTAGGCTAGCCCGTGGCGTTCGTCACCCTTGTCCGGAGGCACCGTCGACCTACGCCGGCCGGGGCAACACTAGTGCACTACCCGATTTTTTATAAACCGTTCATATTTAATTATTGTTTTCGAATATATCGGTCATTGCGCTGAGCATGTTTTAGCGTCCAGGGTCAAAGTATGACAACGACTATTATACAAACAACCATTAGGTGTAACCATGTAAGCAAGTTTTTTTGTCCGTTAGATCTGGATCGAACGGTAGATGCTATCGTAGTTTGGTAGGGCTTTTTTTATAAAACTACATGAGGTGGTGGTGAAGGGTTTAAGTATTAAATATGATATGCGGTTGGATCCAGATCTAACGGACCAAGAGTCTCGCTTGTACGTTTCCACCATTTGATAGCTGCTTGCATAGTAGTCGTTCCCCAAAATACCGACATAGACAACACCTCGATATCGTGCATTTTGATGCCAAGCTCGGCACCACATATCTTAGTGATGAACCATTATCCCGTCTTGGCATATATAACAACTATTGTTCCATGAAACATACAACTATGTTGTAATTATTTGTTGATTAGGGCACTTAGCTCTCCGAGAGACCGATGTTCAAGTCCTACCAATAGCATATTTATCCAACAATTTTCATAACATGTGTATATGTCCATGTATCTCTTTCACCACACACACGTGCATCTAATATACATTTTTTGATTCCCTTACAGATTGCATGTGAATGGTAAGGTGGATTTACCAATTGATATGAACTTTGTTGCCGTGGTAGGTTATGCGTTAAACTTTGGGTGCAACTGGATATGAGCACGAGAGCGGTTTAGAGAGGTTCAGGCCGCGGATGTGTGTAATACCCTACATCCTCTTTTGTGAGTGGTGGACTGATGAATATAAAAGTAAAGAGAAACACAAATGTGAAGAAGATTTACAGGCTACATATAAAAGTAAAGAGGAACACCAATGTGAAGAAGATTTACAGGCTATACCATCAACCGAACATCATGACCTACTAACTCCTTTTTCATATTTGCTAATGGTGAAAGTTCTAACATAACGGTCCCTAGTTCACATTTATGTCTATCCTTAGAAGTTAGTATCTCGACTTGATAGGACTAGCCAAAGATTGGGAATCTCCCATTGTGTTGCTTTGTTCCTCCTTTTATATTCTAAAGGAGGAGAGAGGATTACATATTAGCTAGACTGTGAGCTTCTAATAGTTATAGTCTATCATCCCCAATCTTATCTTGGTCGCAGTGTCATGCCTTCGGTCATACAACAATGCTGAGGGTGTCCCACTATGATGTCAGATGTTTCATCACAGGGAAGGTGTATCATGTCGTATTAGAGGACACCACATTAATTCCACGATGTCGGGTTCAACATAGCTAGTGACTAGTGTAGCAATCCATACATTATAACACTTCCTGGTATACTAGCGTGCCCACACATGGCTACATGGATGATGTCACATAATAATAGTGGTCTTGAGTATGTCAAATTCCTAAATCATGGGAACAATGCGTCTATCGGACTGTAATGTCGCACATCATATTTAATATGATGTATAGAAGCCTTATCTAAAGTGACAACGCCATAAGGTTGTTAGGAGTAGACTTTGAATGTGGCATCGTACATTCGAGGGTTGTCATGTCTTTATCTAGTGCCAGTTGTATTCCTTTGCCTTTTGCGGGTGACTCCAGACTTAGTTGTTATAGGATTATCTTTGTCCACTCGGGAGGCTCTTGGCCTTAGCCCTCGATTCCATGGTGGGATTCCAAGAAAATGGACAATTTACTCGAAGATACTTTGAATACACCTTTTTAAGATTGAGCGTCATGTGGAGCCAATGAATGCTTTCAAACACATCAGTTAAGTCCTAGAGGATTGAATCACTCAAATAGGGCTTAACTATGATGTTGTTTATATAGATCTCAATGGTTTTATCTATGTGATTCCTTAAAGTAATATGTGTTGCGCGCATAAAGGTGGATAAGGCATTTTTAGTCCACAAGGCATATTCGCATAGCAATACAAGCCTTGATGAGTTACAAAGAATGTTTCTCCTTATCTTCCCTTTCCATACTAATCCAATGGAAATCAGAGTATGCATATAGGAAAGATAAAAGTTCACACCTAGAAGTAAAGTCTACTATCTGATCTATGTGAGAAATAGGGTATGGATTTTTAGGACATGCCTTTGTTTAGATTGGTGTAGTCGATGCACATCCAAAGCTTGCCTATTGCCTTTGGGACAATGATAAGGTTGGCCATCCACTCAAGTTGTTGGACTTCATGTATGACTACTATTGTTTTTGCGGACTACCTCCACATCTTTTGTTAGATGGGTCATGCATCAAGGTGGACCATCATACGATGCTCAATCGCATCCATAGGGTCCCCATGCATGTTAGAAAGGTTCCTATGCGAACGTGTGGACATGAGCCCAAAGGAAGGTGCTGAGCATGAGTTCCTATTTGGCTCCTAGATTCTCTATAATGCAAGTTGTCTACGAGTTCTTCCCACTAACTTTCACAAGTTTGGCGGGGACAAAATTGGGTCTCGACGACCGCAACCTTCTTCTAGAATTGTTAGGGCAAGTATGGGAAGGTCTAGGGCATTGGGCCCCGATGGGTGTGGTAGGTGCTATGGATGTGACTTTACCCCCTCCCCTCCCCAGGATAGCCCCACCACTATGGACTCTATCTCAGAGCCATACTCTATGATGACATGAAACTCATTGACTATTGTGATGGCGTCCAGGCGATTAGAGGGGACGAAGGTGATGGTATTGAGCCCCAGCATCTTGAGGACCCTGTTGAAGTTCAAGGGTGAGTGTCATGCAATCAACACCAAATGTATGGGCCTCATGCATACGTGCACTATAGGTGGCGCTAAACTAAGAGGGTGCTACTACTCATGCTAACTTTTGGAGGATGTGATGCCCTTAGTTAGAGGCCAGTCCATTCATTTGCCTTTTGTGGGTGAATCCATACTTACCTGTTGTAGGAGCGCCTTTGTCCCCTAGGGAGGCCTCCCCCCCCAAGGGGAGGCTCAAGGATCGTCCATTTGAATTACCCAAGGTCAGGAACCTTAAAAATTGAGGAGGGGTGGAAGGCTGAAAGGGAAATGTGCCCTTGGGCCATTTCTAAGTATTTTGGTGATTTAGTGTCCAACACAAATGCTTAAGGGATCAACTATGCCAAATGGTGGACAAGGTGCAAATCAATACAAAGGTACGATTCTAGACTTAGTACATTGGTTTTTGTGTGCTAACAAATTTGTCTAAGTGCTAGAATCAGAGAAAATACAATTGGAAAAGCTTGGTTCGAAGCAGCCAAGAGTCTGCTCAGTCTAGGTGCACCGGACAGTGTCCGGTGCGCCAGGCTGGCTCTGGTGAAAAGGCCGCCCTCAGGAAATCGTCGGCGGCGTACGTCTAAAAATCACCGGACTGTCCGGTGAGCCAACGGTTGGCCGCGCAATCCGCGCGTGACGCGTGGCCGGGCCAACGGTCTGAAGGGGGCACCAGACTGTCCGGTGCGCCAACGGCTCCAAATCGCCAACGGTCGGCTGCGCCAGAATAGGAAAGAAATCCGCACCGGACAGTGTCCGGTGGTGCACCGGACTATCCGGTGCGCCAGTCGACAGAAGGCAAGAATTGCCTTCCTGGAATGCTCTCAATGGCTCCTAGCTACCTTGGGGCTATAAAAGGGACCCCTAGGCGCATGGAGGAGCACACCAAGCATCCCTTGAGCATTCCTAAGCACCAAGACCTTATTTCCGTGCATTCGATTCTTTGTGATAGCAACTAGAGCTCCATTTGAGTATAGAACTCTTTGAGTTGTGTTGAGAGCTCAAGTTGTGACTTATGTGCGTATTGTTGCTCTGATTTTGTGTCTTGTGTGCGTTGCTCATCCCATCCTTACTTCCGTGCTTCTTTGTGAACATCAAATTGTAAGGGCGAGAGGCTCCAAGTTGTGGAGATTCCTCGCAAGCGGGATATAGTGAAACAAAGCAAAGCACCGTGGTATTCAAGTTGGTCTTGGGACCGCTTGAGAGGGGTTGAGTGCAACCCTCGTCCGTTGGGACGCCACAACGTGGAGTAGGCAAGTGTTGGACTTGGCCGAACCACGGGATAAACCACTGTGCCTCTCTGTGTTGATCTTCTTGTGGTTATTGTGTTTTGCAAGAACTCCTCTCTAGCCACTTGGATTTACTGTGCTAACTCCTAATCAAGTTTTATGGCATTAAGTTTCAAGTTTTTACAGGATCACCTATTCACCCACCCTCTAGGTGCTCTCAATTGGTATCGGAGCCGTTCTCTTCAAGAAAGGGACTAATCGCCGAAGGGATGGATCCTAAGGGAAAGGGGATGGTGATCAACGACAAGGAGAAGGAGTCCTTCATAAATGAGCCGAAAGACGACAAGCCCACTGACTCTGGCTCAAGTCATAAGAAGAAAGACGGGAAGAAGAAGAGGCGCATCAAAAAGATCGTCTACTACGACGACAGCGACGAGTCCTCTTCTTCCCAAAAGGACAACGACGACAACGACTACGAGAAAAAGAAGACGGTTAACTCGAACTTTTCTTTTGATTACTCTCGTATTCCGCATAGTTCAAATGCACATTTGCTTTCCATTCCTCTTGGCAAACCTCCACACTTTTATGGAGAGGACTACGGATTTTGGAGTCACAAAATGCGTAGTCACTTGTTCTCTCTCCATCCAAGTATATGGGAGATAGTAGAAAATGGAATGCAATTTGATAGCACGGATAGTCCTCTATTCATCAATGAGCAGATTCATAAAAATGCACAAGCTACTACTGTGTTGTTAGCCTCATTGTGCAGGGATGAGTACCATAAGGTGAGCGGCTTGGACAACGTGAAGCAGATTTGGGACACCCTCAAGATCTCTCATGAGGGAAATGACGTCACCATGCTCACCAAGATGGAGTTGGTGGAGGGCGAACTTGGGAGGTTCGCAATGATCAGGGGGAGGAGCCAACCCAAACATACAACAGGCTCAAGACCCTCGTCAACAAAATAAGGAGCTATGGAAGCACGCGATGGATGGACCACGACGTCGTCCGCCTAATGCTAAGGTCTTTCACTGTCCTTGATCCACATCTTGTAAACAATATTCATGAAAATCCTAGGTACACCAAGATGTCGCCCGAAGAAATACTTGGGAAGTTCGTAAGCGGGCGGATGATGATCAAGGAGGCAAGGTACGTCGATGAGGCGTTAAATGGTCCAATTCATGAGCCTCAAGCCATTGCTCTCAAGGCAACAAATAGCAAGGAGGCGCTACCTAGCAAGGTGGCACAAGTTGAGGCGGCAGGGCTCAATGAAGAAGAAATGACCCTCATCATCAAGCGCTTCAAGACGACGCTAAAGGGTCGCAAGGAGTATCCCAAAAGGAGCAAGACGAAGGGAAAGCGCTCCTGCTTTAAGTGTGGTAAGATTGGTCACTTTATTGCTAATCGTCTCGATAATGATAGTGACCAGGAACAAGGAAAGAATGGGAAAAGAGAGAACAAGAAGGTTTACAAGAAGGCTAAAGGCGAGGCACACCTTGGAAAGGAGTGGGATTCAGATTGCTCTTCGTCCGACTCCGACGACAAAGGACTCGCCGCCACCGCCTTCAACAAATCGTCTCTCTTCCCCAACGAGCAACACACCTGCCTCATGGCAAAGGAGAAGAAGGTAAGTACTCGAAATGCTATTACTTATGCCTCTTCTAGTGATGATGAATCTAGCGATGATGAAATAGACTATGCTAGTTTGTTCAAGGGCTTAGATAGAACTAAAATCGACAAGATCAATGAATTGATTGATGCTTTGAATGATAAGAATAGATTGTTAGAAAAGCAAGAGGATCTTTTGTATGAAGAACATGATAAATTTGTAGAGGCACAAAAATCTCTTGCTTTAGAAGTTAAACGGAATGAAATGCTTTCTTGTGAACTATCTACTTGCCATGAGACCATTTCTAGTTTAAAAAGTGTTAATGATGATTTAAATGCTAAACTAGAAGTAGCAAATAGATCTAACTCTTGTGTAGAACATGTTGTGATTTGCAATAGGTGTAAAGATCTTAATATTGATGCTTGTAGTGAACACCTAGTTTCTATTGCAAAGTTAAATGATGAAGTGGCTAGTCTTAATGCCCAACTTAAGACTAGCAAAAATGAATTTGATAAACTAAAATTTGCAAGGGATGCCTACACCATTGGTAGACACCCCTCAATTAAGGATGGGCTTGGCTTTAAGAGAGAAGCCAAGAACTTAACCAGTCATAAGGCTCCCATCTCCGCCAAGGAGAAAGGGAAGGCCCCTGTGGCTAATAGTGCTCAAAAGAACCATGCTTTCATGTACCATGACAGGAGATATTCTAGGAATGTTCATAGAAGTTATAATGATTTTGATTCACATGCCATGATTGCTTCAAGTTCTTCTATTATGCATGATAGAAATTTTGCTAGGAAAAATGTTGTTCATCATATGTGAAAGGGAAATGTGCCCTTGGGCCATTTCTAAGTATTTTGGTGATTTAGTGTCCAACACAAGTGCTTAAGTGTTAATATATGTAAGGTGGTGGACAAAGTGTAAATCAAGTCATAAAGGTATGTTTCTCAGACTTAGTACATTGCTTTAGAGACTAATGTATTGTGTCTAAGTGCTGGAAACATGAGAAATCAAATTGGATAAGAGATGGCTTTGTTCAGCCAAAGTCAGCTCTGTCTGGGTGCACCGGACAGTGTCCGGTGGTGTACCGGACAGTGTCCGGTGCGCCAGGCTGGCTTAGGCGAACTTGCCGCTCTTGGGAAGTAATTAACGGCGTACGACTAAAATTCACCGGACTGTCCGGTGTGCACCGGACAGTGTCCGGTGAACCAACGGTCGCCGGGCCAACGGTCGGCCGCTTAATCCGGGCGCGACGCGTGGCCGAGCCAACGGCTAGAAGGGGGCACCGGACTGTCCGGTGCGCCAACGGCTCCAAGGCGCCAACGGTCGGCTTCGCCAAAGAAGGAAAGAAATCCGCACCGGACAGTGTTCGGTGGTGCACCGGACTGTCCGGTGCGCCAGGCGACAGAAGGCAAGAAATGCCTTCCTGGAATGTACTCAACGGCTCCTAGCTGCCTTGGGGCTATAAAAGGGACCCCTAGGCGCATGGAGGAGGACACCAAGCATTCTCTACGCATTCCTAAGCACTAAGACATCGATTCCGCGCTTTTGATTCCTTGCGATAGCAATTAGAGCTCTAGTTGAGTTGGGAACTCATTGAGTTGTGTTGTGAGCTCTTGTTGCGACTTGTGTGCGTGGTGTTGCTGTGATTTCTTGTCTTGAGTGTGTTGCTCATCCCTCCCTTACTCCGTGCTTCTTTGTGAATTTCAAGTGTAAGGGCGAGAGGCTCCAAAGTGTGGAGATTCCTCGCAAACGGGATATAGTAAAGCAAGCAAAACACCGTGGTATTCAAGTGGGTCTTTGGACCACTTGAGAGGGGTTGATTGCAACCCTCGTCCGTTGGGACGCCACAACGTGGAGTAGGCAAGCGTTGGTCTTGGCCGAACCACGGGATAAACCACTGTGCCATCTCTGTGATTGATCTCTTGTGGTTATTGTGTTTTGTTGAGACTCCTCTCTAGCCACTTGGCATTATTTGTGCTAACTCCTAATCAAGTTTTGTGAGTTAAGTTTCAAGTTTTACAGGATCACCTATTCACCCCCCCTCTAGGTGCTCTCAATTGGTATCAGAACCGTTCTCTTCACAAAGGGACTAATGGCCCGAAGAGATGGATCCTAAGGGGAAGGGAATCGTGATCAACGATAAGGAGAAGGAGTCCTTCGTCAACGAGCCGAAGGATGACAAGCCTACCGACTCGGGCTCGGGCCACAAACGCAAAGATGGGAAGAAGAAGAAGACAAGACGCATCAAGGAGATCGTCTACTACGACGACAACGATGAGTCTACTTCTTCCCAAAAGGACAACGACGACAACGACTACGACAAAAGAAAGACGGTTAATTCGAACTTTTCTTTCGACTACTCTCGTATTCCACATAGCTCAAATGCACATTTGCTTTCCATCCCTCTTGGCAAACCTCCACACTTTGATGGGGAGGACTACGGATTTTGGAGTCACAAAATGCATAGTCACATGTTCTCTCTCCATCCAAGTATATGGGAGATTGTTGAGAATGGAATGAAATTTGATAGCTCGGATAGTCCTATATTTATTAATGAACAGATTCATAAAAATGCACAAGCTACTACTGTGTTGTTAGCCTCTTTGTGCAGGGAGGAGTATCATAAGGTGAGCGGCTTGGATAATGCCAAGCAGATCTGGGACACCCTCAAGATCTCTCATAAGGGGAACGACGTCACCTTGCTCACCAAGATGGAGTTGGTAGAGGGCGAGCTCAAAAGATTTGCAATGATAAGGGGCGAGGAGCCAACCCAAACATACAACCGGCTCAAGACCCTCATCAACAAAATAAGGAGCTACAGAAGCACGCGATGGACGGACCACGACGTCGTTCGCCTAATGCTAAGGTCCTTTACTGTACTTGATCCACATCTGGTGAACAATATTCGTGAAAATCCTAGGTACACCAAGATGTCGCCCGAGGAAGTTCTTGGGAAGTTCGTGAGCGGGCGAATGATGATCAAGGAGGCGAGATACATGGACGACGCATTGAATGGTCCAATCAATGAGCCTCAACCCTTTGCTCTCAAGGCAACAAGAAGCAAGGAGGCGCTACCTAGCAAGGTGGCACAAGTTGAGGCGGCAGGGCTAAATGATGAAGAAATGGCTCTCATTATCAAGCGCTTCAAGACGGCGCTAAAGGGTCACAAGGGACAGCCAAACAAGACCAAGACAAAGGGGAAGCGCTCATGCTTCAAGTGTGGTAAGATTGGTCATTTTATCGCTAACTGCCCCGATAATGACAGTGACCAGGAACAGGGGAACAAGAGGGAAAAGAAGAAGGCATACAAAAAGGCTAAGGGCGAGGCACACCTTGGCAAGGAGTGGGACTCGGATTGTTCGTCATCCGACTCCGACAATGAAGGACTCACCACCACCGCCTTCAACAAGTCATCCCTCTTCCCCAACGAGCGTCACACATGCCTCATGGCTAAGGAAAAGAAGGTATGTACTCGAAACAATGCTACTTATGATTCTTCTAGTGATGATGAGTCCAGTGATGAAGAAATAGATTACTCTAGTTTGTTCAAGGGATTGGATAGAACTAAAATAGATAAGATTAATGAATTGATTGATGCCTTGAATGAAAAGGATAGACTTTTAGAAAAACAAGAGGACCTTTTATATGAAGAGCATGACAAATTTGTAGAGGCACAAAAATCTCATGCTTTAGAAGTTAAAAGAAATGAAATGCTTTCTTATGAACTATCTTCTTTTCATGAGACAATTTCTAGCTTAAGGAGCATAAATGATGATTTAAATGCTAAGTTAGTTATAGCTAGTAAATCTAACTCTTGTGTAGAACATGTTATGATTTGCAATAGGTGTAAAGATTTTGACATTGATGCTTGTAGTGAACACCTAGTTTCAATTTCCAAATTGAATGATGAATTAGCTAGTCTTAATGCCCAACTTAAGACTAGCAAGAATGAATTTGACAAACTAAAATTTGCAAGGGATGCCTACACGATTGGTAGACACCCCTCAATTAAGGATGGACTTGGCTTCAAGAGGGAAGCCAAGGACTTAACAAGCCATAAGGCTCCCATCTCCGCCAAGGAGAAAGGGAAGGCTCCTATGGCTAGTAGTGCTAAAAAGAACCATGCTTTTATGTACCATGATAGAAGACAGTCTTATAGAAGTTGTAATGCTTATGATGCCTTTGACTCTCATGCCATGTTTGCTTCTGGTTCCTCCTATATGCATGGTAGAGATATGCCTAGAAAAAATATTCATCATGTGCCTAGAAAGAATAGTGTTCATGTTCCTAGGAAAGTTATGAATGGACCTTCTACAATATATCATGCTTTAAATACTTCCTTTGCTATTTGTAGAAAGGATAGAAAGATAGTTGCTAGAAAATTAGGGGCAAAATGCAAGGGAGACAAAACTTGCATTTGGGTCCCTAAGGATATTTGTACTAACCTTGTAGGACCCAACATGAGTTGGGTACCTAAGACCCAAGCCTAAATTTGCCTTGCAGGTTTATGCATCCGGGGGTTCAAGCTGGATTATTGACAGCGGATGCACAAACCATATGACGGGGGAGAAGAAGATATTCACCTCCTACGTCAAAAACAAGGATTCCCAAGATTGAATAATATTCGGTGATGGGAATCAAGGCAAGGTAAAAGGGTTAGGTAAAATTGCTATTTCATCCGAGCACTCTATATCTAATGTGTTTTTAGTTGAGTCTCTTGGATATAATTTGCTATCTGTTAGTCAATTATGCAATATGGGATATAATTGTCTATTCACAAATGTAGATGTGTCTGTCTTTAGAAGAAGTGATGGTTCATTAGCTTTTAAGGGTGTATTGGACGGCAAACTTTATTTAGTTGATTTTGCAAAAGAGGAGGCCGGTCTAGATGCATGCTTAATTGCTAAGACTAGCATGGGCTGGCTGTGGCATCGCCGCTTAGCACATGTGGGGATGAAGAACCTTCACAAGCTTCTAAAGGGAGAACACGTGATAGGTCTAACCAATGTTACTTTCGAAAAAGATAGACCTTGTGCAGCTTGTCAAGCAGGTAAACAAGTGGGAGGAGCGCATCACAGCAAGAATGTGATGACCACGTCAAGACCTCTGGAGCTGCTACATATGGACCTCTTCGGACCCGTCGCCTATCTAAGCATAGGAGGGAGTAAGTATGGTCTAGTTATTGTTGATGACTTTTCCCGCTTCACTTGGGTATTCTTTTTGCAGGATAAAACTGAAACCCAAGGGACCCTCAAGCGCTTCCTAAGGAGAGCTCAAAACGAGTTTGAGCTCAAGGTGAAGAAGATAGGGAGCGACAATGGGTCCGAGTTCAAGAACCTTGAAGTGGAGGAATTCCTTGAGGAGGAAGGGATCAAGCACGAGTTCTCCGCTCCCTACACACCACAGCAAAATGGTGTGGTAGAAAGGAAGAACAGGACGCTTATAGACATGGCGAGGACGATGCTTGGAGAGTTCAAGACCCCCGAGTGCTTTTGGTCGGAAGCCGTGAACACGGCTTGCCACACCATCAACAGGGTCTACCTTCATCGCCTCCTCAAGAAGACGTCATATGAGCTACTAACCGGTAACAAACCCAATGTTTCGTATTTTCGAGTTTTTGGGAGTAAATGCTACATTCTAGTGAAGAAGGGTAGAAATTCCAAATTTGCTCCCAAAGCCGTAGAAGGGTTTTTGTTAGGTTATGACTCAAATACAAAGGCGTATAGAGTCTTCAACAAATCATCGGGTTTGGTTGAAGTCTCTAGCGACGTTGTATTTGATGAGACTAATGGCTCCCCAAAAGAGCAAGTTGTTGATTTTGATGATGTGGATGAAGAAGAAGTTCCAACGGCCGCAATACGCACCATGGCGATTGGAGATGTGCGGCCACATGAACAAGATGAACGAGATCAACCTTCTTCCTCAACAATAGTGCATTCCCCAACTCAAGATGATGAACAGGAGGCGTGTGATCAAGGGGGAGCACAAGATGATCAAGTAATGGAGGAAGAAGCACAACCGGCACCTCCAACTCAAGTCCGAGCGATGATTCAAAGGGATCATCCCGTCGACCAAATTTTGGGTGACATTAGCAAGGGAGTAACTACTCGATCTCGATTAGTTAATTTTTGTGAGCATTACTCATTTGTCTCTTCTATTGAGCCTTTTAGGGTAGAGGAGGCCTTGCTAGATCCGGACTGGGTGTTGGCCATGCAAGAGGAGCTCAATAACTTCAAGAGAAATGAAGTTTGGACACTGGTGCCTCGTCCCAAGCAAAATGTTGTGGGAACCAAGTGGGTGTTCCGCAACAAACAAGACGAGCACGGGGTGGTGACAAGGAACAAGGCACGACTTGTGGCAAAAGGTTATGCCCAAGTCGCAGGTTTGGACTTTGAGGAGACTTTTGCTCCTGTGGCCAGGCTAGAGTCCATTCGTATTTTGCTAGCATATGCCGCTCACCATTCTTTCAGGTTGTTCCAAATGGATGTAAAGAGCGCTTTCCTCAACGGGCCAATCAAGGAGGAGGTGTACGTGGAGCAACCCCCTGGCTTCGAGGATGAACGGTACCCCGACCATGTGTGTAAGCTCTCTAAGGCGCTCTATGGACTTAAGCAAGCCCCAAGAGCATGGTATGAATGCCTTAGAGACTTTTTAATTGCTAATGCTTTCAAGGTTGGGAAAGCCGATCCAACTCTTTTTACTAAGACTTGTGATGGTGATCTTTTTGTGTGCCAAATTTATGTAGATGACATAATATTTGGTTCCACTAATCAAAAGTCTTGTGAAGAGTTTAGCAGGGTGATGACGCAGAAGTTCGAGATGTCGATGATGGGCGAGTTGAACTACTTCCTTGGGTTCCAAGTGAAGCAACTCAAGGACGGCACATTCATCTCCCAAACAAAGTACACACAAGATTTGATCAAGAGGTTTGGGATGAAGGACGCCAAGCCCGCAAAGACTCCAATGGGAACCGACGGACACACCGACCTCAACAAAGGAGGTGGTTTGAAAGGGAAAAGGTGGACTTGGATCATGCAAGACTTCCACTGCACTCCGATGAAAGAGTAACTTTTTCCAAGTTCATCTTTGTACTCTTATTGCCTGTTTACTCTTAGTTGAAGATTTTGGTGAGGCAATGGGGTTAAAGGGCCAAAATTGATCCCGTTTTGGTGCTTGATGCCAAAGGGGGAGAAAATAAGGCCAAAGCAAGAAATGGATCAGCTACCACTTGAGAATTTTGAAAAAATAGAGTTAGAGTTTTTGTTTGTCAAAATACTCTTGTTTGCCTCTTATTGTCAAAAGTTGGTCTCTTGTGGGGAGAAGGTTTAATTATGGGCAAAAGGGGGAGTGGTTGAACTCTTTGATCAAATTCTCTTGAAATACCTCTCTTTATGTTTCAACAAGTGTGTTTGACTTAGAGATAGGAAATTGAGGTTGATTTGCAAAAACAAAACCAAGTGGTGGCAAAGAATGATCCATATATGCCAAATTTGATTCAAAACAAATTTGAGTTCTTATTTGAATTGATTTTGTACTTGTTCTACTTGCTTTATGTTGTGTTGGCATAAATCACCAAAAAGGGGGAGATTGAAAGGGAAATGTGCCCTTGGGCCATTTCTAAGTATTTTGGTGATTTAGTGTCCAACACAAGTGCTTAAGTGTTAATATATGCAAGGTGGTGGACAAAGTGTAAATCAAGTCATAAAGGTATGTTTCTCAGACTTAGTACATTGCTTTAGAGACTAATGTATTGTGTCTAAGTGCCGGAAATAGGAGAAATCAAATTGGATAAGAGATGGCTTTGTTCAGCCAAAGTCAGCTCTGTATGAGTGCACCGGACTGTCCGGTGGTGCACCGGACAGTCCGGTGGTGCACCGGACAGTGTCCGGTGGTGTACCGGACAGTGTCCGGTGCGCCAGGCTGGCTCAGGCGAACTTGCCGCTCTCGGGAAGTAATTAACGGCGTACGGCTAAAATTCACCGGACTGTCCGGTGAACCAACGGTCGCCGGGCCAACGGTCGGCCGCTTAATCCGGGCGCGACGCGTGGCCGAGCCAACAGCTAGAAGGGGGCACCGGACTGTCCGGTGCGCCAATGGCTCCAAGGCACCAACGGTCGGCTTCGCCAAAGAAGGAAAGAAATCCGCACCGGACAGTGTCCGGTGGTGCACTGGAATGTCCGGTGCGCCAGGCGACAGAAGGCAAGAAATGCCTTCCTAGAATGTACTCAACGGCTCCTAGCTGCCTTGGGGCTATAAAAGGGACCCCTAGGCGCATGGAGGAGGACACCAAGCATTCTCTAAGCATTCCTAAGCACTAAGACATCGATTCCACGCTTTTGATTCCTTGCGATAGCAATTAGAGCTCTAGTTGAGTTGGGAACTCATTGAGTTGTGTTGTGAGCTCTTGTTGCGACTTGTGTGCGTGGTGTTGCTGTGATTTCTTGTCTTGAGTGTGTTGCTCATCCCTCCCTTACTCCGTGCTTCTTTGTGAATTTCAAGTGTAAGGGCGAGAGGCTCCAAAGTGTGGAGATTCCTCGCAAACGGGATATAGTAAAGCAAGCAAAACACCGTGGTATTCAAGTGGGTCTTTGGACCACTTGAGAGGGGTTGATTGCAACCCTCGTCCGTTGGGACGCCACAACGTGGAGTAGGCAAGCGTTGGTCTTGGCCGAACCACGGGATAAACCACTGTGCCATCTCTGTGATTGATCTCTTGTGGTTATTGTGTTTTGTTGAGACTCCTCTCTAGCCACTTGGCATTATTTGTGCTAACTCCTAATCAAGTTTTGTGAGTTAAGTTTCAAGTTTTACAGGATCACCTATTCACCCCCCCTCTAGGTGCTCTCAATATGCTTAGAAGAAATGTTGTTCATGTACCTAGGAAAGTAAGTAATGAACATTCTACAATTTACCATGCTTGCAATGCTTCCTTTGCTATTTGTAGAAAGGATAAGAAAGTGGTTGCTAGGAAATTAGGGGCAAAATGCAAGGGAGACAAAACTTGCATTTGGGTTCCTAAGACTATTGTCACTAACCTTGTAGGACCCAACAAGAGTTGGGTACCTAAAACCCAAGCCTAATTTGCCTTGCAGGTTTATGCATCCGGGGGATCAAGCTGGATTATCGACAGTGGATGCACAAACCACATGACGGGGGAGAAGAAGATGTTCACCTCCTACGTCAAGAATAAAGATTCTCGATGACGGGAATCAAGGCAAGGTTAAAGGCTTAGGCAATATTGCCATATCAAATGAGCACTCTATCTCCAATGTATTTTTAGTAGAGTCGCTAGGTTATAATCTTTTGTCGGTTAGTCAATTATGTAATATGGGATATAATTGCTTATTCACAAATGTAGATGTGTCTGTCTTTAGAAGGAGTGATGGTTCATTAGCTTTTAAGGGTGTACTAGACGACAAACTCTATTTAGTTGATTTTGCAAAGGAGGAGGCCGATCTAGATGCATGCTTAATTGCTAAGACTAGCATGGGCTGGCTGTGGCATCGCCATCTAGCACATGTGGGGATGAAGAATCTTCACAAACTTCTAAAGGGAGAACATGTGTTAGGACTAACAAATGTGCATTTCGAAAAAGATAGACCTTGTGCAGCTTGTCAAGCAGGTAAACAAGTGGGAAGTGCTCATCACATCAAGAACGTGATGACTACATCAAGACCCCTGGAGCTACTTCATATGGACCTCTTCGGACCCGTCGCCTATCTAAGCATAGGAGGAAGTAAGTATGGTCTTGTTATTATTGATGACTTTTCCCGCTTCACTTGGGTATTCCTTTTGCAGGATAAAACAGAAACCCAAGGGACCCTCAAGCGCTTCCTAAGGAGAGCGCAAAATGAGTTTGAGCTCAAGGTGAAGAAGGTAAGGAGCGACAACGGGTCCGAGTTCAAAAACCTTCAAGTGGAGGAGTACCTTGAGGAGGAAGGAATCAAGCACGAGTTCTCCACTCCTACACACCTCAGCAAAATGGTGTGGTAGAGAGGAAGAACAGGACACTCATAGACATGGCGAGGACAATGCTTGGAGAATTCAAGACGCCCGAGCGGTTTTGGTCGGAAGCTGTGAACACGGCTTGCCACGCCATAAACCGGGTCTACCTTCATCGCCTCCTCATGAAGACGTCATACGAGCTACTAACCGGTAACAAACCCAATGTTTCGTATTTCCAAGTTTTTGGGAGTAAATGCTACATTCTAGTAAAGAAGGGTAGGAATTCCAAATTTGCTCCCAAAGCGGTAGAAGGGTTTTTGTTAGGTTATGACTCAAATACAAAGGCGTATAGAGTCTTCAACAAATCATCGGGTTTGGTTGAAGTCTCTAGCGACGTTGTATTTGATGAGACTAATGGCTCTCCAAGAGAGCAAGTTGAGCTTGATGATGTAGATGAGGAAGATGTTCCAACGGACGCGATTCGTACCATGGCAATTGGAGTCGTGCGACCGCAGGAACACAAGGAACAAGATCAGCCTTCTTCCTCAACGACCGTGCACCCCCAACCCAAGATGATGAACAGGTACCTCAAGAGGAGGCGTGTGTTCAAGGGGGAGCACAAGATGTCCAAGTTGAAGAGGAAGAAGCACCACAGGCCCCTCCAACTCAAGTTCGAGCGATGATTGAAAGGAACCATCCCGTCGACCAGATTTTGGGTGATATTAGCAAGGGAGTAACTACTCGCTCTAGATTAGTTAATTTTTGTAAGCATTACTCTTTTGTCTCTTCCATTGAGCCTTTCAGGGTAGAAGAGGCCTTGCTAGATCCGGACTGGGTGTTGGCCATGCAGGAAGAGCTCAACAACTTCAAGCGTAATGAAGTTTGGACACTGGTGCCGCGTCCCAAGCAAAATGTTGTGGGAACCAAGTGGGTGTTCCGCAACAAACAGGACAAGCACGGGGTGGTGACGAGGAACAAGGCTCGACTTGTGGCAAAAGGTTATGCCCAAGTCGCAGGTTTGGATTTTGAGGAGACTTTTGCTCCTGTGGCTAGGCTAGAGTCAATTCGTATTTTGTTAGCCTATGCCGCTCACCATTCTTTCAGGTTGTACCAAATGGATGTTAAGAGCGCTTTACTCAACGGGCCAATCAAGGAGGAGGTGTACGTGGAGCAACCCCCTGGCTTTGAGGATGAACGGTACCCCGACCACGTGTGTAAGCTCTCTAAGGAGCTCTATGGACTTAAGCAAGCCCCAAGAGCATGGTATGAATGCCTTAGAGACTTTTTAATTGCTAATGCTTTCAAGGTTGGGAAAGTCGATCCGACTTTATTCACTAAGACTTGTGATGGTGACTTATTTGTGTGCCAAATTTATGTCGATGGCATAATATTTGGTTCTACTAACCAAAAGTCTTGTGAAGAGTTTAGCAGGGTGATGACTCAAAAGTTTGAAATGTCAATGATGGGCGAGTTGAACTACTTCCTTGGGTTCCAAGTGAAGCAACTCAAGGACGGCACTTTCATCTCCCAAACGAAGTATATGCAAGACTTGCTCAAGCGGTTTGGGATGAAGGACGCCAAGCCCGCAAAGACTCCAATGGGAACAGACGGACACGTCGACCTCAACAAAGGAGGTAAGTCCGTTGATCAAAAAGCATACCGGTCCATGATAGGTTCTTTACTTTATTTATGTGCTAGTAGACCGGATATTATGCTAAGCGTATGCATGTGTGCTAGATTTCAATCCGATCCAAGGGAATGTCACTTAGTGGCCGTGAAGCGAATTCTTAGATATTTAGTCGCTACGCCTTGCTTCGGGATCTGGTATCCAAAGGGGTCTACCTTTGACTTAATTGGATATTCAAACTCCGATTATGCTGGATGTAAGGTCGATAGGAAGATCACATCAGGGACGTGCCAATTTCTAGGAAGGTCCCTGGTGTCGTGGAGTTCTAAGAAACAAACCTCTGTTGCCCTATCCACTGCTGAGGCCGAGTACGTTGCCGCAGGACAGTGTTGCGCACAACTACTTTGGATGAGGCAAACCCTCAGGGACTTTGGCTACAATCTGAGCAAAGTCCCACTCCTATGTGACAATGAGAGTGCTATCTGCATGGCGGACAATCCTGTTGAGCACAGCCGCACAAAGCACATTGACATCCGACATCACTTTTTGAGAGACCACCAGCAAAAGGGAGATATCGAAGTGTTTTATGTTAGCACCGAGAACCAGCTAGCCGATATCTTTACCAAGCCTTTAGATGAGAAGACCTTTTGCAGGCTGCGTAGTGAGCTAAATGTCTTAGATTCGCGGAACTTGGATTGATTTATAGCATACATGTGTCTCATGCTTTGATCATGTTCCTTCTATACATAGTGTTGTTTATTTAGGGTGCTCAAGTTGTACAAGCACTCCCCGGACCTCACAAGTCCATATGCAAGTGATGCACTTATTTAGGGGGAGGCATGCTACAACTTGACCCTTTGAGACTAACCGTGTGCTTGAGTTTACTTGATTTAGTCTCAAAGGTAGATTGAAAGGGAAAGGTGAACTTGG
Source organism: Zea mays (assembly GCF_902167145.1). Taxonomy (NCBI): domain Eukaryota; kingdom Viridiplantae; phylum Streptophyta; class Magnoliopsida; order Poales; family Poaceae; genus Zea; species Zea mays. The sequence continues at coordinate 62,047,026 of NC_050096.1, read as the reverse complement.
ACCATGCAAGACTTCCACTGCACTCCGACGAGAGGGTAACTCACTCCAAGTTCGTCTTCATATTCTTATTGCCTTTTTACTCTTAATCGAAGATTTTGGTGAGGCAATGGGGTTTAAAGGCAAAAAATGATCCCGTTTTGGTGCTTGATGCCAAAGGGGGAGAAATTAAGGCCAAAGCAATAAATGGATCAGCTACCACTTGAGAATTTTGAAAATAGTAGAATAGAGCTTTTGGTTTGTCAAAACTCTCTTATTGTCTCTCTTGTCAAAAGTTGGTCTATTGTGGGGAGAATGTTCGATTATGGGAAATAGGGGGGGTTTGAATCTTTGATCAATTTCTCTTGAAATACCTCTCTTTATGTCTCAACAAGTGTGTTTGACTTAGAGATAGAAAATTGAGTTTAATTTGCAAAAACAAACCAAGTGGTGGCAAAGAATGATCCAAATATGCCAAATTTGAATCAAAATCATTTCTTGTTCGAAATTGCATTGATATTGCACCTCTTTTAGTTGCTTTATGTTGTGTTGGCATAAATCACCAAAATGAGGGAGATTGAAAGGGAAATGTGCCCTTGGGCCATTTCTAAGTATTTTGGTGATTTAGTGTCCAACACAAATGCTTAAGTGATCAACTATGCCAAATGGTGGACAAGGTGCAAATCAATACAAAGGTATGATTCTAGACTTAGTACATTGGTTTTTGTGTACTAACAAATTTGTCTAAGTGCTAGAATTAGAGAAAATACAATTGGAAAAGCTTGGCTCGAAGCAGCCAAGAGTCTGCTCAGTCTGGGTGCACCGGACTGTCCGGTGGTGCACCGGACAGTGTCCGGTGCGCCAGGCTGGCTCTGGTGAAAAGGCTGCCCTCGAGAAATCATCGGCGGCGTACGGCTAAAAATCACCGGACTGTCCGGTGAGCCAACGCGGCCAGGCCAACGGTCGGTCGCGCAATCCGCGCGTGACGCGTGGCCGGGCCAACGGTCTGAAGGGGGCATCGGACTGTCCGGTGTGCACCGGACAGTGTCCGGTGCGCCAACGGCTCCAAATCGCCAACGGTCGGCTGCGCCAGAATAGGAAAGAAATCCGCACCGGACAGTGTCCGGTGGTGCACCGGACTGTCCGGTGCGCCAGTCGACAGAAGGCAAGAATTGCCTTCCTGGAATGCTCTCAACGGCTCCTAGCTACCTTGGGGCTATAAAAGGGACCCCTGGGCGCATGGAGGAGCACACCAAGCATCCCTTGAGCATTCCTAAGCACCAAGACCTCATTTCCGCGCATTCGATTCTTTGTGATAGCATCTAGAGCTCCATTTTAGTAGAGAACTCTTTGAGTTGTGTTGAGAGCTCAAGTTGTGACTTGTGTGCGTATTGTTGCTCTGATTTTGTGTCTTGTGTGCGTTGCTCATCCGATCCTTACTTCCGTGCTTCTTTGTGAACATCAAATTGTAAGGGCGAGAGGCTCCAAGTTGTGGAGATTCCTCGCAAGCGGGATATAGTGAAACAAAGCAAAGCACCGTGGTATTCAAGTGGGTCTTGGGACCGCTTGAGAGGGGTTGAGTGTGTTGGAACTTGCTCTCTGCTGCAAGTGGGCCAACGGGGGTGAACAATGGCGACAACAGGGTTACGTGCACGGGGGCAATAGCTCTGTTGATCTAGCCCCTCACGGGCACTGTGCGGGGGTATTTATAGGTGTCTGAGCGCCCAGCGTCTTGTCTCAAGGACGCATGTGCCCTCAGACGCCTAGTTTATCCCCGGAATATTCCCATAAAGCAGGGTTACAAGCTGTAATTACAAGTATGCCTTTACAAGTCAGGCCCGTAATACAGAGGCGGCCACGCGGGGCCCGTTACAATGGGCCAGATCACACGCGGGCCTTGGGGCTGAATGAGGCCGCGCCGTGTGAGGACGTCGCCGCAGGTCTTCGTCAAGGTGTCGAGACCTGCGAAGGGTGTCCCTGCCCGCTTTGCCTCCGTCGGACCAGCGGCTGCAGCGAAGGCCTGGAGCGAAGGGTGGCGTCTTTGCCTTCGCCCCAACATTTGCCCTCCGAGGGACCAGTTCGACAGAGTCACCTGGTGCCGAAGACGTCGCTAGATGGCGGAGACGCTGAAGGCCTGGAGCGAAGGGTGGCGTCTTTGCCGTCGCCCCAACAGAGTGCAACCCTCGTCCGTTGGGACGCCACAACGTGGAGTAGGCAAGTGTTGGACTTGGCCGAACCACGGGATAAACCACTGTGCCTCTCTGTGTTGATCTTCTTGTGGTTATTGTGTTTTGCAAGAACTCCTCTCTAGCCACTTGGATTTACTGTGCTAACTCCTAATCAAGTTTTGTGGCATTAAGTTTCAAGTTTTTACAGGATCACCTATTCACCCCCCTCTAGGTGCTCTCAAAGGCCCCAGACAAGCAAGGGAATATGTAAGTTTCTTGCTTTCAGGATTGCTCCGGGGACTCGGACTTTAGGTCATTTTTATGGTCAGCGATAGCCAAAAGAACTCAAGTTTAGAAGCGTCTTGAAGTCTAGAACGTCCTGAGACCTAGGGAGCAAGTTTTGGGTAGTTCTCTTTGGAACACGATGACTAGAGCAACTTTATTCTTTGTGGGGGGAGATCAAATTCTTTAGGATAGTGAGCCACTACTTTTCTTGGAGCTAGAGTCTTGATGATTTCCTTCATCAAAATGTTTGAATTTTTTTTATGGTATTTGATGATATAGCTTTCTCCTAGTGTTGATAAACTTTATATGTATTAATACAATGTTACTATAATGTACCCTTTTTGTTGAAAAAGTAGGATGTAAACAATAACTTTAACCACTACCAAGATTATGCACCACAACATAGCTATTAAGCTATCTCCAACGACCTCTCTTATCACATCTCTTATTTTAAACTCCGCTCTATGAAAAGTATGCCTATAATGCAAAACAATATTTTGCACAAACGTATGTACGATCTGCTGGCCAGAGCATAAGTTATACTTTGTAGATGCGCCTACAAATGACTGGTACGTCTCATACGTCTAAAACTTGCTCTTTGGTTAAGGCCCTGTTTGAGTGCACTAAAGATAATAGTTAGCTACTAAAATTAGCTGGAGGCATCCAAACAACCTAGATAATAGTTCAACTATTAGCTTCTTTTAAATGGAGACATCCAAACACACCTAGCTAATAGTCTAGCTAAATATTAGCTACAGCCTGAACTACCCATTAATTCATTAGGTATTTCAACTCAGATAAAAACAACTAATAGTTAGCTAGCTATTTGTTAGTCAGCTAATTTTAGTATCAACTTTTTAGCAAGTTAGTTAGTTAACTATTAACTTCTAGTGCATTGAAATAGAACTTGAAAAAAGGAACATACCCGATGCACATGAGAGTTTGGTGCGCATGATGCACATATTAAATAATAATTATTCATATCTAATTAGTATCTCTTGTTGCTTATTATATTTTACAAATAACATCTTTCACCACTACACTCTATCGCTTTAGATTGTGTTCTTTGTAAAAAATATATAAAGCAAACATTAAATATGAGATGAACGGTGATGGTTTAACATGTACATCATATACACCAAAATCTGTAAGCACCGATATGTTCTCAAGAGGTAACGCTACTCCTACAACCATTGGACGGCTAGAGGTACCTACGACCGCCAGTGATTGACAAGATTCTTCTTGTAGCTAGCGCCGCATAGTGGTCGGCCATCAGGATCCAGCGGTCTGGTCCGCATGATGCGGCTGATAATTGGGAGCTTTCGGTCGAGATGCTGCGGTGAATGTGAATGTGATGCGCACAACACAGCACACGCACTCATCATTTCATCAACTACAGCTACAGTAATGATGTACGGGTTCACGCACGGGCGCCACCCTCCGTGATGCCACCGCTGCCCTTCCAACTAGGCTGTGAACATGGGCTGTCCGACCCGGCCAGGCCCAATCAGTGCACCAGGGTGGCTTTGGGCTCTACTAGTACTACTAGTTTTCTGCAGCCAGAAAAAAAACCAAGCTGACACTACGCCTGGGAGATGACCCAGGAATGAAAAGAAATACTCCTCACGTACACACGCTCATAAATTCCAACAAACGTGCGAGCTTTTCTTTTTAAAAAAACAAAGTACTGTATTAATTGTTGAAGTTGTCTTAACGAAACAATTTCACTAGTGGAACTCCTTAAAAATATACTCCACTCTCAAGAGACAATGGATAGGAGATGAAGCTAAAAGACCACGGTGTTACCTAGGTTAGGTCAGATTTGCATCGGTGGGCCTCATCACGTGCCAAGGTCAGATTTGCCTCCGTACATAGACGCCGACGACACACGGACTCCGTCGCTCGTGAGCGTGGGCTGTCAAGGCGCAGCCATTGAGGCTTGCACGAATTAGGGTGTGCGCTAATCGTCGAGGCTCGCGAGCGCTAGAGGGCTTGGGTGTGGTCAGAAGGAAATAGACGAGGAAGAAAGGCTTAAGGATCGAACAAGAGGGCAGGGAGGAATGAATATATGAGTGTTGACGCCTTTTTGGAGCGCCAAACACTCAACAAGAACCGTGGCGGTGCCCTCTGCACAGGGGCGGACGGTCCGCGCGCAGGGGCCGGACTGTCCGCGGCCTGGTGCGAGGCGCGGTGATGCTCTCTGCACAAGGGCGGACTGTCCGCGGCCTAGGGCCGGACGGTCCGCGCGTACGCAGGGACGGCGGAAGATCGCCGGCGGCGCCTGGATCTCGCTCCCGGGAGGGACCCCGTCGGGGAGTAGAGATCCTAGGTGGTGTCTAGGCTCGGGTAGACCGACCTAGACTCCTCTAATCGACGTAGAGTCGAGGAGAGGCGGAGAATTTGGGGATTGAGAGGCTAAACCTAAACTAGACTAGAACTACTCCTAGGATAAAATGCGAATAAAAGTTGTATTGATTCGATTGTTGATGATTACAAATCGGCCGTAGACCTCTCTATTTTTAGAGGAGGGGGGCTGGACCCTTTACACAACTGATTCCGAGCTAATCCCGCGAATATAGCTAACAACCGTAGCACAAAACTCGGAACCCTAATCTGTTCTGCGCACGCGCGGACAGTCCGGCCCACAGGCGCGGACCGTCCGGACCGCGGACCGTCCGGCCTCAGGGCCGGACAGTCCGCCGGCTCATTTCTGGTTCGAACATATGCCCCCCTGCCTTTTGGTGGAGCTGGGCGAACCAAAAGCAACTAACTCGATGTGATCACATCGGTTTTCTTAGGCATCTTGCCACATACTAGGATGATACTGCTTGAGGAAACGCCCATTCAAAGCCTTAGGTAAATCCTTGCCTTGTAATGTTTGTAGTAAATAAACGTTACCAGACATCACCTGTTTCACTTTATAAGGACCCTCCCAGCTTGGCGACCATTTCCCGAACTTTTGGTCTTTATTCCTTAGAGGTAGAATGGTCTTCCACACCAAGTCTCCTACTTGGAATGATTTTGCTTTGACCTTCTTGTTGTAGGCCCTGGCTACCATGATCTTGTCCTTTTCTATTGCTCCCAAAGCTATCATCCTCTTGTCGGTCACCTCATCAATATTATCCATCATTGAATTATAATAATCAGTAGCAGTTAGATCATTTTGTCTGGCAAACCTGACATCATTCAAACTTATTTCCACAGGTAACACTGCTTCCTGCCCATAGACAAGCTCAAAAGGAGATACTTTAGTAGCACTATGTTTAGATATTCTATGAGCCCATAAAGCTTCAGACAAAATCTTATGCCAATGTTTAGGATTATCAGATACCTTCTTCTTTATCAAATTAATCAACGTCCTATTACTAGACTCGGCCTGTCCATTGGCCTGAGCATAATATGGAGACGAATTAAGCAGCCTAATTCTGTATAATTCAGCAAATTCACGTACCTCCTTTGACATAAAAGAAGTACCTTGATCTGTAGTCAAGGTCTGGGGAATGCCGAATCTATGAATAATATGCTCAGTTATGAACTCAATTACCTCCTTGTGCGTCATGTTCTTTAGAGCAATGGCTTCAGTCCATTTGGTGAAATAGTCAGTGGCAACTAACACAAACCGATGCCCCTTTGATGATGAAGGATGAATTTCTCCAATAAAGTCTAATCCCCATCCTCTGAATGGCCAAGGCTTGATGATAGGATGTAATTCGACTGCAGGGACCAACTGTAGGTCGCCGAATTTTTGACACACTTGGCACCCCTTGTAGTATTTGAAACAATCAGCTGTCATACTAGGCCAATAAAAACCAGACCTTCGCAACAACCACTTCATCTTTGGAGCTGATTGATGGGTACCACAAATTCCTTCATGTACTTCGGCCATGGCTAATATAGCATCATCTGGGCCCAAGCACTTAAGCAGGACATCATTAACCGTTCGGCGGTAAAGTTCATCACTCATCAAAACATACTTGAAAGCTGTTCACCGAATGTTCTTATCTGTCCTGATATTGGGATTTTGCAAATAATTAAGTATAGATGTCCTCCAATCACTTGCATCGGCTTCATTGTCAGCCGAATCGATTAAGAGAACATTTCTGGTAACCTCGGACGGTCCGGCATCATCACGCGGACGGTCCGCGACCTGGGAATTTGGCTCTGCACTGGTTATCAGATTTTCAGTTTTGTGAAATTTCCCTCTCTTTATCCGATAACATGATGCATCTTGTGCCAAATCGTTAGCTCTATGATTCTCAACTCTAGAGATATGCCGAATACTGAATTCGTCAAAAGAATGGATTATGCTCCAACATTTCTCAAGATAACTATTTAGAGTACCATCAAAACATTGATATTCTTCTAACACTTGTTGGACAACCAGCTAAGAATCACCAAATACCTTCACATGTTTTACTCCCATACCATTTAAAAGTCCTAAACCGAATAGGAGGGCCTCATATTCAGCTTGATTATTAGTGCAATAAGTTTTCAATCGGCTAGAGAAGTCAAAGGAGACATTACTTGGTGAAACAAACACAATGCCAATTCCTTGCCCTTTATTGCAAACCGATCCATCAAAATATAAAGTCCAAGGAGAAATAGTGAGGTATGATATGTCTAGTTCATGAATATCATTAACCCGATGTTCTACAATAAAATCCGCTACGATTTGGCCTTTCATAGATTTCAATGGTTCATAAGCCAAGTCATATTCTATGAGTGCATAAGCCCACTTACCAATTCTACCACTCATAATTGGGTTATGCAACATGTACTTGATTACATCGGCTTGACCAGAAACAGTGCAATGACTAGACAGTAAATAACATCTACATTTGGTGCATGCGTAAAACAAGCATAAGCATAACTTTTCAATAAAAGTGTACCTTGTTTCAGCATCCACCAACCTTCGGCTTAGATATGTCACCACATGCTCCTTCCCCTCAGTTTCTTGTGTCAGAACAGCCCCAATGACCTTATCCTCAGCTGCAATGTATAATCGAAATGGCACTCCTGCTTGTGGTGCTTTTAATACGGGAGCCGAAGATAAGTATTTTTTGATGAGATCAAATGCTTCTTGCTGTTCTGCCCCCCAAGCGAATTCGGCATCATTCTTAAGCCGAAGAATAGGGGTAAACGCATCAATCTTCCCGGCTAGGTTAGAAATAAACCTTCGTAAATAATTCACCTTGCCGAGGAACCTATGTACCTTGACTTTACAGGTCGGAGGCCCCACATTCCGAATAGACTTGATTCGGTCAGGGTCTATCTCTATACCATGTTCATGTATGACAAATCCTAAAAACTTACCAGCCGACACTCCAAAAGCACATTTACGTGGGTTCATTTTCAAACAATACTGACGCATTTTATCAAAGGCCTTGCGCAAATCAGCTATATGAGAACTAAACTCAGCCGATTTGACTACAATATCATCAATGTAAACTTCCACAGTGTTTCCTAACAATTCATGGAAGATCAAATTCATAGCCCTCTGATAAGTAGCACCAGCATTTTTCAGACCAAATGTCATGACAACCCACTCAAATAAACCAATGAAGCCTGGACATATAAAGGCCGTTTTAGACGCATCTTCTTCGGCCATGAAAATCTGATTATATCCGGCATTACCATCAAGGAAGCTAATAATTCTATTTCCTGATGCATTATTGATTAATGTGTCGGCTATGGGCATGGGATATTCGTCTTTAGGAGTTGCTCTATTTAAATTGCGAAAATCAATGCATACTCTAAGTTTACCTGTCTCTTTCTTCTCCACCGGCACAATATTGGAGACCCACTCTGCGTATCTGCAAGGTCTGATAAAATCAGCTTCTAGCAGCCGGTGGATTTCGTCCTTGATGCGTGGGAGAAGATCCGGACGAAATGTTCTAGCTCTTTGCTTGAAAGGTCTGAAACCAGATTTAATAGGCAGCCGATGCTCTACGATCTCTCGGCTTAATCCAGGCATCTCAGTATAATTCCAAGCAAAGCAATCTGAATATTCCTTCAATAGACTGATCATCTCATTTCTAGAATCGGTCTCCAGGGTCTTGTTTACAAAAGTCGGCCTTGGAGTTTTACCATCTCCTATGTCAATCTCCTCCAAAGGATCGGCCGATGTAAACCCCTGTCCTAGTTTATCAAGATCTCTGAATTCCTCTATCATGTCCCCCACAGAGGAATCAGATGATCTTTGTGTGATGGCGGACTTTTCGGTCTCGGGGACCGGATCATCCGTAATACTGTCTTTTCGCTGTGGTAGATGTTCGGTCTTAAAGTCCGAACTCTTTTGTGAAAGATCAGACCATCCGGCCTTGGCGGCCGGACTGTCCGCGACCAAAGACTCATGGACTTTGTGTGTATTCATCATTTAACTTTATTTAGGATTTAGCCGATTCTCCATCGGCTCTAGCATTACAGGAATGAAACCTTTCTTATCTATACTTATGAATTGATAATCAGAAAAGTCTACTCCTGTGAGACATGTAGCAGTCTCATAAGTCCAGAGTACTGGGGCATCGGCCACAGCGATGCAGGCCGATACATCAACATGTACTTGTTCTATGTCATCGCCTACCCATTGTATCAGCATTTGATGTAATGTAGAAGGTATACATTGATTGGCGTGAATCCAATCTCTGCCTAGGATTAAACTATAATTTCCTTCTACATCAGCGACGAAGAATGCAGCAGCAAGGGTCTTAGTCCCGATGGTTAATTCAACGGACGTGACTCCCCTGGCTTTGATCGAACTATCAGTTCCAACACCGCTGAGGGTCATGTTGGTCTTGACAAGTTCGTCATCTTGTTTACCTAATTTTCTGTATAATGAATAAGGCATCAGATTTACAGCCGCCCCTCCATCTACCAACATCTTAGCAATCGGTATCCCATCAATGTGGCCGCGCACGAAGAGCGGCTTTAAATGATTTACCGATTCTTTTGGTTTAGTAAAGGCGACTTCTTCAGGACCAAAATCAAACTGGGCAACAACAGGTTCATCGTCGCCGATAATAGTACAATCGGCAGAAAATGTAATAATATTTACATCCATACCTGGGCGTTCTGGAGAAGCCTCGTAGTCGACCAGGTCTTCTCCCAGCAGGTCGTCCTCTTCCATTGCTGTTGTCGTGTCATTGGAGGCTTCCTGGTGAACGGCGGACGGTCCGCACGCGGGGGCCGGACGGTCCGCGCCTGGTGCAGGTTGTCCAGAGGCTTCCTGGTGAACGGCGGACGGTCCGTGCGCGGGGGCCGGACGGTCCGCGCCTGGTGCAGATTGACTTTCCATTTCTGTGGCCGTTTGTTTTTCCTCAACGGCCTTCGGTCTCCATTTCTTTTGCGGTGGCGGGTATAGTGGATGTGTGTCATTAAATGTCTTTTCCGCCTCCTTCTCCTGGCTCTCCTTTGCTCTTAGGCGCTGTAATTTTCTCTTTTGGGATCGTGTCAATCCCGCTGGGCACCATCGAGGCATGGAGTATTTTGGATCGGCTGTTTTGATGGTAGCTGTATCCTTTTCTGTTGTGTTGGCCGATTCGCCGAAAATCATTGGCCCTTTATTGTCTCCCTGTATGACAACATCTGCGGTGCCTATTTTGATGATGTCCTTTTTTGTTGTTCTTTGAGTTGCTACAGGCATATGCCCCCCTGCCGGATTGGTCGGCCTAGGAGGCCGAGTAGTCCGGCAATCTTGTTGGGTCTGTGCCTGACGACCTGATTCAGCAGCGCTCAATTGGTCTTGCACTGGCGGCGCCAACCTATCAAAAACGGACGTTTGGGGTGCCCCCCAGGCGGGGTACTGTGGCATCCCAAATGGATATGGTGGTATGCCCCACATTTGATTTGGGACATATGGTGGAGGTAAGTATGTGTATGGATATGGCATAGATGGATAAGGAGGTGGAGGGGTCCATGTCGGCATGTTAGGTCTCAATTGTACAATAGGACCTTTCATTTCTTCCGATTGGTGAGGTGGTCCAATCGGCCTGACCTGACGTTGCTCATGAATGGGTGAGCGGGGTCGCTTCGGTGGCCGGTCACTGGGGCCGGCCTTCTTTTTCACATATTTAGACAACAATTGATCGAAAGTTGGGCCAGGCTTGATCAGCCGACCAGCTGCTTTAAATGTATTTGTTTTCCACGTACCTATCTCTGGTCGTCGTGGTTTGAAGGTACGTGGTCGCTGTAAGTCCTGAGTACGGCCGGACCGTCCGCCGGAGCTCTCCGGACCGTCCGGTGGGGTCCCGGACCGTCCGCGCCTAAGTGCCGGACCGTCCGGGATACGCAGCACGGGTTCCTGCATCTGTCTCCCTGTCTGCGCTTGCCCCCAGTACTGGAGGCTGTGATGGTCACCTTTAGGGTGTCCCCTCCATCGGGAGTCTTCTCGGCTACCACTTTCTTGCAAGAAACTTTATGATCCTCATCGGCCTTTTTAGAATTGCCGAGGATTGCCTCTTTGCCTTTGCTTTTATCGGCCGTGTTTGGCCGAACCAGGACTTTCTTGCCCTCAAAATCGATCACGTTCATTGGAAAGGGCTCCGTATCCACCTGCATTTCCTGAAATTTCAATCGTCCTTCGTTAATGGCCGATTGAATCTGTCGCCGAAATACATTACAATCATTAGTGGCATGAGAAAATGAGTTATGCCACTTGCAGTACGCACGACGTTTTAGCTCGTCGGCGGATGGAACAGTGTGATTTATTTTAATATTGCCATTTTTAAGTAACTCATCAAATATTTTATCACATTTACCAACATTAAACGTAAACTTAACCTCCTCTTGTCGTTTCTTTTGAACCGGCTGCAAGGAGGAACAAGCCGAAGATTTGGCCTGTTTTGGCCAAATCATTTCAGCAGCATATACTTCTGCTGATTCGTCATCTGAGCTACTTTGGTCGCATTCTACTATATGTACGTTGTGACGCATTGTTTTAGCAGTTTCTTTGCTCCGGCTTTCGCAAGCCAAAGCCCTCTGGTGTAACTGTGCTAGTGTAAAAAATTGGATGCCTTCTAATCTCTCTTTTAAATAATATCGTAGACCATTAAAGGCTAATCCTACTAGCTGTTTTTCTGCTAAATGAATTTGAAAGCATCGGTTTCTTGTATCGCGGAATCTCCGGATGTAATCATTAACCGATTCGTCTTTTGTCTGTCGCAATGACACTAAATCTACCAAATCCAATCCATAATCACCGGAGAAAAAATGATCATGAAATTTTTGTTCTAGATCCCCCCATGATGAAATGGAATTAGGAGGTAAAGTGGCATACCATGCAAACACGGTTCCTGTTAGCGATAATGAAAATAAACGCACGCGAAATGCCTCTGTGTCTGCCAATTCTCCTAATTGTGCTAAGAACTGGCCTATATGTTCGCGCGTGTTTTTCCCTTGATCACCCAAAAATTTTGCGAATTCGGGTATTCTAGTTCCCTGTGGGTACGGGTGGTGATCAAATCGGCTGTTATAAGGTTTCCGATATGATTGCCCCCTAGGGACCATGCTTACTCCGAGCTTATCTCGGAACGCCCCGGCTATTTCTTCCCTCACTATATCAATGGCAGCCGGTGCAAGACCACCGGCTCTCTGGTCAAACATAGGTGGGGTTGGTTGCATATTAGTATGTTGTCGTTCCCCCCATTGGTTTGAGCTACATGGTGCATTTCCATTTGCCCTATATGGCTCATAGGTTTGATCGTTTCTTTCCGGCCTTTTAGGTGGGGCCGGAAAACTTTCCTGGGCTCTGGATCCTGAATTAATGGGCTGGTGCATTGCATAATGTGATGGGAAGTGCTGCTGGGACGGGTGAGGATTCCGGTAACAATCCTCCTCAAAAAGGTCATGTGCGGACTGTCCGGACATTGGCCCGGACCGTCCGTGATTATGTGCGGACCGTCCGTTGTTGTACGCGGACGGTCCGACTGGGTAGTTTAGATTCTGTGTCGTGTGTGGTGGTTCGGGCGCATATCTAGGTAACTCATTAAAAATTGGCCCGACTGTTGTTGGTCCGGACGGTCCGCGCTCACGTGCGAACGGTCTGGGCATGTGCAGATCGGCTGATTTGCTGCCGATTTGCGGTTGCTCAGGGTATGTGTCCATCGGCATCCCATAAAGGGGTTGTGACTGGTCGTGACAACCTGTAGCCGATGTGTTACGCGTGTTACCTCCTAACTCAACCTCATGCGAAGGAAAATTTGTGATACTAGATTTATCAAATGCACGCACTAGTCTCTTAAGATCGCTTTGCATACCCCCTATGATGTTCTGCATTTGTTCACGCTGATCTTCTACATAATTTCTAAGAGATTGCAGATCGTTGGTATTACTTACATTGGGGATATCTGGCGTGGGTTGGAGCGAAGCCGGATCCGTCGCCCGATGTCGGACGACCTTGTTGTTCCTGTCCACTTTGAAGTTGGCCAAGAACTTTGCTTTCGCCTCCTGGATCATCCGCTCCTTGTGCTCCTCGAACTGGAGCTGCTCGTCAGCCGGCAAGGTTTCCCAAGTCGGCTCTATGATGTTGCTTGGAGAAATATCAGAGCTATCCCTTGAACCGGCCATTGAGGGCCGATTTGATGAGCTTAGATATGTCGTCCCCAGCGGAGTCGCCAAAAAGTATGTTGACGCCTTTTTGGAGCGCCAAACACTCAACAAGAACCGTGGTGGTGCCCTCTGCACAGGGGCGGACGGTCCGCGCGCAGGGACCGGACTGTCCGCGGCCTGGTGCGAGGCGCGGTGATGCTCTCTGCATAAGGGCGGACTGTCCGCGACCTAGGGCCGGACGGTCCGCGGCCTGGTGCGCGGCTAGGGCTCCTGCCTGACGGCCGGACGGTCCGCGCGTACGCAGGGACGGCGGAAGATCGCCGGCGGCGCCTGGATCTCGCTCCCGGGAGGGACCCCGTCGGGGAGTAGAGATCCTAGGTGGTGTCTAGGCTCGGGTAGACCGACCTAGACTCCTCTAATTGACGTAGAGTCGAGGAGAGGCGGAGAATTTGGGGATTGAGAGGCTAAACCTAAACTAGACTAGAACTACTCCTAGGATAAAATGCGAATAAAAGTTGTATTGATTCGATTGTTGATGATTACAAATCGGCCGTAGACCTCTCTATTTATAGAGGAGGGGGGCTGGACCCTTTACACAACTGATTCCGAGCTAATCCCGCGAATATAGCTAACAACCGTAGCACAAAACTCGGAACCCTAATCTGTTCTGCGCACGCGCGGACAGTCCGGCCCACAGGCGCGGACCGTCCGGACCGCGGACCGTTCGGCCTCAGGGCCGGACAGTCCGCCGGCTCATTTCTGGTTCGAACAATGAGTATGAAATTTCTCAGATGTAGCGGAAACAAAGTAGAAAAAAATCTAATGATAATAATAGTGGCAGTGATAGTGATAAAGAAGAACAATTAGAAATTTCTCAAACGTAGCGGAAGCAAGTTTGGTCTCTCATGTGTGTAGGTGAACTATAAGATCGGTACACTCAATAAATTTCTGAAGAAATAGATTGTGAGAGGTTTGAAAGTTGTTGTATTTTAGAAAGACATGCTTAGAAGTGCATGTCAAGCCATCAAACAAGTTACCAACACTCACCCAACCAAAGCTTTCTTATCAACATCAAGGCCACTAGAGCTTCTACACATGGATTTATATGGACCAACAACTTATGCAAGTGTGGGAGGCAACCTCTATCGTCTCATTGTGGTAGATGACTATTCAAGATATATTAGTGTGGTATTTCTTCAAGACAAGACTAAAGTTGTATAAACTTTCAAGAAGTTTGTCATGAAAGCACATAATGAGTTTGAAGTGAAGATCAAGAAAATATGAAATGACAACGGAAAAGAATTTGACAACACAAACATAGAGCAATATCGTGATGAAGTTGGGATCAATCATAATGTATCCACAATATACACTCCTCAACCAAGTGGTGTTGTAGAGAGAAAGAACCACACATTGATCACTCTTGCAAGAAATATGTTTGATGAGTACAATGCACCGGTGAGGTTATGCATAGGTATCAGCACCGCTTGCTATGCATTCAACTGCTTATTTCCTCATCGATTGCTTGAAAGACCCTTAATGAGCTATTCAATTAGAAGAAGCAAGACATCTCTTACTTCCGAGTGCTTCTTCCGAGTGCTTAGTTGCAAATGTTACATCTTAAAGAAGCGACAACACCTAGGGAAGTTTCAAATAAGATATTATATTGGTTTCTTGCTTGGTTACTCATTTAAGTAAAAAACATATAGAGTATTCAACTATGCCACTGTTTGGTAGAAGAAACATATGATGTGCAGTTTGCAATTAATGGTTCCCAATGAGCACATAAGAATCATGATGATGTAGGTGATGAACCATTGATAGAGGCTAGAAAGAACATATCAGTTTGAGTCATCAAGCCTAAAAATATGTGCAAGTGATTGACGTGCCCTCTTCATCAAGTGTGCCACAAGATGATGATAAAGTTGGGCAGCAACCAAATGAACATACCTGTTGGGGTCGTGCTTCGGTGCGCCGAAGGTCTCACACGAAGAAGCAGCTTCGGCTGAAGTCGTCTCCAAGAGATGGCCGAAGGTCCCTTTTCATGGAGCTTCGGCGTTTTAAACCGACATAGAGATAGAATGACCTTTTTATACATATAGGTCTGAGTCAATGCTGTAAACTTTCGCAAGGGGCATAATTGTAATTTGTCACAGGCTGCGACCTGTGCCTATAAATAGATGAACAGTACCTCTGTACTGTTCACGCGAACTTATCATTTGCTTTCGCATCACGCTTGTACTTTTGCCTTCCGCAGGACCGAAGGTACATTTGTAATTCAAAGTCATTTATATTCATTGATACAAGTAGAGATAATTCTATGACAATATTTAAATGTTTATTTCATATTCTATGATTTATGTGAATGCTTCATTCTTCGATGTTATGCTTACGAAGGTATGACCTTCGTAACCTTCGTCCGAGATGCTATATATCCCGAGGGGATATATTGTTATGGAGGACGAAGGACCTTAACGCTTAACATTTTTTGTGTTGCCTTGTTCTTAATTCTTAGCATTTGAGAACAAGTCCCCAACATTGGCGCCCACCTCCGGTCAACTCACTTCCACCTTTCTGAGCTGATGGCTTCGTTCAACACTCAAACTGGAGCTGCTTCGGCTTCGAAGCTGGTGCTCCCGATAACAGGCGGTTCTTGCTCAGAGCCAGCTAACAAAAAGCAGAAGAAGGAGGCTCAAAGAAGGGTGCAGCATGTTGGAGTGCAGGGACCCTTCATTAAGTCAAAATGGTCTCACATTCCAATTACCTTCTCTCAGGAAGATCTTCAGCTCAAGGACTATCCCCACAATGATGCTATGGTCATTTCTTGTGTGATCAAAGGGTTTCTGGTTCACAATGTTCTAATTGACACAGGCAGTGCAGCTGACATTATATTTGCCAAAGCCTTCAGACAGATGCAAGAGCCTGAAGATAAGATTCATGATGCTACGCACCCTCTTTGTGGCTTCGGAGGGCGGCAGATTGTGGCACTCGGGAAGATTACCATGCCGGTAACCTTCGGATTTGTTAATAACACAAGGACTGAGCAAATTGTGTTTGATATTGTTGACATGGAATACCCCTACAACGCCATCATTGGTCGTGGTACTCTAAATGCTTTTGAAGCAATTCTTCACCCAGCTTATCTCTGCATGAAGATACCTTCGGATCAAGGGCCTATTGCTATTCATGGGAGTCAGGAAGCTGCCAGAAGGGCCGAAGGAAGCTGGACTGATTCCAAGGCAATCCATAATATAGATGGAGCTGAAGCTTGTGAACAGCACAAGTTCAGGAGGGAAAAAGCAGCTTCGGCTGATCAGCCGAAGCCCATGCTGCTGTGTGAGGATATAGCAGAGCAGAAGGTGCTATTGGGCTCGCAATTATCTGAAGATCAAGAGAAAACCTTGATAAGGTTTTTATTCAACAATAAAGATGTTTTTGCATGGTCAGCCAATGATCTATGTGGAGTGAATCGGGATGTTATTGAACATTCGCTCAATATTGACCCATCCTTCAGACCCCGCAAGCAGAGGCTTCGGAAAATGTCTGATGACAAGGCCGAAGGGGCTCGCAACGAAGTAAAAAGACTCCTAAGTGCAGGAGTTATCAGAGAAGTGAAGTATCCAGAATGGCTAGCTAACACTGTTATGGTGAAGAAGGCCAATGGAAAGTGGAGAATGTGTATTGATTTCACAGATCTCAACAAGGCTTGTCCGAAGGATGAGTTCCCGCTGCCACGGATAGACTCTTTAGTTGATGCAGCAGCTTCTTCGGAACTCATGAGTCTCCTGGATTGTTATTCAGGCTATCATCAAATCTGGATGAAAAAGGAGGATGAGCCGAAGACTAGTTTCATAACCCCAAGTGGTACATATTGCTATCTTCGGATGCCTGAGGGGCTTAAGAATGCTGGAGGGAGTTTCAGCAGGATGACTGCGAAGGTTCTCCAATCTCAGATAGGCAGAAATGTGTTGACCTATGTTGATGACATTATTGTAAAAAGCACGAAGCAAGAAGACCATATTGCTGATCTGCAGGAGACCTTCGCCAGCTTCAGACAAGCTGGTCTGAAGCTGAATCCAGAAAAATGTGTCTTCGGAGTAAAGAAGGGTAAGTTCCTTGGATGCTTGGTTTCAACAAAGGGAATTGAAGCTAACCCAAATAAAATCGAAGCTATACTTCGAATGGAGCCACCAACCACAAGAAAGGGGGCCCAAAGATTGACAGGAAGACTGGCATCTCTTAACAGATTTATATCCAGATCAGCGGAAAGAAATCTACCCTTCTTCGAGGTGCTAAAATCAGCTGAAGTCTTTCAATGGGGCCCAGCTCAACAAAAAGCTTTCGAAGAACTCAAGCAATACCTGATAGATCTAACAACATTAACTCCACCAATGCCAGGGGCTCCTCTGTTGTTGTATGTGGCAGCTTCGCACTCAGCAGTAAGTGCGGCACTTGTGCAGGAGAAGTTTGATGGACAAATCAAGAAGCAGGTCCCAGTATATTTTGTATCTGAAGTCCTTAGTGTCTCAAAGAAAAATTATACAGAACTGGAGAAGGTGTTGTATGCCGTTCTAATGGCATCCAGGAAGCTTCGGCATTATTTTCAGGCATATAACATTATTGTTCCTTCTTCGCAGCCGTTGAAAGATATCATGAGAAATAAAGAAGCTACTGGCCGAATTGGAAAATGGGCTGCGGAGCTTAATGAATTTTACATTGATTATGTGCACAGATCCTCGATCCAATCTCAAGCATTGGCAGATTTTATTGCCGACTGGACGCCAGGGGCTCAGGGCGAAGAAGCGAATAAAGATGCCGAAGCATGGACAGTGTTTTGTGATGGCTCCTGGGGAACCTTCGGAGCAGGAGCAGCTGCTGTTTTGGTTTCACCATCCAAGGTTAAAACTTGCTACGCAGCAAGACTGGATTTCAGCTGCACAAATAATATTGCTGAGTACGAAGCCTTGCTCCTGGGTCTTCGGAAACTAAAGGCGATGGGGATCAGGAGGGCGATCCTTAAAACTGATTCTCAGATTGTTTCGGGTCATATTGACAAAAGCTGCAAGGCTAAAGACCCGAAGCTTGAAAAATACCTAGACACAGTCCGAAGGATCGAAGCTTCCTTCGAAGGATTCTCTGTTAAGAATATCCCTCGAGGGCAAAATGAACATGCTGATTTGTTAGCCAGGTCTGCAGCACAGGGGCTGCCGCTACCTTCGGATGTATTCTTTGAAACAATAAAGGCACCTTCGGTGGAGTTACTTGAAAGAGCAGTTCTTACCATTTCCCCTGTGTACAGTGAAGATTGGAGAACTGAAATAATTTCTTACCTTCAGGGCAACTTCCTATCAGATGACGAAGCTTATAATAAAAGAATAGAGGCAAGAGCTCGTCCGTATATCATTATAGAAGGGGAGTTATACAAGCATGGAGTTTGTGCCCCGTTGCTCAAGTGCTTGTCTAGAGCCGAAGGTATAGAGTTGATGAAGGAGATACATGCAGGCCTTTGTGGATCCCACATCGGATCCAGGCCGTTACTTGGAAAAGTGTTCCGTCAAGGATTTTATTGGCCGAAGGCAGCTGCGGATGCAGCTGAGTTAGTTCGAAAGTGCGAAGGTTGTCAGAAATGTGCAAGAGATCAAAAACAACCTTCGTCTTTGACACAGCTAATACAACCCATCTGGCCACTGCAAAGGTGGGGCCTCGATCTGCTGGGCCCATTACCACCGGCTCAGGGCAATCTGAGATATGTTGTAGTTGCTGTGGAATATTTTTCTAAGTGGATTGAGGCGAAGCCATTAGCTACAATAACTTCGGCCACTGTCCAAAAATTTTTCTGGCAGAATATTGTCTGTCGCTTCGGAGTGCCGAAGGCTATAACTGTAGATAATGGAACACAATTTGACTCCGAAGAATTCAGAAATTTTTGTGATCAAATTGGCACGAAGATCCACTTTGCGTCAGTCAGGCACCCGGAGTCAAATGGGCTTGTTGAAAGGGCCAACGGCATCATAATGACAGGAATAATGAAGCTAATCTTCAATCAACCAAGGGGAAAGTGGCCAGATCAGCTTACCAAAGTGGTATGGAGCCATAACACAACAGCATCAAGATCTACAGGCTTTACCCCATTTAAGTTGTTATTTGGTGACGAAGCAATAACCCCGGAAGAGGCCAAAGCTGGATCAATAAGAGTGGTAGCTTCGGCAGAATCAGGTCCCGAAGATACTTGTCTCGTGGAAAAAGATGCCTTAGAAGGGATCAGGCTCCAGGCCGTGGAGAATATCAATAAGTACCAGGCTGAAACAGTTAAATGGCGAGATAGAAAGGTCCGGCTAAAAAATATTGAGCCAGGACACTTGGTGCTTCGGAGAGTGGCCAATCCGGATACAGTGGGCAAATTGCAACTGAAATGGGAAGGGCCTTTCTTAGTAGCATCTTCGTCAAGGCCTGGTTCGTACAGACTGAAGGACATGGATGGCAATGAAATTCCAAGATCTTGGAATGCGGATGAGCTTCGGCGGTTTTATGTATAACTCGATGTAATTTTGACTTTTCTTTTCTTTTTCATGGCACCCTTTTCCTTTCTAAAGGGGGAGAAAGGTTTTTAATGGGGCCATCACATGTAATTTTTCTTTTTAGTTTTATAAGAGCAAAATCCCCCAAAGATGTACATGTAAAAGCTGAGAGCGCACCATCGAGTGCCGAAGCTGAAAAAGAGAAAAAGCTCCGAAGACGTCCCTAAGGGGATGCAGAGCTTACAGCGAAAAGTCAACGCTGATTCCGCCGAAAGTAAAAGGCGAAGAAGCTCCAAAGACGTTCCCAAGGGAATGCAGAGCTTATACCGTCTAAGTAAAAGACGAAGAAGCTCCAAAGACGTCCCTAAGGGGATGCAGAGCTTACAGCGAAAAGTCAACGCTGATATTGCCTAAGTAAGAGGCGAAGAAGCTCCAAAGTCGTTCCTAAGGGAATGCAGAGCTAATGTGTGGTTGTTTTCAAGTAATGGCTGACAATATGGCTTCGGACATATGCTTCGGACATTCATTCGTGCATTACATTACATCATAACATTCGCATGCATAAGCATTCATTCATAGCATTTGTGTTCCCAAGTGGCTGCTTCGGCAAAAAAGCTTCGGAGAAGTGCCTTTTTATGACTTGTTACGCTATGTTGTGTGCAAAAGTGAAAAGTTCTGTTGCTTTGACACAAAGAAAAGTTTCAGTATAAGGGAGAACTGGATTTTTATGAATCGTTGTGTAAAAGAGTAGTAGTCTTTTATGTTTTGTCATGTAAAGGAAAGCTTCGGCAGAAAAGAGAAAGTAGTTCTTTATGTTTTGTAAAGGAAAGCTTCGGCAGAAAAGAGAAGTAGTTTTTTATGTTTTGTACAGAAAAGCTTCGGCAGAAAGGAGAAGTAGTCTTTTATGTTTTGCCATGTACAAAAAAGCAAAGCTTCGGCAAAAAGAGGAAGCGACCTTTTAGGCTTCGTTGTGTACGAAAAGAAGGGAAGGTGTTTTTTCGCCTTCGGCTCAAAATACTAATTTCGTCCACAACAAAGCGCCTCAAGCAAAAGGGTAAGAATATATTACAAGGTATGTACAAAGTTCCTTGAAGGTAGTCTAGTTGTGTTTACAAGAATTGTTACAAAAATATCCTGAGTTTTTCTACAGTACACTTCTACTGATCTTCATTAAGTTTCAGCTTCGACGACATAATTTA
Organism: Zea mays; assembly: GCF_902167145.1. Taxonomy (NCBI): domain Eukaryota; kingdom Viridiplantae; phylum Streptophyta; class Magnoliopsida; order Poales; family Poaceae; genus Zea; species Zea mays. Next base: position 62,026,335 of record NC_050096.1, on the reverse strand, counting down.
GGCATCATCTTCACCTTCGTCATCCTACATAAATTAAGAGTTTATGAGTAAAAATCAAGAGCAAAGGAAAAAGGTAACTCCGAAGTATCATTTCTTACTGGCTCAAGATGACTTCGTGCTTCGTCTCCAGCTTTCTCCCGCCCGCCTTTTGTCCATATCATTTTTATAAATCTATTGGAGATGCTTCGGGCGAGGTCAGGCATATCATCCAGGATTGATGGAGATAAGGTGAAGTTGGGCCTGTTGACAATTTTTCCGTGTTCGCAGCCGGCCTTCAGAAATGCAGCAGCAGTCCCTCGAGAAGCCACCCAGGCACAGAAGTCACCATGCCCAGCTATGACTTCGTCGAGCTCGTCAATTTCCTCCTCAATGTGTTCAAAGGTTTTCGGTAGATCTTCAGCTGAGGGGGTAAATTTTTCGCTGCTAGCTCCAACCGAGTAAAAAATCTTTCTTAATCGTTGAATGCACTTGTTGCTAAATTCCAGGCATTTTTCTTGAAGATTTGTCAGTAGTTTTCTCAAATCTGAATTCTGCTGAGCTCCGGCTTCAAGTTTTTCATTGAGATCTTGTTTCTCTCGTTCGAACTGCTCGGACTGGCGGAGAAGCTTCGAGTTTAGTTCTGATATTTTTGCTTCAGCTTCCGCCAGTAAGCCTTCGGCTGCCTGGAGCTCAAAGTTCTTTTTCTCAAAAGCATCTGATTGCTCCTTTATTTTGCTCTCTAAATTTTCAATTATAGCTTCGTGCTTCTTATCTTCTAGATCTTGCTGCATCCTCAAAGCTTTGCTTAGAAGCATGCTCTACAAATAAACAACCTTCGTTAAAGAATATTGCCATTATTAAAAAGCAATAGAAGTTAGGGAGAAGGATGTTTACCTTGAAATTTGAATAAAATAAGCTGCCAACGATATGTTGTCGTCGATAGCGGCTGATGTCTGTCTCTAGCTTCGGAAAACCGATACTCTTTGATAGAGTACCGATGACCTTAGCTCCAGCTGAGTCCCGGATGCAGCCCAGCTGTTCGTCATCAATGCCCCCAAATAGGAGGGCACCTGACTTGTAGCCGCAAGACTTGGCGTAGTCTTTAAGTTCTTCTATTTCGTCCTTCGTCAGTTTTTGCCCAACTAAGTTCTGGAAAGCGTAGGCTTCGTCGTCCGAAGGGTCTTCGGCTATTTCTTTTCCTTTCTCAGGCACTGTGGCCATGGTTTTTTCAGTAGTCGCACCAGCTTCTTCCGCAGCCATGTCTTCCAAAATCTTGTTGATATTCTCAATCGTGGATTTTAAGTTTGTATCTTCGGCTGTAGCGGCTTCGGTAGCCGCGACCCCCGAAGCTACGCCCTCGACGATTGTTGTATCTTCGGCAGCTGCCGATTTTTGGATTGACGCCCTTGGCGGCGTCTTATCGATAACTTCAGTTACCGCAATGATTCTTTGCCGCTTGGGTTTGTTTGTCTTCGTCTGATCCGGCTCGTCCACCTTTCGAAAAAGCTTCGTCAGTTGGAGCCCTAGTGGACTTAGCTTCGTGGGCATGGGTTCAGTCATTACCTTTAAAATTTCATCCACGTCGCTGGTAGAAGGCGGTGTGGGGGACCCCTCTTCTTCGGGAGATTGGCGCTTCGGAGTGGATATTGTTCTTTTCTTGATAATTTTCTTTTTCTTTGCTGGTCCTTCTTCACTTCTGATCAGAGTTTCGGTTTCAGCCACTCTTTTTCTTTTGTGGCCTTCGGCACCCTTATTCAACTGCTCATAGTCTGGATACTCGAGGCCCAGGGCATCGAATACTCGGTTCAGCCTCCGCTTCGGTCGGGTTCCGAAGGCTGCTGTCATTAATTGATCCTCCTTTTTGGAGTAATTCCCCAAGATTTCATTGCACATTGTCTCAACTGTGTCTAACCACTCTTTGCAGGGTTTCTTAAAGTACTTCTTGAATTTAAAGTGATAAGGCAGACGAACTAGCTCCCCCTCCTTCTTCTCTCCCTCCAGCTTCGGCATTTCCCACTCTTTTAGAGTAGGGAAAACCCTGAATGCCAAGAATTCCTGAACTAGATCCCTGGTGCCAATATTTTTTGAGATAATTTCAAATTCACCCAGAGCAGCCCAGGTGGGACCTTTTAGGTCGCCAATGTGGCATTGTGGCCTTGTCTCTCCGAAGGTTAACTCCAGAGGGCTTTGAGCCAATTTTTCTTTGTCTTCATCGACTTTTACATAAAACCACTCAGATTTCCAACCTGCTGACCATTTGCTTCGGTAGCTGATGACAGGACACTTTGTTGACTTCCGGTAGGCAAAATTGTAGCAACCAAAATTATCATGTAGCCCATCTTTTCTAGCCTTTGTTTGGTAATGTAATTCGTGAGCACGGCAGAAGCTGTCAGCAAATGGTTCCACAGCTTGGCTTCGGAGGGCCCAGATATAAACATTGAGCCTAACGATGGCGTTAGGAGTCAATTGATGAAAGTAGATACCAAACCTCCTTAGTATCTCCGCAACAATACCGTGGAGAGGGAATCTAAGCCCAGCCTTTAAAAAACTCTTGAAAATAACAATCTCATCCTCCCTTGGCTTCGGGGTGGTTTCTTCTTCCCCGAAGCGGAGTAACTTCTTCTGGTCCTCTTTGAAATAACCTGCTTTCACCATCTTCGAAAGGTCAGCTTTTGAAACAGTTGATTTCCCAAAATCTAGGTGGCTGGGCTTGCTGGGCGTAGCAAGGTGATAGTCATCTTCGGAGTCAGTCCCTTCAATGTCTTCTTCTCCTTCGACAGTTGTTGGGCCTGCTTCAGCAGCAGGCATTTCTTCTGTAGTTAGTAGACCGGAACGCTGCATTGCTTCGGAGATGGGCACAGTGTCTGAACCTTCGGCTTCGTCTCCCTCACGAACAACTTTGGCAGTAGATCGTATTCTCGCCATTTGATTCTAAGTTTGAGAAGTCAAAAACTTTTTTCCTTTTTTCTCTCTCCGAAGCTCTTCTTTCTGACGAAGCGGACGTTGAGAAGCACCTTCGCTCGATTCTGAGACTTAAGCTTCGGCTATGGTGAAAAATTTTGGCAGCGAAACAGTGCAAATAGCAATAAATGCTGTGGTAACTTCACACCCACCTGTTTGTTTATATAGTACTGCAGGTAGGAAGGCGAAGCGGTGGAACTGTTACACCAGGCGCGCAGTAACTCATACCCGCTGCGCAGTGGACCGCAAGGATAAAACAGTAACTCTGCAAGGTGGGACCGACACGCGCTCGGAAGTCGGATCGTTTCTCCGCAACGAGCTCAGGGAAGGTGTTTTTTGGACCTTCGGCTTCCCGAAGCTGAAGAGGCTTTTTTCACGGGTCAAGCTCGTTACGAAGAACGATCTAGCACCGCGAAAGGGGCTACTGTTGGGGTCGTGCTTCGGTGCGCCGAAGGTCTCACACGAAGAAGCAGCTTCGGCTGAAGTCGTCTCCAAGAGATGGCCGAAGGTCCCTTTTCATGGAGCTTCGGCGTTTTAAACCGACATAGAGATAGAATGACCTTTTTATACATATAGGTCTGAGTCAATGCTGTAAACTTTCGCAAGGGGCATAATTGTAATTTGTCACAGGCTGCGACCTGTGCCTATAAATAGATGAACAGTACCTCTGTACTGTTCACGCGAACTTATCATTTGCTTTCGCATCACGCTTGTACTTTTGCCTTCCGTAGGACCGAAGGTACATTTGTAATTCAAAGTCATTTATATTCATTGATACAAGTAGAGATAATTCTATGACAATATTTAAATGTTTATTTCATATTCTATGATTTATGTGAATGCTTCATTCTTCGTTGTTATGCTTACGAAGGTATGACCTTCGTAACCTTCGTCCGAGATGCTATATATCCCGAGGGGATATATTGTTATGGAGGACGAAGGACCTTAACGCTTAACATTTTTTGTGTTGCCTTGTTCTTAATTCTTAGCATTTGAGAACAAGTCCCCAACAATACCCGTGTCTCTCAAGCTCAAATGGTGTAATTAGAGATGGCAATGGGTACAAACCCGCCGGGTTTTGCTATCCCAAATCCGTACCCGTGAAAAATATTTACACCCATTAAAAAACCCATACCCATGACGAGTTTGAAATTTTGCCCAAACCCGTACCCATCAGGTTTGCAGGTACCCATGGGTTACCCGCAGGTTTTTATCTCCAATATGCTTATTCTTTTTATAATCAATAAGTATCGTAATGATTAATGAGATCATGGTCCAAAATTTATGTAATGAACAACGAGTTCATGATTTGGTATAACAAATATTAGTAGAGAGAATTAAATACAAATAATAAGTTGTATAATCAAGTTACCTTGCACTAAGTTATACATCCACCACATATATAACGCTAGTAATAACTATAATAGCAAGCAAGCAACACTATCACCAACTACTTATACATTCACTATTTGATAAAAATTAGGAAGTAAATAGGTAGATAACAAGTTTGTTGTTTGTTTATAAAATAAAATGACAATATGCACTAGGTTTGGTCGGGTTTAAAAAACCCACGGGTTCACGGGTTTGGGTACTATAGGAACAAACTCGTACCCATGAACCCGTCGGGTATATATTTATGCCCATTAACAAATCCATGGGCATGAAAATTGACCCAAACCCGTACCCTAATGGGGTAAAACCCATCGGGTTTCGGATTTCGGGTACCCATTGTCATCTCTAGGTGTAACACCCTGAATTTGGGGGTATAAAATTTCTTTTCTTATATCCATCAAATTCAGGTGTTACCTTCTTTTTCCTCTTATTTTTCGCTCCTTTATTCTTTCCTTCCCAAGTAATAGGGAATGTTACTTCAAACATAGTTGCTAATAAAACCCTACAGGAATTGTTGTTGATGTATCATGCTGGAAAATATGTTTTGATTGATGAATTTATTGGATGTGCATTCGCTTAGTTGTTTTTGCACTCAACGCTAAATTCAAATGATAGAAAAAATAAATAAAGAAAAGAGAAAGAAATAGGAAAAGGAAAAGCCCACCCCGCCCGGCCTGCTCGACCTGCCCAGCTCGGCCCACCCTGCACCTGTCCCGCGGCCCAGCTCGCCTGCTTGCTCGCTCGCTAGCGTGCGCGGACGTAGAGAGCCGCTTGTGCCGCTGGAGCCTGGGCCCCATGCGTCATCTCTGTTCTTCCAGCACCCGTCTACACATACACATTGGGGTCTCGCCCACGTCGCGAGTCGAGTGGAAATGGCTTCCCTAGCCTCCTCCATTCAAAACCCACATCCCTCATCTACCCCCATCTCCCTGAAACTGCATCCGCTCCTCCTGGTGCCTCGTAGAATTGTGTCGCAGCCTCGCCCGCACAACCATCGTCTACACTTGCTCTTGCCTCGCCGCTGCTTGCCGTGCGCGCCTGGCAAGCTCACCGCCAGCGCAGCCACCGTCTCGCGCTTGCCGTGTGGAGCAACGGTCGCACACTCGGAGTCCCAGCCGCTGCGCCGAGCCGAAGTTCTCACCCACACTCACGCCGCATACAGCCAAGTGACGCACCCATCATGCTCTTGCTCCTGCGCCGTTCGTCATGCACAGGATCACAGGTGAGAATCCTATGCCCTCCCCTCTATCCCTCTCCATTTTGCGACGTCACAGCTTAGCTTCGCGTCGTTGGCCGCCGGCGTGCGTCACCGGCCGGCGAGGTCATCGCCCTGCGCAAGGCCCCTCCCCTCCCCCACTCGGCCATGGCGTAGCCCATGTGGCCCCTTGCCTAGCCTTGGGCATGGCCGCCTAGGGCCGGCCAGCCGTCCCATCCCCTTCCGGTGAACCCCGCCCCTGTTGGTGCTGCGCGAGCGCGTACCACCATGCGTTGCGAGTATATATATTGCTTATTTAACTGACAACTGCTAATGTAACAGGTTAAGCGAAACTAAAAGGTAGATATTATTTATATTTGATAATGTCGAATTAAAGGTTATATTTATATTCGTTTAGTGTAAACGCGATAACTTCTCGACCGTAGCTCCGCCTGTCATGTTTCTTTTTCCTCGCGTGACCGTAGCAACGTGCTCAATTTCGTTTTGCATATTTTATTATATTTTATTTGAATGGTGTAATGTTCTTATGCATATATATGTTTGCTTGCTTTTGCTTGTTTGTCTTCGCTTCATGTTGCGATTAGAATGCGATCCGTTTTCGAGCTTCGTGGGATCGACGGTCAAGCTTCGGCGACCAAGTGAGCAAGCTCTTCTAGTCCTACGAGATTGAAGACCCTGAGCATCTGTTTGGTGAAGGCAAGTGTCCTCTGACCCATTATATCCTATGTACTTATAATTCATTGTCCCGCATTACTTAATTGAAACCTAAGGATTGACTAGCTTTCTATTTATCTTATTCTTGTTTGCCTTTTGGGTTATCATGATTAGCTTTATGCTATTTCTTTACTTTAATCAACGAACATGATGTGAATATTATAAAACGATGATGTTATCCCGATGATGATGTTGTGATACTTTAGGGGGCTCAGGCCATTTTTCTTGAGTACCTCTCCGTAAGGACCTATTTGGGGAGTGACAACACGGGATAACAGTGCAGCCATGAGGGTGGAATGGGACGCCCTTAGCTGATTAATTAGAGGAACCAGAGCAGTAGTTGGCTTTGCCGTAGGGCCGTCAATGGGGTCCGGGCACAGTACTTGCTCTGCCGAGGCTGGTTGCTAAGGTTCTTGATTTGGTTTTGTTAGTCACCCTTCTTTTGGGGAGATGTACTGTGTTTATCAAACTGGAGAAACCTAACGGGCAGCTATGACCTCTGGGAAATCTTTGTAAAGGCTATGTAGTGAGACCCTGCTAGGTCACCTTGGTAGTGATTGAAAGGGAATTAGGCTTACACCTTTTTCCTAATTGATTTTGGTGGTTGAATTGCCCAACACAAAATATTGAACTAACTAGTTTGCTCTAGTCTATAAGTTTTACAGGTGCCAAAGGTTCACAATAAGCCAATAAAAAGACCAAGAAAGGGTTCAAACAAAGAGAGCAAAAGACATCCCAAATAGGCACCCTGGTCTGGCGCACCGGACTGTCCGATGTGCCACCGGACAGTGTCCGGTGCACCAGGGCACTCGAAGCTGAACTTGCTATCTTCGGGAAAATCAGAGGGTGCTCCGCTATAATTCACCGGACTGTCCGGTGAAGCACCGGACAGTGTCCGGTGCCACACCGGACTGTCCATTGTGCCAGCGGAGCAACGGCTACTTCGCGCGCAACGGTCGACTGCAACGCATTAAATGCGTGTATGCGCGCGCAGAGGACAGAGGACGCACAATTGGCGCACCGGACAGTCTACAGGACCTGTTCGGTGCACCACCGGACAACCCAGAGGCCCCACAAGTTAGAGCTCCAACGGTCGAACCCCAACGGTCTGCTGACATGGCTGGCACACCGGACAGTGTCCGGTGGCGCACCGGACTGTCCGGTGCGCCATGCGACAGCAACCTTCCAACGGCCATTTTTGGTGGTTGGGGCTATAAATACCCCAACCACCCCACATTCAATGGCATCCAAGTTTTCCACCTTCAACACATTACAAGAGCTATAACATTCATTTCTAGACACTCCAAAGAGATCAAATCCTCTCCCAAGTCTGGAATCACTCCAAATCAAATAGTGACTAGAGAGAGCGACATTTGTGTTCATTTGAGCTCTTGCGCTTGGATCGCCTCTTTTCTTTCTCATTCTTCTTGTGATCAAGCTCAATTGTAACCAAGGCAAGAGACACCAATTGTGTGGTGGTCCTTGCAGGAACTTCGTGTTCCGTTTGATTGAGAAGAGAAGCTCACTCGGTCTAGGTGACCGTTTGAGAGAGGGAAAGGGTTGAAAGAGACCCGGTCTTTGTGACCACCTCAACGGGGAGTAGGCTTGCAAGAACCGAACCTCGGTAAAACAAATCATCATGTCTCGCTCTTCATTTGCTCACGATTTGTTTTACGCCCTCTCTCTCGGACTCGTTTATATTTCTAACGCTAACCCGGCTTGTAGTTGTGCTTAAGTTTATAAAATTCAGATTCGCCCTATTCACCCCCCTAGGCGACTTTCAATTGGTATCAAAGCCCGGTGCTTCATTAGAGCCTAACCGCTCGAAGTGATGTCGGGAGCATCCGCCATGAGGGATGTCGGGACCGGCGACAAGACTACAAGCTTGGGAAGAACACACTCAAGGGAGTCCGCCCACAAACACAAGGAGGAATCCTCTTCCTCCATCAAGTCCCATTGGATGGGTGACAAGAAGAAGAAGATGAGGAAGGTGGTCTACTACGAGACCGACTCTTCGTCACCCTCCACCTCTGGCTCGGAATCAGCCTCCACCACTTCAAAGCGCCATGGGCGCAAGAAGTATAGTAAGATGCCCCTTCGCTATCCTCGCATTTCTAGACGCACTCCATTACTCTCCGTTCCATTAGGCAAACCACCTATGTTTGAAGGTGAAGATTATTCTATGTGGAGTGATAAAATGAGGCATCATCTAACCTCACTCCACAAAAGCATATGGGATATTGTTGAGTATGGAGTGAGGTACCAAAGAAGGGAGACAAGGATTACGACTCGGAGGAGGTCGAACAAATCCAACACTTCAACTCCCAAGCCACAACTATACTCCTCGCCTCTCTAAGTCGAGAGGAGTATAATAAGGTACAAGGGTTGAAGAGCGCAAAGGAGATTTGGGACGTGCTAAAGACCGCGCACGAAGGAGACGAGGTGACCAAGATCACTAAGCGGGAGACGATCGAGGGGGAGCTCGGTCGCTTCCGGCTTCTCCAAGGGGAGGAGCCACAAGATATGTACAACCGGCTCAAGACCTTGGTGAACCAAGTGCGCAACCTCGGGAGCAAAAAATGGGATGACCATGAAATGGTTAAGGTTATTCTTAGATCACTTGTGTTCCTTAACCCTACGCAAGTTCAATTAATTCGTGGTAATCCTAGATATACACTAATGACTCCCGAGGAAGTAATAGGAAACTTTGTGAGCTTTGAGTTGATGATCAAAGGCTAAAAGAAAATTATCGAGCACGACGTCCCCTCCACGCCCGAAGCACAACCGGTCGCATTTAAGGCGACAGAGGAGAAGAAAGAGGAGTCTACATCAAGTAGACAACCCATCGACGCCTCTAAGCTCGACAATGAAGAAATAACGCTCATCATCAAGAGCTTCCGCCAAATCCTCAAACAAAGGAAGGGGAAAGATTACAAGCCCCGTTCCAAGAAGGTGTGCTACAAGTGTGGTAAGCCCGGTCATTTCATTGCTAAATGTCCTTTTATCTAGTGATAGTGACAGGGGAGACGACAAGAAGGGCAAGAGGAGAGAAAAGAGGAGGTATTACAAAAAGAAGGGCGGCGATGCCCATGTGTGCCGCGAGTGGGACTCCGACGAAACGCCGCCAACATCGCCGTCACCAAAGGGCTCCTCTTCCCCAACGTCGGCCACAAGTGCCTCATGGAAAAGGACGGCAAAAAGAAGAAGGTGAAATCAAAATCCTCCACTAAATATGCATCCTCTAGTGATGAAGATAATGCTAGTGATGAGGAGGATAATTTGCGTACCCTTTTTGCCAACCTAAACATGCAACAAAAGGAAAAACTAAATGAATTAATTAGTGCTATTCATGAGAAGGATGATCTCTTGGATTCTCAAGAGGACTTCCTAATTAAGGAAAATAAGAAGCATGTTAAGGTTAAGAATGCTTATGCTCTAGAAGTAGAAAAATGTGAAAAATTATCTAGTGAGCTAAGCACATGCCACGATATTATTACCAAGCTTAGAAATGAGAATGCTAGTTTGATTGCTAAGGTTGATTCAAATGTTTGTGATGCTTCAATTCCCAATCTTAGAGATAATAATGTTGAATTACTTGCTAAGATTGAAGAATTAAATGTTTCTCTTGCTAGCCTTAGAAATGATAATGAAAAATTAATTGCTAAGCCTAAAGAATTAGATGTTTGCAATGTTATAATTTCCGATCTTAGGGATAACAATGATATTCTGCGTGCTAAGATTGTTGAACTTAATTCTTGCAAACTCTCTACATCTACCATTGAGCATGTTACTATTTGCACTAGATGTAGAGATATTAACATTGATGCTATTCATGATCATATGGCTTTAATTAAACAACAAAATGATCATATAGCAAAATTAGATGCTAAAATTGCCGAGCATGACTTAGAAAATGAAAAGTTTAAATTTGCTAGAAGCATGCTCTATAGTGGGAGATGCCCTGGCATCAAGGATGGCATTGGCTTCCAAAAGGGAGACAATGTCAAACTTAATGCCCCTCCTAAAAGATTGTCTAACTTTGTTAAGAGCAAGGCTCCCATGCCTCAGGATAACGAGGGTTACATTTTGTACCCTGCCGGTTATCCCGAGAGCAAAATTAGGAGAATTCATTCTAGGAAGTCTCAATCTGGCCCTAATCATGCTTTTATGTATAAGGGTGAGACATCTAGCTCTAGGCAATCAACCTGTGCAAAATTGCCTAAGAAGAAAACTCCTATTGCATCAAATGATTCTAACATTTCATTTAAGACTTTTGATGCATCGTATGTTTAACTAACAAATCCGGCAAGGTAGTTGCCAAGTATGTTGGGGGCAAACACAAGGGATCAAAGACTTGTGTTTGGGTACCCAAAGTTCTTGTATCTAATGTCAAAGGACCCAAAACCATTTGGGTACCTAAAGTCAAGAACTAAACTTGTTTTGTAGGTTTATGCTTCTGGGGGCTCAAGTTGGATCATCAATAGCGGGTGCACAAACCATATGACAGGGGAGAAGAAAATGTTCTCCTCCTACGAGAAAAACCAAGATCCCCAACGAGCTATCACATTCGGGGATGGAAACCAAGGTTTGGTCAAAGGATTGGGTAAAATTGCTATATCTCCTGACCATTCCATTTCCAATGTTTTTCTTGTAGATTCTTTAGATTACAACATGCTTTCAGTTTCACAATTATGTAAAATGGGCTACAACTGTCTTTTTATAGATATAGGTGTTACTGTCTTTAGAAGAAGTGATGATTCGGTAGCATTTAAGGGAGTGTTAGAGGGTCAGCTATACTTGGTAGATTTTGATAGAACTGAACTCGACACTTGCTTAATTGCTAAGACTAACATGGGCTGGCTCTGGCATCGCCGACTAGCATATGTTGGAATGAAGAATCTTCACAAGCTTCTAGAGGAAGAACACATTTTGGGACTAACAAATGTTCATTTTGAGAAAGACAGGATTTGTAGCGCATGTCAGGCAGGGAAGCAAGTTGGTGTTCATCATCCACACAAGAACATCATGACGACTGACAGGCCACTCGAGCTCCTACATATGGACCTATTCGGCCCGATAGCTTACATAAGCATCGGCGGGAGTAAGTACTGTCTAGTTATTGTGGATGACAATTCTCGCTTCACTTGGGTGTTCTTTTTGTAGGAAAAATCTCATACCCAAGAGACCTTAAAGGGGTTCTTGAGACGGGCTCAAAATGAGTTCGGCTTAAGGATCAAAAAGATTAGAAGCGATAACGGGACGGAGTTCAAGAATTCTCAAATTGAAGACTTCCTTGAGGAGGAGGGCATCAAGCATGAGTTCTCTTCTCCCTACACGCCACAACAAAATGGTGTATTGGAGAGGAAGAATCGAACTCTATTGGACATGGCACGAACCATGCTTGATGAGTACAAGACTTCGGATCGGTTTTGGGCCGAGGCGGTCAACACCGCCTGCTACGCCATCAACCGGTTGTATCTACACCGAATCCTCAAGAAGACTTCATATGAACTCCTAACCGGTAAAAAGCCAAATGTTTCATATTTTAGAATCTTTGGTAGCAAATGCTTTATTCTTGTTAAAAGAGGTAGAAAATCTAAATTTGTTCCTAAGGCTGTAGAAGGCTTTTTACTAGGATATGATTCAAACACAAGGGCATATAGAGTCTTTAACAAGTCCTCTAGACTAGTTGAAGTTTCTTATGACGTTGTGTTTGATGAGACTAATGGCTCTCAAGTAGAGCAAGTTGATCTTGATGAGCGAGGTGATGAAGAGGCTCCGTGCGTCGCGCTAAGGAACATGTCCATTGGGGATGTGTGTCCTAAGGAATCCGAAGAGTCTCCACAAGCACAAGATCAACCATCTTCCTCAATGCAAGCATCTCCACCAACTCAAGATGAGGATCAAGCTCAAGATGATGATGATGAAGATCAAGAGGAGCCACCTCAAGAAGAGGACAATGATCAAGACAAGGAAGATGATGAGGGTCCAAGACCGCCACACCCAAGAGTCCACCAAGCAATACAACGAGATCACCCCATGAACTCCATCCTCGGCGATATTCATAAGGGGGTAACCAATCGATCTCGTGTTGCTCATTTTTGTGAACATTACTCCTTTGTGTCTTCTATTGAGCCATACAGGGTAGAAGACGCATTAAGGGATTCAGATTGGGTGTTTGCAATGCAAGAGGAACTCAACAACTTCACGAGGAATGAGGTATGGCATTTAGTTCCACGTCCTAACCAAAATGTTGTAGGAACCAAGTGGGTCTTCCACAACAAACAAGATGAGCATGGTGTGGTGACAAGGAACAAAGCCCGACTTGTGGCCAAGGGATATTCACAAGTCGAAGGTTTGGATTTCGGTGAAACCTATGCACCTGTAGCTAGGCTTGAGTCAATTCGTATATTACTTGCCTATGCTACTTACCATGGCTTTAAGCTTTATCAAATGGACGTGAAAAGTGCCTTCCTCAATGGACCAATCAAGGAGGAGGTCTATGTTGAGCAACCTCCCGGCTTTGAAGATAGTGAGTATCCTAACCATGTTTATAAACTCTCTAAGGTGCTTTTGGGCTCAAGCAAGCCCCAAGAGCATGGTATGAATGCCTAAGAGATTTTCTTATCGCTAATGGCTTCAAAGTCAGAAAAGCCGATCCTACTCTCTTTACTAAAACAATTGCAAATGATTTGTTTCTATGCCAAATTTATTTTGATGATATCATATTTGGGTCTACTAACAAATCTACTTGTGAAGAGTTTAGTAGGATTATGATCCAAAAATTCGAGATGTCTATGATGGGGGAGTTGAAGTATTTCTTAGGATTTCAAGTCAAGCAACTCCAATAGGGCACCTTCATTAGCCAAATGAAGTACATTCAAGATATTCTTACAAAATTTGGGATGAAGGATGCCAAGCCCATCAAGACACCCATGGGGACCAATGGGCATCTCGACCTTGACACGGGAGGTAAATCCGTAGATCAAAAGGTATACCGGTGGATGATAGGTTCTTTACTCTATTTATGTGCTTCACGACCGGACATCATGCTTTCTGTATGCATGTGTGCAAGATTCCAAGCCGATCCTAAGGAAGTTCACCTTAGGGCCGTAAAACGAATCTTGAGATATTTAGTTTATACTCCTAAGTTTGGCCTTTGGTACCCCAGGGGATCCACTTTTGATTTACTTGGTTATTCAGATGCTGATTGGGCAGGGTGTAAGATTGATAGAAAGAGCACATCAGGGACTTGCCAGTTCTTGGGAAGATCTCTGGTGTCTTAGGCTTCAAAGAAGCAAAATTCGGTAGCTGTTTCTACCGCCGAAGCCGAGTATATTGCCGCAGGCCATTGTTGCGCGCAATTGCTTTGGATGAGGCAAACCCTGAGGGGCTATGGTTACAAATTAACCAAAGTTCCTCTCCTATGTGATAATGAGAGTGCAATCCACATGGTGGATAATCCCGTTGAGCATAGCCGCACTAAACACATAGCCATTCGGTATCACTTTTTGAGGGATCACCAACAACGGGGGGATATCGAGATTGCTTATATTAACACTAAAGAACAATTAGCCGATATCTTTACCAAACCATTAGATGAGAAAACTTTTACCAAACTTAGGCATGAGCTGAATATTCTTGATTCTAGGAATTTTGATTGATATTTTGCACACATAGCTCATTTATATACCATTGATTATATCTCTTTCATGTGCTATGACTAATGTGTTGTCAAGTGCATATTATGCTAAGTCATAGATTGAAAGGGAAATGGAGTCTTCGGCGAAGACAAGGCTTCCACTCCACTCCATCGAATTATTCATCCTTCGCCGTCGCTCCACACCGCTCTCCAATTTGGTATAATCTTCACTCGTATTTTATTTACCATAGGGGGAGAAAGTAGTCATAAGGGCTTATATTTCACTCACAAGTATCCATTTTTGGCGATTCATGCCAAAGGGGGATAAAGTATTAGCCCAAAGCAAAAGGACCGCACCACCACACCAATTTCAAAAATGTAATCTTTCAAATGTGGATTAAGAAAAGATTTTTCAATTGGTATCTTATTTTTGATATAATTTCAAATTGGTATACCCTCTTCAAAATTAATATCTAAAACCCTTTTGAACACTAAGAGGAGGATTTCATTAAGGGGGAGTTTTGTTTAGTCAAAGGAAAAGCATTTGAAACAAGGGGAGAAAATTTCAAATCTTGAAAATGCTTCTCAAAATCTTATTCATATACCTTTGACTATTTGCAAAAGATTTTTGAAAAAGAATTTCCAAAACATTGCAAAACAAAACAAGTGGTGCAAGCATGGTCCAAAATTTTAAATAAGAAGAAAGCCATCCATGCATATCTAGTAGAAATAATTATTGGTTTCATTCCAAGTAACCTTTGCACTTACCTTATGCAAACTAGTTCAATTCTGCACTTATTATATTTGCTTTGGTTTGTGTTGGCATCAATCACCAAAAAGGGGGGAGATTGAAAGGAAAATAGGCTTACACCTTTTCCTAATTGATTTTGGTGGTTGAATTGCCCAACACAAATAATTGTACTAACTAGTTTGCTCTAGACTATAAGTTTTACAGGTGCCAAAGGATCACAATAAACCAATAAAAAGACCAAGAAAGGGTTCAAATAAAGAGAGCAAAAGACAACCGAAGTGTGCCCTGGTCTGGTGCACCAGGGAACCCAACTCTGAACTTGCCACCTTCGGGAATTCTAGAAGTCACTCCGCTATAATTCACCGGACTGTCCGGTGTAGCACCGAACTGTCCGGTGTGCCAGCAGAGTAACGGCTACACAGCGCCAACGATCGTCTGCAACGAGCAGTTAATGCGCTACAGTGCGCGCAGAAGTCAGAGCAGAGCCAGAAGGCGCACCGGACAGTGAACAATGACTGTCCGGTGCACCACCGGACTGTCCGGTGGCCCAGCTGTCAGAAGCTCCAACGGTCAGAACCCAAGGCCGGGTGACGTGGCTGGCGCACCGGACAGTGTCCGGTGGCGCACCGGACTGTCCGGTGCGCCATGCGACAGCAGCCTCCACCAACGGCTCCTTTGGTGGTTGGGGCTATAAATACCCCCAACCACCCACCATTCATGGCATCCAAGTTTTCAGCCTTCACACCTCATACAAGAGCTATAGCATTCAACACAAGACACAAACAAAGAGATCAAATCCTCTCCCAAGTCCGGAACCACTCCAACCAAATTAGTGACTAGAGAGAGAGACATTTGTGTTCATTTGAGCTCTTGCGCTTGGATTGCTTTTCTTCTTCATTCTTTCTTGTGTTCAACTCAATTGTAATCAAGACAAGAGACACCAAGTTGTGGTGGTCCTTGTAGTGGACTTAGTGTCCCATTTGATTGAAGAGAAAGGCTCACTCGGTCTAGGTGACCGTTTGAGAGAGGGAAAGGGTAGAAAGAGACCCGGTCTTTGTCACCACCTCAACGGGGAGTAGGTTTGCAAGAACCAAACCTCGGTAAAACAAATCACCACGTCATCCGCCTTATTTGCTTGTGATTTGTTTTCGCCCTCTCTTTCGGACTCGTTTTTAATTCTAACGCCAACCCGGCTTGTAGTGTGTACTTAAGTTTATAAATTTCAGATTTGTCTATTCACCCCCCTCTAGGCGACTTTCAGCTTCAAAATATTAGTCACCTTGACTAATTCTATGTTGTGCTCATATATGCCCCCTTGCCAAAAAGTATTTTATTCTAGTATGGTTTATACTTATCTCAATCTATTAGATCTGATCTCACTCTTATGCTTGTGACATCTTTGTAGATGCCCCGTAACCATAATCTTCTTATCGTTTTGGGATTCTTTCCTCTTTCGTCATTAAATTTCTACCATCTGGCGAACTCTAATCCTTTGGTATTGGCATGCTTGTATCCCTTTAATACACTTGTTTCAAATACTTGCCTCTAAATTTCTACTGCCCACTTAGATATTTCAGTTTATATGTCCATGACCTTCCTGTCTTTTGAGACCCTTTCCTCTTCTGTTGTTAAGTCGCTATCTTTCGATAATTTCTTGTCCCTTGGTATTGGTATGCTCATCTCCTTGAAATCTTACATACTCTCATCATTCTATATGCTTACCTTTATATCCAATGTCTAATTAAAACATTTCAGTTTATAGGTCCTTGACCACCCTTGTTTCTTAACGATCCATGAGCGGTCATTTTATTTTGCACATCCTTGGTGATCTCATTGTTTCCTTGTAACTTCCTTCGGTAATGAATTTTTACTTCAACTCTTCTATTAGAACCTCACTTATCTTATCCTTGATTGTTTTATCCACTTCGTCACTTTGCGAGTCTTGCCTTAACTCTGTCCATGGACTATGCTTTTCATCATTGTCACCTTTATCCTTATCACCCCTATATCTTACGTTGCTGTTTATATTATACCAGCTTTTAAAATATCCTCATTTCCATCTCAATCTGAGCATTGTACTTTACCTACTTTTCCCTTGATTGTATCCTCTTCTTTGTCACCTGCGAGTTTTTAACTCTATCCCGTTGTGTTTTTGTTTGTTATTTCCTTTACCCTTCTCATCACTCTATCCTACCTTGTGATTACATTAGGTTTGTTATCTAAAAATCTCCAATCTCCTATCCCAATTTAAGAGCGGTGTTTTACTTACCTCACCCTTGGCTATATCCTCTTCTTTACCGCGTGTAAGCTTGGGCGCAACTCCATTCTTTGTTGTACTCATACCACTGGCTCTTCAATGCCTTCATCTTTTCTCTCATACCCTTGTTTGTTATCGCCTTTGACCCTTGTGATATTGAGGTCTTCTACCTAAATGCTCACCTTGAACTTATCCTTTAAAAGCCTCCCTCTCCTTCAACCCAGTTTGAGAGTTGCGAGTTACCTACCTCTCCCTTAATTTCTTTTCACTTCTTGTCGTCTTACAAGTTTTGTGTTAATTCCATTCCTTGTTGAATTTCTATTTGCTGTCACCCTCAACTTGTCATCCATCGATCTTGCCTCGATACTCATCCTTATTCGTACTCTTTAAAAATCCCCCTCTTTTCCACCTTAATTTGAGAGTGACAGTTTACCTATCTGGCCCTTGGTCGTATCCTCTTATTTTCCACTAGCAGGTCTTGTCTTAACTCCATCCTTTATGGTACTTATATCCTTTATCTTATGCCTATTTATCTCCTCCCCTACATCCTTGTCTGTTATTACCTTTAAGACCCTCGTGATATCTATGCCCTTGCCTTCCTGCTTACCTTGAACCTACCCTTTGAAGCCTTCCCATTTCCATCCCTATTCGGGGATAAGGCCTCCTCTATTTCATCATGGACTGCTCCCCCTTCTTTGACACCTTGCAAGTTTTGTCTAAAATACATCCTTTATTGTGTGTTTGTCTGTTATCACCTTAACCCATGCCATCTCTCGATCTTTACCTTGATGCTTATCCTGCACCTTCATTTAAAGCCTCCTTTCCCAGTTCGGTTCAAGAGTGTCGTCTTACCCATCCCACTCTTGTTCGTTCCATTTTTCTCTACCATGTTGCCAACCATAGCTTTTGTTTGATATCACCCTTACCTTTGTAATCCCTAGATCCTGCATTGATGCTTATCTTATGCCTACCTTTTGAAATATCATTTTCCCATCTCGATTTGAGAATGATGTTTTACCCATCCTGACCTTGGTTGTATTCTCTCCCTGTTGGTTACTGTCGGTGTTTTGGGTCCGACCGCACACCCGGGGTTGCCCCTCAAGGTGTTTTAGGAGTAGGACGGTGTCGCCGACTGTAGCAAAATGGTTCGTGCCAGATGCACGAGAGACAATGGACAGTGTTTACAGGTTCGGGCCGCTTAGAGATGCGTAACACCCTACGTCCTGGTGAGTATGCTTGGTGGACAAGGTTACAAGAGAGCTCTCTGGATTGAGAATGCAGAGAGTTGATGTGGGTGGCTAAGTAATAGGGTCGATCGTTCTGAAGGGGTGCCCCCTAGGCCTTATATACTCGACCATGGGGCAATACATGTGGATATGATAACAACGAGTAGCTAAAAGATAGTGAACTGCTTGAGTTTATCTCCATGTAATTCTGCCGACTTATCCTCGCATGGCTCCGTTGCACGGGGGCTCCAGCGCGAGAAAGTCGGATCTCTATTGCGATCACTCGCTCGACGTTGTGGGCCGTCCGGGTTTGCACCAATCCGGCCTCATGACGTTGTGGGCCGTCCGGATTTTTGAGGATAATCCATTCGAAGGTCTTCCTTTCATGTCTCTTTGCTGAAAATTATCCTTTCTGTTTGTAGAAATTGGCATGAAGCTATTCGCATTATGCTTTGGAGATCAGCATTATGTCATCAATATTTTGCTTCAGAGGTCAGCATATATTTTGTCTTTAGCAGCCGAGTTCGCAATCCATCCATATCTTGCTAGGTAGTGCAATTTATTTGCTCTGCGACTGATTGGACGTTCTCTGTTTAGTCTTCACGTCGTTTCTGTCGGCCATATTTTGTACTTCACTGACTATATTTGGCTTTCCTCTGATCCTTACCGATATCTCATTTTTGTCTTGAGGTATTCACTGCGTGCCCTGCACAGATGTGACCGTTTTGAAAAATATACTGATAATTCCTGGGCGTCCCCCCCAATGGGTGTGGGCGAGGGACGGCTTGGTACGCTGAGTGTTTTAGCCGGCTGCTTCTGAGTAGTAATGTGATGTGACGGCGAGTGTAATCATATCCTCCGCGCTGTTGACTGGAGTCCCAATGGGTGTTGTGTTGCACGAAACGGCGTTAGCCGCCTGACGTGTCTTCAGACGGGTTGAAGTGCTTATTGAATGCTTTGCGACTGTTCAGTGACCATGGTTGGAGGCGAGCGGTTGACTTCTCCTTCTATAAATAACGCTGTTGTCTCTCTGGCTTTTTCACATCTCTCGCTGTTCTCTGTTGCTTCCCTTTCTTCTCTCCCGTCTGCTTCCACTATGGGCAAGAACAACAAGCGCAAGCGTGAGCCAACTCCTCCATCGGAGGAGTTTGGTGACTCGGAGTACTCAGAGGAGGAGTTCTCCTCTGAGTCTGAGGGGTCTCCGGCTCCCATCCCCCTGCGTGAGTCGTCTGACGACTCAGACGACTCCCAGGGGCTCGCGGCGGAGGTCTGGACGTACATCCGGGCCATCGAGCGTTCCGGGCTCGAGGGCTCGGATGAGTCGGAGTACTCCTCGGATGAGGAGGACTCGGACGGCGGCGGCGAGGACGAGGACGACGACGACGACGACGGTGGCGACGGTGACGGCAGCGGCAGCGGCAGGGGCGGCGGCGGCAGCAGCAAGGACGATGACGGCGGCGGCAGCAGGGGCAGCAGCCGGGGCGGCAGCAGCAGGGGCAGCACCAGGGGCGGCAGCGGCGGCGGCAGCAACAGGGCCAGTGGCTAGATGCCACTGGTCTTTTAGATATTAGTATAGTATAGTTAGAATAATGTAGTAGTAATGTAGAGTAGTATAGTGTAGCGTAGTAGTAGTAGTAGTAATGTAATGTAGTAGTAGTAGGGAAGTATCAACTCGTAAGGAGTTGATTTGTAAGTTTGTTATCTTCCCTTTTAATGAAAGAATGACGTTGGCTTCTCTTTAATGACTGTCCTGCTTATTTGTGAGGCTAATTCCTTTGAGAGAGTAAGTGAATAACTCGGGCATCAAACTGATGCTTTTAGGAATAGCCGCCGAGTAACTTTGTAGATGGTGCCGGCGCTTTTTAGAGTAACTGCTGAGTGATTGAACACAATATCAGAGTTTTAGAGATAACTGCCGAGCGACTGAATACAATATCAGCTTTTTAGAGGCAATGCCGAGTGACTGGAGGGCGACGTCGGCGTTTTAGAGGCAACGCCGAGCAACTGAACACTATATCAGCGTTTTAGAGGCAACGCCGAGTGATTGAATACGATATCAGCGTTTTAGAGGTAACGCCGAGTGACTGGAGGGTGACGTCGGCGTTTTAGAGGTAATGCCGAGCGATTGAACACGAAATCGGCGTTTTGGAGGCAGCGCCGACTGACTGGAGGGCGACGTCGGCATTTTAGAGGTAATGCCGAGCGACTGAACACAAAATCGGCGTTTTGGAGACAACGCCGAGTGACTGGAGGGCGGCGTCGGCATTTTAGAGGTAATGCCGAGCGACTGAATACGAAATCAGCGTTTTGGAGGCAACGCCGAGTGATAGCAGGCCGCGCGAGCCACTTTGAGGATGATGGCCGAGTGATGAGGTGGCGCACCGGTGTTCTAGAGATAACTGCCGGGTGACCACGTGGCACACTGGGGTTTTGGAAATAACTGCCGGGTGATGACTGGGCACTTTTTGAAACGGTATCTGGCTAGAGAATATCCCATAAGTGTTGCGCTTTTAGCCGCCTTTGCTTTCCGTCCCCTAGTTCTTGTTTTCTCGCTTCTGAATCCTCTCTGCTATTCGCCTCCCACTCCGCTCGCTGGTAGAATCGAGATGGCACCCAAGAGGAAGACCTCGAGGAATTGACCCCAACAGCCAGTTGCCTTTCGCAGGTAACCACATGTCCGTCATTTCTGAAACTGAACTTTTCCACCTCGTATCTATCGGGGTTCTTCCTCCGCGAGAACTCTGTTCTTGGCGGATTTGCCATGGGTTTACTGTTTCGACAGAGGATACCCATGAGTCCGTTGTTTACGCCCCTTTCCTTCTCCGCGGCCTTGGCCTTCCCATCTCTCCCTTTTTCCATGGCCTCCTTGATTTCTACCATATTAACTTGACCCATTTGAACCCCAATTCAATTCTGCAAATCTCCATTTTCGTTCATTTATGCGAGGCCTTTCTTGGCGTGCTGCCGCATTTCGGTCTGTGGAAATACTTGTATCATTGTCGCCCTGGGATGGCCGGGGGACAACATCAGTTGGTCGGGGGTGCCAGCTTGGAGATGCGCCGTGGGAGGAAAACTGAATATCTCGAGATCCCTCTCAAGGACAGTATTAAGGGATGGCGTCTGGAGTGGTTCATAGTTGAGAATTATGGGAATTATCTCCCCTCCCGGTCGGGAAGACAGCCGGACGTTCGCACCCCAAGCTGGACCGAGTCTCCCACAGATCAGGAGGTAGCTGAGGCAGGTGTGTTGCTAGCTGAAGTTGGACTGCTGAAAGAGAGGGGTCTGACTGCTAAAGCTGTGGTTACTGACTTTGTTTTCAAGAATATTCAGCCATTGAAAGACAGGGCCTACCCAGCTTATCTGTATCGAGGGCTAGCCGACTCAACTCGGGTTACTAACAGAAGAATTCCCTCTGCAGACTTAGTGAGTCGACTAGAGATGATCCTTAGGGGTAAAGTGTCAAATGTTGGTGCTCCAGTGGCATACTCGGCCTGGAACCTGCCTCCTCCCAAAGCCTTCACCCTTTTTGTGTCGAATCCACCTATTACTGATGGCAGTTTGGGCCTTAGAGTGCGACCCTCTGCTGAAGAAGTTAGTGCTTTGGTTGCCTCGCTTGGGGAGATTCCTGATGACGAACGGCAGGTCCATTTTGAGGTGCCCCTGAACCCTAGTGATGCAGAGATAAGCGCTATGCTTGATTTGCTGGCTGAGGATTCTTCCGACGCTGCTCCTGCTGGGGCGTTGGTAGTGGCGCCCCTCCCAGAGGCTGATACAACTTTGGATACTTAGAAGCCTGTCAGTACTCGCCCGAGGCGCCCTTGCCGAGCCAATCAGCCTGATCCTTCTGCTGATGAGCAAATGAAGAAAAGAAGACGCCTCCGGCGAGTATCCAGTTTTGATCAGGACGCTGGTACCTCGGTTCCTGCTACTGAAGAAGTGCCTGCGACTGGATTTACTGATGCTGACCCCAATGGGTGTACCCAATCCGCTGCTGATCCCAATGTGGGTGCTCCATCTGTTGCTGACCCCAATGGGGGTGCTGCTTGTGTTGCCAATGTGGATGACGAGGAGGAAGAAAATGAGATTCCTTTGACTCGAAAAAACAGTCGGCAGTTCATCGCCAGCGGTGAAAGTAGTGGAATTCACTCTCTTGCTTTGTCTGCCCTCATTGGTCTGCAAGAACTGTCCTTAGCCAACTTTGATCAGACTCTCGAGGATATGGTCCCAGAGGACTTGTTATCAGAGCCAGTGGATGATGGTGTAATGGAGGTTTGCGCTGACGTGCCTGATGCTAGGTTGAGGTCATCCCGCGCCTCGTCGACCTTAGAGCGCGATCTCGAGGGTCGGGAGACTGACTTGGATCGTCCTGATCCCATGGAAATAGCTGAGGGCCCGTCAACCTTAGAGGTGGCTACTGCAGAGAACTTGGACCTCAAGGATGGTGCTGACATATGCCCAGCCCCCGAGGATGTCGCCGGGGATGACTTGACTCGGGTGGGGAGTGCAAGCCACTGCCCAGCCCCCGAGGGTGCTGCCGGGGATGATCCGGCTCAAGTGGGCAGTGCAAACTATGACCCAGCCCCCGAGGGTGCCCGAGCGAGGTCTCCCTCCTGTACTTCCATGGACGTTCATGCGGGATCTCCTCCACATTCTGGCTGTATGGTGGTAGCCCAAACCTTGGACCAGGGAGTTGCTTTAGAGGGCAGCGTCCCCGCTGACCGAGTGTTGGGCTCTGTTGAAGGCACTGAGCTGATCCCTGCTGGTTCGTTGCAAGCTGCTTCGGGTGGTGGCCTTACGCCTGCTTATCAACTGATCTCTCCTGATTTGGGGATTCCTTCGTTCTTTTCCAACCTCCAGGTACTGTGATGTATTTTAGCTTGATTTCTACATTGCATGAACTGCTGTCATTACACTTATCTGTTCTCCTCATCAGGCTTTGGTGGATGGGATGGCTAGCCAGCTGAGGCTACAGGGTGCTTCCGTCCCAGAAGTAGCTTCGTCTCTTGCATGTTGGAATCCAGTGTCACTTCAACATCACGTCTCTGAATTGGAGGCAACCAACGCTGGTTAGTGTCTTTTTGCTTCTCTTTGCCTTCACTGTGGACTGCTTTACCTTCTGACCCCGTTTTGTTTTATTATCTCTTGCTAGGAATGACTCGGCAGATTTCAACTCTTGAGGAAAAACATTCCCGAGATCAGGCTGAATTGGTCCAGCGGTGCGCTGACTTCGAGGAGAAGTACTCTCAGAGCCAAACTGAACTGGGTCAAGTCTCTGCTGCCTTGGATGACGCCAATGCACTGAGTTCTTCTCTTCATGCTCAGCTCGATTCTGAAAAGGTAATTTACAAAACTGTGCTTTGCCTTGCTATGTTCCTATTACTTGCTTGGTTTTTGAAGGAGTTGATTTTTGCTCACAGGAAGAAAAGTGTATCCTCGCTGCCTCTCATGACAGTCTTGACAGATTGTATCGCGATTCTAGCAACTCGCTGACCATCTTGGAGAGGAGTCATCGCTTTACAATGGAGGAATTGGACAATCAACGCTGTAAGCTGCAAGAATCCGCGGACGAAGTGACCCGCCTCAAGCAGTTGATATCAGCAAAGGATGCTACCATCAAAGAACTCCGAGCTTCCAAGAAATCCATTGTCCAGGAGTTAGAAACTGCTCGACTGGCTGCTAAAGTTGCCGAAGAAACTTCTGTTACTCTCAGAGCCCAGCGCGACAGAGCCATGGACAAGGCTATTCGGGCGGGACGAATCTTGATGAGGAGACCCGGCGTGGTTGTTCCTGAAGACATAAGGGCTGATGTGAATGCTGCCCCTGATTCCTCGAGTCGCCCTTCTTCGTCGGTCGCTCCTGAGAAAGACATTGCGAAATAGAGAAACATTTTGCGTGCTTTGAGCGCGCGGTTAGCATGGTCGAGTATTTGTTAGAGGACATCAGTTCAGCATTCGAATGATATAATTACTCTCTTATTGTTTCAGAATTCATCAGTTCGTAAATTTGCAGTAGTGAGATGACGCGCGATGATTATGAAATTTGTTTGCGGGATATAGAAGTCATCCCTGTATGAGTAATCATAATTACGTCAGATCGCCTTAAGTCGCTGCTGACTTAAGTTGATTATTTTTGTTAATAGGGCGTAGTGGTCACCCTGAACTGCATAGGCATGAGCATGTTGCACCGGCTTAAGTCGCCACTGACTTTAGCCGATTGCTCCATCAGTAGGGCATAGTGGCCACCCCGAGTTGAGTAAGCGTGAGCATGTTGCACCGCCTTAAGTCGTTGCCGACTCAAGTCGATTGCTCCGATAGTAGGGCATAGTGGTCACCCCGAGTTAAGTAAGCGTGAGCATGTTGCACCGCCTTAAGTCGTTGCCGACTTAAGGTCGATTGCTCCGTTAGTAGGGCATAGTGGTCACCCCGAGTTAAGTAAGCGTGAGCATGTTGCACCGCCTTAAGTCGTTGCCGACTTAAGTCGATTGCTCCGTTAGTAGGGCATAGTGGTTACCCCGAGTTAAGTAAGAATGCAAGTCAATCGTAAACAAACTGAGTATCTTTGAAACCTCTTTTTTATTGATGACATATTTCCACTTTACAGAGTACATTGTCGTCCCGACAGTTTTTGAAATACAACTAGGGATAAAACTTTCTGAGGTGTTCTATGTTCCAGGAGTTCCCGACTTCTGTGCCATCCATCTGAGTGAGACGATACGATCCGGGCCGAGTGACTTCTGCTACCATGAAGGGTCCTTCCCATAAGGGCAATAACTTGTGCCGTCCCTCCCCCGTTAGAATTCGGCGGAGGACGAGATCTCCTACTGAGAAGGATCGTTGTCACACAGCCTTGTCGTGATAGCGCCTTAGAGTTTGCTGGTATTGTGCTGATTGGATTACCGCATTTAGTCGTTCTTCTTCAAGTACATCAATGTCCTCCAGCCTGGTGGCCTCAGCTTCTGCTATGTTTTCGAAGATCAACCTTGGCGCCCCAAACTTGAGATCGACGGGTAGCACTGCCTCCGACCCATAGACCATGAAGAAAGGAGTGTTTCCATGCAGGGCTCGGCTAGGTTGGGTTCTTAGGCTCCAAACGACATAAGGCAATTCCCTTATCCACTTTCCTGCGAATTTTTCATTCTTATCGAAGACCTTTTTCCTGAGTGCCTCCAATATCATCCCGTTGGCTCGCTCAACCTGCCCGTTGGCTCTTGGATGTGCTACAGATGCATACTTGATCTGAATGCTCTTTTGCTCGCAGAAGTCAAAGAATTCTGAACTTGTGAAGTTGGATCCTAAGTCAGTTATGATGCTGTTTGGTATCCCGAATCTGAATATTATGTCCTGTATGAATTCCACGGCCTTAGCAGAGGTTAAAGAAGCAATGGGCTTGAACTCTATCCATTTAGTGAATTTGTCGATCGCAACCAATACATGAGTGTATCCCCCCTGAGCTTTCTTGAAAGGTCCGATCATATCCAGTCCCCAGCATGCGAAAGGCCAAGTTACTGGTATGGTCTGCAGTTGTTGTGCCGGCAGGTGTTGTTGCTTCGACAAGTATTGGCAAGCTTCGCACCTCTGAACTAACTCGGCTGCATCGTTCTTTGCTGTTGGCCAATAGAATCCTGACCTGAAGACCTTCCCGACCAGTGTTCTGGATGCTGCATGTATTCCACATTGCCCAGCATGGACCTCCTCCAGAAGTTGCTTCCCAGTGGGCGGGAGGATGCACTTCATGAGGACGCCTGACGCACCCCTTCTATACAGTGTCTCCCCAATGAGTGTGTAGTGAGCCGACTGTCTTGCAATGCGCTCGGCCGAGTTCTTGTCATCTGGTTCTTTTTCATTCTTTATATACTTGATGATTGGCCTTCTCCAGTCATCAGAGTCTGACTCGGGTTGATCTATAATGCTGCATTCTTCTATTTGATCCATTGAGATACTCGGCTGTAGTATTTCTTGCACAAAAACTCAGGGTGGGACCTGAGTTCGACTGGATCCTAGCTTGGACAATACATCGGCTGCTGTGTTCCGATCTCTTTCTACGTGATGAAATTCTAGACCCTCGAATTTATCTTCCAGCTTTCGGACGGCAGCACAGTATTTTCCCATTGAATCGCTTGAACAATCCCACTCCTTGTTTATCTGGCTGATGACTACCAGAGAGTCTCCGTATACCATCAATCTCTTGATGCCCAATGAGATGGCGATGTTCAATCCATGGATCAGAGCTTCATACTCGGCTGCATTGTTGGAGGCCGGAAATAGCAACTGGAGGGCGTATTTGAGGTGCTCGCCTCCAGGTGCGGTGAAGAGAATCCCTGCTCCTGCTCCCTGCAGCCTCAGCGAGCCATCAAAATACATTCGCCATACTTCTGCAGTCTCTGGGTTATCTGGTACTTGCTGTTCAGTCCACTCTGATACGAAATCAACCAGTGCTTGAGTTTTGATGGCAGTGCGAGGTCGGAACTCGATGTCATGAGATCCCAATTCACAAGCCCATTTGGCTATCCGGCCAATGGCTTCCTTGTTGTGAAGAATATCCCCTATTGGAAAACCGGTGACTACTATGACTTTGTGGTCATCAAAGTAGTGACGTAGCTTGCGGGCAGTTAGAAGTACTGCGTATAATAGCTTCTGAACTTGAGGATACTTTTTCTTTGAGGGGCCTAGAACTTCACTGATGAAGTAAACAGGGTGTTGCACTGGGTAGGCATGTCCTTCTTCTACTCGCTCGACTACCAACGCGGTGCTTACCACGTGAGTCGTGCAAGAGATATACAGTAGCAGGTCTTCAGCTGGTTGAGTTGACGTAGCTCGTCGGGGTGGCTTCAGTACTGGTGGTGTTGTCAAGAATTTCTTCAGCGCATCTAGAGCTTCCTGTGCTTCTGAAGTCCACTGAAACTTATCCACCTTCTTGAGTAGCTTGTAAAACGGTAAACCTTTTTCCCCCAGCCTGGATATAAATCTGCTCAGAGCTGCCATACATCCAGTAAGTCGCTGAACCTTCTTTTGTGATCGAGGTGCTTCCATCTTCATGATAGCTTCAATCTTATCCAGATTAGCCTCAATTCCTCGGTGGCTGACGATAAACCCGAGTAACTTTCCTGCTGGTACCCCGAAAACACATTTTTCGGGATTAAGCTTCCATCTATACCGTCTCAGACTATTGGAAACCAACTGTAAGTCTTCGATGAAGTTTTCCGAATTCTCCGTTTTGATTACCACATCATCTACGTAGGCCTCCACACGCTTGCCCCAGTGATCGGCTAAGCACGTTTGGATGACTCTCTGATAAGTTGCTCCAGCGTTTTTGAGGCCGAACGACATGGAGGTATAACAGAAAGCACCAAACGGAGTGATGAACACCGTTTTTTCCTCGTCTTCCTTCGCCAAACTAATCTGGTGGTATCCGGAATAGCAATCCAAGAAAGACAGCACAGAACATCCAGCGGTGGAGTCCACCACCTGATCTATTCTCGGGAGCCCGAAGGGATCCTTCGGACAGTGTTTGTTGAGATCGGTATAGTCGACGCACATGCGCCAATCCACTTTATTCTTTTTGAATACAAGAACAGGGTTGGCTAACCACTCGGGGTGTAACACTTCTCTAATAAATCCAGCCGCGACCAAGCGAGCTAACTCGGCGCGAATGGCCTCTCTCTTGTCGGGCGTGAAACGACGTAGCTTTTGCCGAATCGGCCTCGCCTAGGGATAGACCTTCAGTTTGTGCTCGGCCAGTTCTCTTGGGACTCCCGACATATTCGCAGGTTGCCATGCGAATACATCTCGGTTATCTTGCAGAAACTGGACGAGCGCGCTTTCCTATTTGTCGTCCAAGCTGGAGCTGATGATGGCAGTCTTGCGCTCATCAGCGAACCCCAGGTTGATCCTCTTGGTTTCTTCAGTCGGCCGCATAGAGGTCGCGGCCTGAGCTTCGTTTGCCGGTGCTGCAAGGTCCTCCTCAGACTTAGAGTTCGCCGGTGTTGAAGAAACCGCCGACGGTTTGGTGGTGAGGGCTGCTTGGATGGCCACTCGGAAACACTCTACGGCGCCTTGGAAGTCGGCGCGCACAGTTATGATTCCTTGCGGCCCTGGCATCTTCAGTATCATATATGTGTAATGAGGGATGGCCATGAATTTGGCCAGTCCCGGCCTCCCGATGATGGCGTTGTACCCGCAATCGAAGTTCGCCACTTCGAACCTCAGGAACTCGGTTCTGTAGTTCTCCGGAGTTCCGAAGGTGACTGGCATGTAGATGTGGCCCAGCGGGTATTCCCCTTCCGTCGGCACGATGCCGAAGAAAGGAGTGTCCGACTCGTGGAGCTCTTTGAGGTGAACTCCCAAGCCTTGGAGTGTCCGGGGGAAGGTGACGTTGATGCTGCTCCCCCCGTCCACTAGCACCTTCTTTACCCGGCTCTCTCGGATCACCAGATCGACGAGGAGCGGGTATTTGCCTGGATGGTCGAAGTTGAGCCATTGATCCTCCCGAGTGAAAGTGATCGGATGTTCCGACCACCGGTATGGGGCGGGAGGACCGGTGGTCGCCACCAATATCTGGCGGTCGTTGAGCTTTTGTTGTCTTTTGTTCTCCTGCGACCCATGTCCGCCGAAGATGATGTTGACCTCCCTGTCGACGCGTGGGAAAGCTCCTCCTCCTCCCTCCTCCTGCTGATGGGGTTGTCGTGGTTCATCTGGTCCTCCCCTCGGCGGAGGAGGAGGTAGAGGTTGGAAGGGTCGGCCGTGCCCGACGGAATGCTTGAAGTCCCGGCAGTTACGAAGAGTGTGGCGCATGTCCTTGTGGTACGGGCACTGGGCGTCAAGGATGTCGTCCAGCGTGCGTTCGCCTCCACGGGGTCCTCCTCGGGCGCGAGAGGCAGGTGGTCCGGCGGCGTGTACTTCTTCGCGAGGCCTCTTCTCCCATCGTTTGTCGGGTTGCTGGTTCGCGTCGCGTCGTGGTGCTGCCGGTGCGGGCTTTGCTCCTCCGATGAGGTCCTGGGCCCGCTCGTCGGCGGTGATGTAGAGGTCGGCTTCCCAGAATAGCTCCTCGGAGGTAGTCGGCGCCTTCTGTAGTATGGCTCGGACGAAAGCCGAGTCATTGGATCCTCTGTAGAAGTCCTCGATCACGGCCACCTCCGTGACCTCGGTGATACGATTTCTCATGGTCTGGAACCTTTTGAGGTACGACCGGAGAGTCTCGTCCCCCCGGCGCTTGATGGATTTGAGGTCCCACGGTTGCGCCGGTTTGTCGGAGAGGGACTGGAAGTTGGTGGTGAAGCGTCGACTGAAGTTGCCCCAATCGTCGATGCAGTGTCGGGGTAGATGTCGCAGCCATTGCAGCGCGTCTTGCCCAAGGACAATGGGTAGATACGCGGTCATCATGTCTTCGGACGCCCCGGTAGCTCGAGCAGCGGTGGTGTAGACGGCTAGCCAACCCCCCGGATCCTGCTTAGGTTCATATTTGTCGACATTGGATACCTTGAAGTTGGGAGGCCATTGGATGGCCCTAAGGCGCGGAGTAAGAGCAGACACTCCGCACGTGTCCTCCTGTCGTCGAAGATGATGTCTGTCCCGGGGAGGGGAGTAGTGGTTGTGGTTCCTCGACCGTCCCCGGGTGGTACCGCCAGTTGAGGCCGTTGCCGACTCAGTTCTGGTGGCCTGGCTCTGAGCCGGGATGCCATGATCCCTGTCGTACTCCTCCCGGCGGCGGATCTCGTTCTCATGCCGCCGTTCGCGCGAAGCATTGATGGAGCTTCGCGCGTCTCAGCGACTGTTGATGGCGTGTCGTAGATCGTTCGGCGGGTGAGCAAGCGGTAGAAGATGGTTGGCCGCCTGGGTGAACAGTCGTCGGTAGCCTTCAGCGTCGGGAGTCCGAGGGAGTCCATCAACTATCCGAGCTAGTACCCCTCCGACTTCGCTCGGCGTGTTCATAGCTCGGGCGAAGTCGGGGTTCAGGTTGCCCTCGAAGAATGGATTCTCCCGGTGTTGCCTTGCATCTTGCTCGGCTTGTTCCTGAGCCCGGCGGCGATCACGTCGTCGGGAGTTCCTTCGTTCTCTGAAGACGCGTTCTTCCGGAGTTTCTCCTATCTCCGAGACCTCGTCTCGCGAGACAGGCTGCTCCGGATCCCGTTCTCCGGCCACGTGATGTCGTCGAATGTTCCTGCGCCGGTTCCTTCGTCGGCGGGATTCTCGCTGAGGTGGTTCTTCTCCGGGTGCAGTCGGCTCGTCGTCGGAGACGGTAGGCGACTCCACTCTCCCGATGAAGAGGACGTTGGGGTAGAATGGTGCTGCTGTCGTGGCGACCTTCTTTCCGTTCTCCTTTGAGGGCGGAGGAACGGAAAGAACAACTTGCTTCTCCTTGGTCTCCTTCCTCCTCGCGATCTGTGTCCATTCTTTTGTCGGGGAAGTAGACAGTGGAGTTCTCCGGGTCAGCGAGCCCTCGGCCCCTGACTTTCCGGAGACGATCTTTTTCCAGAGAGCTGGAGGTTGCGCTTCTCCGGCATTTTCGGAGTTCATTGGAGGAGACTTCTTTTCCGGCGGGTCCGCAATGCGGCGTAGAGTTCCCTCTTCGTCCGCTACGGATGAGATTGTTCCGAAGCAGAATACGGATCCGGGACGCAGGGTGATCTTGCTGTAAAAGGTGACGGCCATTGAGCTAGCTTGGATCGTCGACACACCCCCTACCTAGCGCGCCAGCTATCGGTGTTTTGGGTCCGACCGCACACCCGGGGTTGCCCCTCAAGGTGTTTTAGGAGTAGGACGGTGTCGCCGACTGTAGCAAAATGGTTCGTGCCAGATGCACGAGAGACAATGGACAGTGTTTACAGGTTCGGGCCGCTTAGAGATGCGTAACACCCTACGTCCTGGTGAGTATGCTTGGTGGACAAGGTTACAAGAGAGCTCCCTGGATTGAGAATGCAGAGAGTTGATGTGGGTGGCTAAGTAATAGGGTCGATCGTTCTGAAGGGGTGCCCCCTAGGCCTTATATACTCGACCGTGGGGCAATACATGTGGATATGATAACAACGAGTAGCTAAAAGATAGTGAACTGCTTGAGTTTATCTCCATGTAATTCTGCCGACTTATCCTCGCATGGCTCCGTTGCACTGGGGCTCCAGCGCGGGAAAGTCGGATCTCTGTTGCGATCACTCGCTCGACGTTGTGGGCCGTCCGGGTTTGCACCAATCCGGCCTCATGTCGCTCTGCTTTGCTGGTTGTCTCTCCCCAGGCCCACGAAAGAATGACCTTACGATTTATTGGGCCCTTGGGCCTTTCGTGAGGTCTTTTACTCTTTTAGTGGACCCGGGGGATATCTATCCCCCACAGTTACAATCCTTGCCTTAACTCCATCCTTTGTTGTGCTCATGCCCCCTATCCTACATGTCTTATCATTCCCCTTGTCCTTCGATGGCCTTAAAGTAGTCTCCCCTTTGTAAGGAAAGACCACCATCTAGTTAACATTAACGTATAACAATGAGTTGTTTGTCGTTGTATGCTTGTGTTGTTTGTCTTTGTGTGATGACTGATTTGCTTCTTTATGATGAGTGTTGATGTGTTGTGGCCCTTGGTCCGCAATGACATTAGTTTACTAGCTGAGTGCCATAGAGTTAGGTAGCTGGGTGATCTCCCGTTTCTCTCTTTAATCCATCTATGCTTACCTTTTCTATCTGTACCCTTCCCTCTTGTGCATGTTCGGTTGGTGAAAGTCGCCTAGAGGAGGGGTGAATAGGCGGAATCTAAAAATTATAACTTTAAACACACACTACAAGCCGGGGTTAGCGTTAGAACAAATATCAAGTCCGGGAGAGAGAGGGGAAAAACAAATCAACCAAGAAATAAAGCAGATGAACATGGTGATTTGTTTTACCGAGGTTCGGTTCTAAAGAACCTAGTCCCCGTTGAGGTGGTCACAAAGACCAGGTCTCTTTCAACCCTTTCCCTCTCTCAAACGGTCACCTAGACCGAGTGAGCTTTCTCCTTAATCAAACGGGTCACTTAGACCCCACAAGGACCACCACACACTTGGTGTCTCTTGCCTTGCTTACAAAACACTTGGGAACAAGAATGAGGAAGGAAGAAAGTGATCCAAGCACAAGAGCACAAAGAACACGAACAAAACACTCTCTCAAGTCACTAAGTAGTTGGAATGAGTTTGAGGCTTGGAGAGGCTTTGTGTTGGGGACTTGTTCTCAAATGCTATGAGTTAAGAACAAGGCAACACAAAAGGTTAATGGTTAAAGTCCTTCGTCCTTCAAAGCATTATCTCCCTTAGGATATAATGATCTTCAGACGAAGGTTATGAAGGACGTACCTTCATCATCGCAGTGTATATTAATGGAAGTAGGAGCATATAAAACATGAGAAATAACATAAATAATCATATAACACCATTAATATATCTTTATTATATTATCATGAATGAACATGAACTATATTGAATTACATTTGTACCTTCGTCTTGACAGAAGGCAGAAATCCAAGCGTGACACACAAGTGAATACTAGCCAGCGTGAACAGTACGGGGGTACTGTTCATCTATTTATAGGCACGGGACGCAGCCCGGTCAAAATTACATTTATGTCCTTGATGACTAGTTACAACCATGACACAAATTATCATGCACTGATCGGCCTTTTCCTCTTTAAGTCGGTGCAGCCCTTCGTCTCAAAGCATGTCGCTATGCCGAAGCTCCCTGAATCATAGCTTCGGCGTGTACCTTCGCCTTGTATTTGCTTATATGCTGATCTTTCGAAGGTGCTTCTGCTCAGAGGACCTTCGGCGACGAAGCAGGCCCCCAACAGTAGCCCCTTCGCAGTGCTAGATCATTTTTTGTAACGAGCTTGGTCCGTGAGAAATCTCCAAGGCTTCAGAATGCCAAAGGTTCGAAAAGCACCTTCCCTGAGCTCGTTGCCGAGAAACGATTAAAATATTTCGAGCGCGAGGTGGCCCACCACGTAGTGGGTACAAACGATCTGGCGATTCACTTCCCAAGCGGCGAGTGGTCCACCGTTCAGCGGGTGCGGGTGACTGTTCAGCGGGTGCGAGCAACTTGGCGATTCGCCTTCCCACCTGCAGCACTATATAAACAGACGGGTAGGCGTGAAGTTACCACAGCATTCATTGACATTGCACTGTTGTGCTGTCGAAAAATTTAACCATACCCGAAGCTTTTTCTCTGTATTCTCGAGTGAACCATCATTTTGAATTAGCTTCGTCAAAAGAGAGAGCTTCGTCAAAAACTGTAAAAAACATCAGCTTCGTAAAAACCACAAAAGATCTATCAGATGGCCAGAGTACGCTCGACTGCGAGGGTGACTCATGAAGGAGAGGAGACTGAGGCTACCGAGACAGCTCCAATCTTCAAAGTCATGAGACAATCGGGCTTAGTTGTGACAGAGGGAGTCATTGACGAAGGTACTTCTGCTGCCGAAGCTGAGCAGGCTGATATAGAGGAAGTAAATGCTGATGAAGAACAGGAAGACTAGCATTCTAATCCCATCAAAACCCAGTCACTTGGATTTTGAAAAATCTACTGTGTCTGAAGCCGACATGCCCATGATGATGAAACTGGGCTACTTCGGAGAAGCTGAAAAGAAGCTTATTTGTTTTGCCGGAGAAGAAACCACTCCAACGCCGAAGAATGATGAAGTAGTGGTTTTCAAAAGCTTTTTCAGGGCAGGATTACGGTTTCCCTTGAACGAGATGATTGGAGAAGTTTTTGATAATTTTGAAATTTTTCTTCATCAGCTGACTCCTAACGCTATCGTTAGGCTCAGCATCTTCATCTAGGCCCTTCGAAGCCAAGGGATGGACCCAAATGCTGAAGCTTTCTGCCGAGTGCATGAGCCGCATTACCAAACGAAGGCTAGAGAAGACGGGCTACATGAAAATTTTGGTTGTTATAACTTCGCGTATCGCAAGGATACAAAGGCTCCGGTCCTCAGCTATCACACCAAGTGGCCAACTGGCTGGAAGAGTGAGTGGTTTTATATTAAGGCCGATGAGAAGAAAAGTGGGAAACTGATGACGATGGTGATGAGCCCGCTAGCTTTAAGCTTCGGGATGACTAGACCTTTGTGCAACATGAAGCCAAGGTCAGCATGTCCGCTGGCCATAGTAGAATTCAGAGTGGTGGCTGAACAAATCAGCACCAGGGATCTAGTGCAAGAATACATGGCCAACATGGTATCTCCAACATTGAGTGAATGGAGTATGCCCAAGCTAAAAGGAACAAAAAAGAAGAATGAACTTGTTCGATTGGCTTATCGCTTTAAGTTTGAGAAACAGTTCAAAGATCCTTGCCAAGAGTGGCTAGAGATGATTGAGACAATGTGCAATGAAATTTTGGGAAACTACACTAAAAATAAGATCAATTAATGACTGCAGCCTTCGGTACGCGACCGAAACGAAGGTTGAACCGAGTAATGGACGCTCTGAATTTTGAATACCCTGATTATGAGCGACTCAGCAAGGGTGTCGAACGGACAAAGAGAAAAAGGGTTGTCAGTGTTCTGAGCAGGCAGGCTGCTAGGATGGTGAAAGAGGACGAAAAAACTCTAAAGAAGAGAAAATCCAGTCCCGAGCCAAAGGCGGCGACTTCGAAGAAGAGAAAAGCTGCAACTCTGGAGCCGAAGGTAGCTGAGATGGAGGAGGAGACCCCTTCAACGCCTTCTGATGCCGAAGTAGAAGAATTTTTAAAGGTAATGACTGAATCCTTACCTATCAAGCTGCTAAGTCCTCTGGGACAGCATCTGATGAAGCTTTTACAGAAGAAGGACAAGCCTTCGGCTACGAAAAAGGCGGTTGGGCCTAAAAAGCGAAGAATTGTTATTGTTATGCAAGCTATTAAGGAAACGCCACCGCCGGTCTCAGCATCAAAGATGACACCAGCTGTCGAAGCACATACTTCTGCCGAAGTTGCGGCCGCCGAAGCTACCAATCTGGAGAGTACTTTATCTTCTATTGATAAAGTGCTCTTGGATATAGCCGCAGAGGAGACTACTGTGGCTACAGAATAAGTCCTGGCCACAGTGCCTGAAAAAGGGAAAGAAATTGTCGAAGACACTTTGGAAGAAAAAGGCTCCAGCTTTCAGAATCTAGTTGGTCAAGAATTATCCAAGGCCGAGAAGGAGGAGCTGCAGGAGTATGCTATATCCTGTGGCTACCAACCAGGAGCCATGCTCTTTGGTGGAATCAATGAAGAAGCCTTAGGATGCATTCGAGACCGCACTGGGGCGAAGATTATCAGCACTCTATCGAAGAGTGTTGGTTTTCCGAAGCTTGAAGCTGACATTAGCAGTTACCGACGTCAGCATATCGCTGGCAGCTTATTCTATTACAACTTTAAGGTAAAGTTTTTTTCCTCATCTTTTTAATTTTTGTGACGAAGCAAAAAATTTCTAATGAAGGCTATTTTGTACAGAGTATGCTGCTAAGCAAAGCATTGAGAATGCAGCAAGACCTCGAAGATAAAAAATGAAATTATAATTGAGGGCTTAGAAATGAAAATCAAAGATCATGAAGCTTCTCTAGAAAAGAAAGACTTCCTTCTTCAGACAATGGAGGGTTCATTGGCAGAAGCCCAAGCCGAAGTTGCCAAATTAAACAATGAACTTCTCCGAAAATCAGAAAACTTCGAACAAGAAAGGAAAAGTTTTGATGCAAGGCTTAAAGCCAAAGTCGAGAAAATTCAAATCTGCAAGAATCCGTAAAAGAGCTTCGGAATGTTTGCTTAAACTTCGGCAACCGCTGCGTGCAACTGCTACGACAGGTCTTCAACTCAGTGGGAGCCAGCTCTAAAAATTTTGAACCTTCAGTTGAAGACCTGCCAAGCACCTTCGAACATATTGAAAGCGAAGTTGAGGCGCTTGACGAAGTAATAGCTGGGCATGGCGACTTCTGTGCCCTACTGCCTTCTCGCGGCATAGTTGTAGCTTTTATGAAGGCTGGTTGCATGCACGGAAAAATAGTAAACAGACCAAACTTCAGTCTATCTCCAGCAGACCTAGCTGATATCCCCAGCCTAGCCCGAAGTATTGGGAATAGATTTATAACATAATTTTGGACGAAGGGTGGGCGGAGCTTAGCTGGTGACGAGGCACGAAGTTATCTTAAGCCGGTATGATTTTTTTACCTGTTGCTTGCTCTCTTGTAAATACTTCTTACCTTATACTGTGTTGCCGTGTACAGGATGACGATGCCGAAGGTCAGTAGTCCGAAGCTCATTTCGAAGATTGATGAAGCTGCTGCATGAAGCTTTTAGAGACATTTGAATTATCTTTGTAAAAGATATTGTAATTTAGGAATCAAACATTACTCTGTAAATTTGTCCATACCTTTTAATATACTTTTACCTTTCCAATCGTGTGTGAATTGTTTTGATGTGGACGAAACTTGTCTCTTTTGAGCCGAAGGCGAAAAACACCTTCCCTTCTTTTCGTTCACAACGAAGCGTATCTTTGCTTCTTTATGCTCATCAAAGTCGAAGTATCTGTTTGTACTTTATGTTATGATGATGATGATCCTACGGATGTCCACATGAATGTGTATGAATGCAATGAATGATGTAATGTATTGTGCAAATGAATGTCCAAACACACACACACGAAGCCACACCCAGACTCTGCATCCCCTTAGGAATGTCTTTTGAGTCTTAAGCTCTGCATCCTCTTGGGAACGTCTTTTGAGCTTCTTCACCTTCTATTTCGGTGGTATAAGTTCTGCATCCCCTAAGGAACGTCGTTTGAACTTCTTCGCCTTCTATTTCGGCGGTATAAGTTCTGCATCCCCTTAGGAACGACTTTTGAACTTCTTCACCTTATATTTTGGCGGTATTTGGCTCTACATTCCCTTAGGAACGATTTTTTAGCAAAAAACTTACGCTGCGCTCCCTTAGGAACGACTTTTTGTAGCTTCGTCATGCTCTGCATCCCCTTGGGGACGTCTTTTGAGCTTCTCCCTGTTTTTCTTTTTTGCACTCGATGGTGCGTGCTCAGATTTACATATTACATCTTTTGGGGGATTTGGCCCCTATGGGGCTAAATAAGAATGAAAAATTACAAGCTATGGACCCATTAAAAACCTTTCTCCCCTCTTGAAAGGAAAGGGTACTGTGGCGGAACCACCCGAATTATTCCAGCTTAAGTGCCCAAGTCGCACCCTTAAGGGCAGCAACACACTTAAACAGGAATAACTCGTCAGTCCCTCGGATCTAGTCCGATAAAGCCACTTACCAGGATCGAATACCACTAGCTCACTCGAAGGTGAGGCACAGAGAAATACAATAAAACATAATACCACAAATTTAATAAGTATCATTAGTGATTACATTATCGGAGTTTCAGAAATAATAACCATAAATTTTAATGCAGCGGAAATAACTAACGGAGAAAACCGAGTAACATGGCGAAGCCTGGCCACGCTACTCATCCTGGTCCTCTCCTGCGGAAGCAGTAACCCACTCGACCGTCTGTCCCGGTGGCAGGGACGAAGGCCAAGTCACACCATCAACCAATCATCCTAAGGAGTACCTGCAAAAATTATGCCACAAGCAAGGCGGAGTATACTAATACTCAGCTAGACTTACCCGGTGTGAGGAGTCTACTCCCCTACCTCTAGACATGCAGTTGTTTGGCTGAGGGGTTTGGTTTGCCAAAAACACTAGCTGAGTCTAAAATCAAGTTTTAGCTTTTCAAGTTTTAGTATGCTCCTTTTTAAACTAGATGAGTACCTAGCTACTCATACATGATATCAAACATTTTTAAGCAATCAACCTTTTTGCCAGTCAACTCATTTCCACTTATTACTCAATGCAGTACAATGGATCAAGCAGTCTCATTAGCTGCGAGAAGCAGACGATTCGAATCGAGTTTTTAAACCTTGCAAGGTAAACCTAAACACACGATGTGGCGAGGCACTCTGTCCCACACACATCAACCGTCCCCATCGATTCCCTGGCAAAAGATCAGGGCTCACCGCCTTGGCGTACAATGCCTCACTGACCCGATTGCCGTCGTGCAGTGACCGCACTTGTACCCACCATAACCGGAATGGGAGACCACGTCTTAGGTCACGTGAGGGGTAAAGTCTGCGGGCAGGTTCACTCAGGTACTAGGCTTACCAATTTACCATATTTCTCGGCATGTGCTTAGTACGTTCAAACGCTTGACACAGGTATCCGCACGTTAATCCTTATTCCAATTTCATCTCATAGATCACGCGCCCCTATGGACCCGTGTCCACAGACCATTATCATTTCGTTATCAAAATGGATACAACCAATTCTTGACCTCGCGCGAGTGCTAGAAAATTCACTCAACTTCTACCAAGATCCCTAATTAGCAAAGCAGCTACTGGACCTAGCATACTAGTATCCATCTCAAAAGGAATCCTGAGTTCATGCAACTAGGGTTTCAGTCATGTCGGGGACCATAATTAGGGGTACCCTCAAGGCTCCTAATTCTCAGCTGGTAACCCCCATCAGCATAAAGCTGCAAAGGCCTGATGGGTGCAATTAAGTCAGGGATCAGTCCATTCGAGCGACTCGATCACGCCTCGCCCGAGCCTAGCCTCGAACAAGGGCAGCCGACCCCGGGGGATTTCCGTCTCGCCCGAGGCCCCCCTCTAGCGGCGAACATATTTCCGGCTCGCCCGAGGCCCTGCCTTCGCTAAGAAGCAACCCTGACCAAATCGCCGCACCAACCGACCAAATCGCAGGAGCATTTAATGCAAAGGTGGTCTGACACCTTTATCCTGACGCGCGCCCCCCAGCCGGCAGAGCCGAAGTGACCGCCGTCACTTCGCCGCTCCACTGACCGACCTGACAGAAGGACAGCGCCGTCGGCGCCACTCTGACTGCGGTGCCACTTGACAGAGTGAAACTGACAGGCAGTCAGGCCCTGCCGAAGGCATCATAGGAAGCTCTGCTTCGCCCGACCCAGGGCTCAGACTCGGGCTAAGTCCCGGAAGACGGCGAACTCCGCTCCGCCCGACCCAGGGCTCGGACTCGGGCTAAGTCCCGGAAGACGGCGAACTCCGCTCCGCCCGACCCAGGGCTCGGACTCGGGCTAAGTCCCGGAAGACGGCGAACTCCGCTCCGCCCGACCCAGGGCTCGGACTCGGGCACAGCCCCGGAAGACGGCGATCTCCGCTCCGCCCGACCCAGGGCTCGGACTCGGGCTAAGTCCCGGAAGACGGCGAACTCCGCTCCGCCCGACCTAGGGCTCGGACTCGGGCTAAGTCCCGGAAGACGGCAAACTCCGCTCCGCCCGACCCAGGGCTCGGACTCGGGCTCAGCCTCGGAAGACGGCGATCTCCGCTCCGCCCGACCCAGGGCTCGGACTCGGGCTCAGCCCCAGAAGACGGCGAACTCCGCTCCGCCCGACCCAGGGCTCGGACTTGGGCTCAGCCCCAGAAGACGACGAACTCCGCCTCGCCCGACCCAGTGGCTCGGACTCGACCTCGACCACGTAAGACAGACTCGACCTCGGCTTCGGAGGAGCTTCCACATCACCCAACCTAGGGCGCAGACCAGCCACGTCAACAGGAGGCGCCATCATCACCCTACCCCGAGCTGACTCGGGCCGCAGGGAACAAGACCGGCGTCCCATCTGGCTAGCTCCGCCAGATAGGCAATGATGGCGCCCCGCATACTCTGTGACGACGGCGGCTCTCAGCCCCCTTACGGAAGCAAGAGGACGTCAGCAAGGACTCAACCGCTCCAACAGCTGTCCCTCCGCCAGGCTCCATCGCTCCTCCGACGGCCACGACATCACACCAGCTGGGTGCCAAAATCTCTCCGGCTGCCACAACGGCATGTACTTAGGGCGCTAGCTCTCCTCCGCTAGACACATAGCACTCTGCTACACCCCCCATTGTACACCTGGATCCTCTCCTTACGCCTATAAAAGGAAGGACCAGGGCCCTCTTAGAGAGGGTTGGCCGCGCGGGGACGAGGTCGAGACAGGCGCTCGCTTGGAGCCGCTCGCTCCCTCTCCTGCGTGGACGCTTGTAACCCCCTACTGCAAGCGCACCCGACCTGGGCGCGGGACGAACACGAAGGCCGCGGGATTCCCACCTCTCTCACGCCGGTCTCCGGCCGCCTCGCTCTCCCCCCTTCGCGCTCGACCCATCTGGGCTGGGGCACGCGGCGACATTCACTCGTCGGCCCAGGGACCCCCCGGTCTCGAAACGTCGACAGTTGGCGCGCCAGGTAGGGTCCTGCTGCGTGTTGACGAACAACTTCCCGTCAAGCTCCAGATGGGCATTCTCCAGCAACATCTCCAACCCAGGACGGTGCTCCGTTTCGGGAGTCTTGAGTTCATGTCCCTCGACGGCAGCTACGACCTGATACTCCTTCCACCGCCGCGCGACAACGACAATGGCGGCCGACAGCCCGCCCACCGGCGGCGGAATCGACGACGTCTTCCCCGCGTGGTGGAAGAACAACCTTCGAGCTCATCCTGCCATTTTCCCCGCCGACGGAGGGGAAGGCAGGGCGACCAAGGCCAAGCAGGAGGCAGCGCCTCGTTGGCTGTCGAGCGAGTCGACAGCGCCGGCACCCCAACGGGGGGCGCACCAAGTATCGACTTCGCACTTGAGACGAAGACGAGCGTTGTCTCCCCGGAACACGCCAATCCCGAGCAAGCGGACGACGCCAGCACGCTCGCGAAAAGCTTGCTGGACGTCACCCTCGTACCTGAGACGACAATGCAGTCAGTCCCCGACGTGACTTTATCGCCGCCCGTCGACCAAGAGGTACCGACCGATTCCCATCCCATGTCATTTGGATTCAGCCTCAACCTGCCTAGCGACCTCGCTTTGGCGGGCGCTCTCGTAGAGGCGACTCCAAACCCTCTGGGGTTTCGCATGCGGTCGCCTTGGGACCGGCTGACGGACGTCTCGACCTACGGGCCCTCTGGGTCCGAGGAAGACGACGAGCCCGACATCTGTTGGGATTTCTCTGGACTTGGCAACCCCAGTGCCATGCGGGACTTCATGACCGCATGTGACTACTGCCTCTCTGACCGTTCCGACGGTAGCCGCAGCCTCGGCGACGAGGACTGCGGCCCAAGCCGCGAATGTTTCCACGTCGATCTAGGGGGTCCCTCCGAAGGCAATCATCTCGGCATGCCGGAGGACGGTGATCTCCCTAGGCTGGTGCCCCGCGTTGACATCCCACGAGAGCTAGCCGTGGTCCCCGTTCAGGCGGGGGGCCATGACCCACAGCTCGAGCAAATCCGCGGGGTGCAGGACAAGCTCGACGAGGGAGCAGGAGCGCTTGAGCCGATCCGCCGAGACGTCGGGCAGGCATGGGCGGGCCAACCCCCGGCCGGAGAAATACGTCATCTGCCCTAGGGTTTCCAGCACCGCGTCGCCGACGACGTCAGGGTCAGGCCGCCACCCGCATCTAGTGGGGTTGGCCAGAACCTGGCTGCAGCAGCGATGCTTCTCCGCGCGATGCCGGAGCCATCAACCACCGAGGGCCGACGAATCCAGGGGGAGCTCAAGAATCTCCTGGAAGGCGCTGCGGTCCGACGGGCCGAGAGCTCTGCCTCCCGAAGGCAGGGGTACCCCTCGGAACCTCATGCCGCGACTTCCCGATTCATGCGGGAAGCCTCGGTCTACACCGGGCGCACGCGCGACACCGCGCCTGCGGCCCCGTACCGCCTCGGCAACGAACACCATCGCCGCGACCGTCGGGCCCACCTCGATGAGAGGGTGCGCCGAGGCTACCACCCCAGGCGTGGGGGACGCTATGACAGCGGGGAGGATCGGAGTCCCTCGCCCGAGCCACCCAGTCCGCAGGCCTTCAGCCGGGCCATCCGACGGGCACCGTTCCCGACCCGGTTCCGACCCCCGACTACTATCACAAAGTACTCGGGGGAG
The DNA here is from genome assembly GCF_902167145.1 of Zea mays. Lineage (NCBI taxonomy): Eukaryota > Viridiplantae > Streptophyta > Magnoliopsida > Poales > Poaceae > Zea > Zea mays. The sequence goes on along the minus strand of NC_050096.1, from coordinate 61,984,315 downwards.
ACGAGACCGGAACTGTGGCTCGCGGACTACCGTCTGGCCTGCCAACTGGGTGGAACGGACGATGACAACCTCATCATCTGCAACCTCCCCCTGTTCCTCTCTGACACCGCTCGCGCCTGGTTGGAGCACCTGCCTCCGGGGCAGATCTCCAACTGGGACGACCTAGTCCAAGCTTTCGTCGGCAATTTCCAGGGCACGTACGTGCGCCCCGGGAATTCCTGGGACCTCCGAAGCTACCGGCAGCAGCCGGGGGAGTCTCTCCAGGACTACATGCGGCGATTCTCGAAGCAGCGCACCGAGCTGCCCAACATCACCGACTCGGATGTCATCGACGCGTTCCTCGCCGGCACCACCTGCCGCGACCTGGTGAGCAAGTTGGGTCGCAAGACCCCCACCAGGGCGAGCGAGCTGATGGACATCGCCACCAAGTTCGCCTCCGGCCAGGAGGCGGTCGAGGCTATCTTCTGAAAGGACAAGCAGCCCCAGGGCCGCCCATCGGAAGATGCTCCCGAGGCGTCGACTTAGCGCGGCGCCAAGAAGAAAGGCAAGAAGAAGTCGCAAGCGAAACGCGACGCCGCCGACGCGGACCTTGTCGCCGCCGCCGAGTACAAGAACCCTCGGAAACCCCCCGGAGGTGCCAACCTCTTCGACAAGATGCTCAAGGAGCCGTGCCCCTATCACCAGGGGCCCGTTAAGCACACCCTTGAGGAGTGCGTCATGCTTCGGCGCCACTTCCACAGGGCCGGGCCACCCGCGGAGGGTGGCAGGGCCCGCGACGACGACAAGAAGGAAGATCACCAAGCAGGAGAGTTCCCCGAGGTCCGCGACTGCTTCATGATCTACGGTGGGCAAGCGGCGAATGCCTCGGCTCGGCACCGCAAGCAAGAGCGCCGGGAGGTCTGCTCGGTGAAGGTGGCGGCGCCAGTCTACCTTGACTGGTCCGACAAGCCCATCACCTTCGACCAAGCCGACCACCCCGACCACGTGCCGAGCCCGGGGAAATACCCGCTCGTCGTTGACCCCGTCATCGGCGACGTCAGGCTCACCAAGGTCCTTATGGACGGAGGCAGCAGCCTCAACATCATCTGCACCGAGACCCTCGGGCTCCTGCGTGTCGATCTGTCCTCCGTCCGAGCAGGCGCTGCACCCTTCCATGGGATCATTCCCGGGAAGCGCGTCCAGCCCCTCGGACAACTCGACCTTCCCGTCTGCTTCGGAACGCCCTCCAACTTCCGAAGGGAGACCCTGACGTTCGAGGTGGTTGGGTTCCGAGGAACCTACCACGCGTGTGACGGAACCTCCCAAGTAATTAGGCCCACCTACAGTTGTCCTTGTCCAACGGACCTCAGACAACCCTGTAGGTGCCCCTGAACTACTTGACAAGTTCGGTATCTTCTTTCTTACCTTACCAGGAACGTTTCACCCGTCTTGCAGACATTACAGAACATCGGAGATAAAGAGATGCGGAAGCGATTACATAAATTACATTTATTTTAAAAGCAAGCTTAAGTTATTTTATTACAGACCAGAACTAAAAAGGCGAGTGCTGAGTAGTAATATTATACAAACCAAGGGAGGCACAGACTCCTCCCGATAAGTTATAAGCAAAAGATCCTATGTGGAGGACCGAGTCCTCCCGCACTTCAGTCTTGTTTTTCTTCTTTGGGAACCACCTTGGCACAGAAGCAGCAGAAATCTGCTACTTCCTCACCTAAAAACAACGAAGGGATAAACCCTGAGTATGGAATTACTCAGCAAGTCTTACCCGACTAAAGAAAAGACTCTCAAGGGTATGCTGGTTATATGGGAGTCAAGGTAAGGCTTTTCAATAATCAAAGACTCTGTTTTGCAGAAATGCTTACTAAAGTGGATCCTTAAAAATCCAATTTTATTTGTCAAGTTAAGTAGAGTTACCTGTAACTAGAGTTCTTTCTACCCTAGTTCAATCACTGGTCCTGCACTAGCCAATTTCTTAACAAAAACCCATCATCTTTAGTGGAATGCTACGTGTAGGTCAGTGACCAAGTCTTCATAACCGCGAAAATACGACGATCCGAATCGATTATACTCAGCTGAGGATCTCCAATCACACGACATATGTAGCACTTAACCCTTGCATATGTCAACCCGCCACCGGGGTTCTTAAGACCAGATCAGGTTCACGCAAACCGAGAGCACAGATACACCACCGTCCAGCCTCTTGCCACGGAGGGTACACGCTACTCTCGCCACCGCTCCACGCCCATTTCATGTTATCTTATTCTGGCCTTAGTCTGCCCGAGGCAAGGCTTAGCCATGACGAGGCATGTGACTAGTTAAAGGGTCCTCGATCATCAAGCCTACATCGACAAGGTCCTTAATCGACTCAGACGGAGACACTACACCGAGACTCTCTTCTCGTGCAAGTCACCCGCCCGGTCTCAGCTTAATCTTTTTAACCCAAAAACTTGGTACCTGGCAGAGGTACATCTTTTCCGATGTTGAATCCATCATGGCCATGATGGATTCACCATCAAGTTTTATTTTCGAAAACAACCCTCCCACTTTGCCAATCATCTTTTGTAAAACAAATCCTTTTGTTTTTCTAGAGCAATACTAAGCATAGTAAAACCTTTTTGTAAAAATAGGATTTCAAGGAGGGTAATCAAGATCAAGGAAGGTAATGCAGGAATTGTTTAATCAATCAACTCCTATCACCTAATGCAGCAAGCAAGTGAGAAAGATTTTAAAAATATCAAGGGAGGTGGCAAATGCACCGGGGCTTGCCTTCGTTCACAGGTGAGTCGGGTTCGGATCCACAAATATCGAAGTAGAAGCAGTTGCCTGCTTGAGAATCCGAAGGTGGTGGTGTCCTTTCCTCGGTGACTTCTATTTCTTCTTCACGTTCTAACATCACCATATATATGTATAAGAATGGATGCCATGGGATGGTCATGAGGATGCAAAGATAATATAAACTTATTATCTATGTCTTGAGTACAACTTTCCTTCACGGTACTCCGAGAACTTAGGGTTTCCGGAGTCGGTAAAGGAGTTCATAGGGCAGGGGGGTGTTTTGGGTTCTAGTTATCAAACATGGTCCAAATCAACTCAAACCCTACCCAAGGCTTCTAAATATTGTTTTAAGTTCCCATAAAAAGTTTGGGCATTTTTGGACTTTCCAAATATTTTCTAAAAATCCATAACCAATATTTTTAACTACTTTAAATACCCTAAAATTTCTTATTTCCACTAAAAATAACAAAACTATTTTTATTAAATTCTAGAGAAAATAACAAGCCTAGGAAAATTGGTTTCACAATTTTATCATTTTTCTACTGTTTTCTATAATTGTTTTGGCTCTGGAGATAAAAGAAAAAGAAAAACAGATGAATAGTATTGGACTGAATCCAACCCAGGTCGGCCCACTACCAGAAGAAATGCGCGCGCCCGCGCCCGCGCTGGCAGACTTGCACAGAGGCCCTCGCGTTTTTGTCTAACAGCGAACGAGTTCAGACACTATTTGAATCAGTCACTGACAACTTGCAGATAAGCCCCCGACTTCCTATTCCTTCACACAGCTAAGTCCCCGACGGCGCTCGCACGAGGCTGAGCTCCGACGAGCTCGCAGACCGACCGATTGGGGCAACGGCTAGGGTTCCCAAGCAGCGGACATGAAATTGGGGCTAGCCAGACCATTTCCCCCAACCTAATTGCAGCTAAGACCAACTACGTAGCTCTGGCCACGGTGGCCGTGATCATGGCGGCTATACGGTCGTGTTCCCGGTGATTGGTGGCGATATAATTCAATTAAGTGGGTCAGTGAGCATTGCGGACATATGAGAATGTACGAACAACACTAACAACGACAGGATTGGACCTGATTTGCGTTGGCCGCGGCGAGGTATTCTTTGCGGCGGCGGAGACCAGTTTGGGGGAAAACCCGAATTGCGGAGCTACGGTGAACGAGTGGAGATGAGAGTGGGTGCTATAGCTTGACGATTACATGGCGCAACTATCTCCGCCCTCAATTTATAGGCTCCAAGGGCGGTGGCCGGTGAAATTTGAGGAGGAGGCGCGGCGGCCGGAGGTGGAAGAAAGTACTGGCGCAATGGATTCGTGGCTTCTACCGTGGCGGTCATTCCGGCGATCAACGGAGAGTCACTAAGGCTTACGGCGATGCGGTGGAGATACTCAAGCACGTGGCACAAGGCCGGAAGGCGGAGGTTCACCGGCGAGCCTATCGCTCCAGCCGCAAAGCAGATGGGAAGGCAGGGGAGGCCGTCGGAGTGGTGTCCAGCTCACCGGCGGTGAGGATCTTTACCGAGCTATGTTTATCCGATGGCCACGACGCACGAATCACGGCGAGCGGTGATCAACGGTGATGGACCACCGGCGGCGAGCAGAGGGACAGGATCTTCTTCAGTTACCCTTTACTGTACCATGGGACATTCAGGTTATGACGCCTGACAGTCATAGTTTAGGCTCGATTTTCTCACAAATTTTCATGGCAACACCCCCAGTGACCTATAGCAAAGTTGTAGTGCTATAATCCATCTATATCTTTGCTATAATGTGTACTCACAAAAAGTCACTGGATCCCCTTCAAAATCGAGCTCAAAGTTCATCTCAAAACACTGTCATTCTGAATTTCAAACCTCAACTAGTTTGACAGTCCATCTTTGATTGGGTTTTTCTCCAAATTTCTCATAAGATCATGGCTTGAACCCTTAAACAAAGTTGTTCTCCTAAAATTGGGCTACAAAATTGTTGTGGTCACTTTGGCCAAAAACCCTATATTTCAAAAGATACAGGGCTCCAAAGTTGAGCCCTCAACACTGAATTTTCAGACTTAGTATAGAACTCAAATGAGGTCCATTTTGCATTTAAGTCCAAAACTTAGGGTTTGGCTTTCAAGTCCACATATTTGTGAACCAAATGACTTAAAATACTTATTTGGCTTGGTTTTTGCACTTTAGCCCAAAAGTGGACTAATTTTGCACATAGGCCCCTAGGGTTAGTTTTAGGGTTTTCCAGGGTTCCAATTAGGGTTTCTGGTATCTTAGGGGTATAAAGGTGATTCAAATTTGTTTTTAGGGATATTTTATAACTAATTCCCTAAAGTATTTAGGTTTTCTCAATTTGGGTTAAGTTTTACCCCTTTAATCCCTATTTAGGGTAAAGCTTCCTATCGAGGGTCCTATTTGCAAAACATTAAAACAATACAACTTGTTTGAAATTTTTGCCTAGTGAATGCACTCTAGGTGTGTCAAACATATGCAATGCCAATGCTTATGATGCCATGCTCATGTTTTAGTTACAGTAACACCAGGGGTGTTACATCCTTCCCCCCATAAAAGAATCTCGTCACGAGATTAAAAGTCCTAGGGTAAGTAATGGAAAAGGAAACGCGGAATACTTTTATTTCCTTATTTCTGGTACAAGGCAGGGGTGATGTGGGGGTCACTTCTCTATTACACAGTTATACAGACTTTACAATTTACATGAGGCTAAAAAGCCTGGGAAATTCTTTTCTAGAAAATCTTGAGTTTCCCATGTAGCCTCATCTTTAGAATGCTGGTTCCACTGTATCTTATAAAACTTGAGAGTTTTTCTCCGGGTAACCCTGTCCTTTTGATCCAAGACTCGAATAGGGTGCTCATAGTAGGTCAAGTCCGGTTCAAGGACAACATCCGTTACTTCAATGGTTCGATCGGGAACCCGAAGACACTTCTTCAATTGTGACACATGGAACACATTATGCACAGCAGACAAGGTTTCGGGTAGTTGGAGTCGGTATGCCACTGGTCCACATTGCTCAAGTACCAGGAATGGACCAATGTACCTGGGTGCAAGCTTCCCTTTAACTCCAAAACGCGATACACCTTTCATTGGTGAGACTTTCAGGTAAACATAGTCTCCTTCCAGGAAATATAAGGGCATTCGCCGTGTGTCTGCATAACTCTTCTGACGAGCTTGTGCCTTCTTCATATTATAAATAATTTTCTGAACCTTATCCTCGGCCTCTTTCACCATATCAGGCCTAAAGAAGCACCTTTCACCAGGTTCAGACCAATTTAGCGGAGTACGACATCGACGTCCATATAAAGCTTCAAAGGGTGCCATCTTGATACTTTCTTGATAGCTATTATTATATGAAAACTCCGCCAAAGGCAAACATTCATCCCATTTCTGTGAGAAGTCCAGAACACATGCCCGCAGCATATCTTCAAGTATTTGGTTCACTCTCTCAGTCTGTCCACTGGTTTGAGGATGATAGGCCGAACTGTGGAGTAACTTAGTACCCAGGGATTTATGAAGTTCTTCCCAGAATTTGGATACAAATTGTGGTCCACGATCCGATACTATAGTCTTTGGGACACCATGCAAACTGAGAATACGGGCAATGTACAACTCCGCATAGGTAAGTACCGGATAATATGTCTTGACCGGTAGAAAGTGAGCAATCTTTGTAAGTCGATCAACAATCACCCAAATAGAGTCATATCCTTTTGCGGTCCTGGGCAATCCCACAATAAAGTCCATACTGATGTCTTCCCATTTCCATGTTGGTATTGGTAGCGACTGTAATGGACCAGCAGTTTTCATGTGTATGGCCTTGACACGTCTGCAAGTGTCACACTTAGCCACATAGCGTGCAATTTCGATCTTCATCTTTGTCCACCAGTAATGTTGCTTTAAGTCTTGGTACATCTTAGTGCTTCCGGGATGAATAGAATAACGACTAAGATGTGCTTCATCAAGAATTTGCTGGCGGAGTTCTTCGTTCTTTGGCACTACTATGCGGTTTTTAAACCATATCACACCTTGATCGTCTTCCTTGAAACATTTGGCTACTCCAGCCCTTATCTTCTCTCGTATGTGCTTCATACCCAGATTATCTTTTTGAGCATCAATTATCCTTTGCAAAATGATTGACTCAAGCTTTAGCTGATTCAGAGTCCCTTGTTGGATTATCCCCAGGTTTAGCTTTTCCATCTCTTGACACAAAGTGTTGTCAGAGGTCTTCATTGTAAGACAATGACAGGCAACCTTACGGCTCAGTGCATCTGCCACCACATTGGCTTTGCCTGGGTGATAATGGATCTCCAGTTCATAGTCTTTAATAAGCTCAAGCCATCGTCTTTGCCTCATATTTAATTCTGACTGGGTGAAGATGTACTTCAAACTTTTATGATCTGTATATATGTGACAGATATTTCCCAGCAGATAGTGACGCCAAATCTTCAGGGCATGAACCACAGCAGCTAGCTCCAGATCATGAGTTGGGTAATGCTCCTCATGTCAGCGTAACTGCCTTGAAGCATACGCAATTACTCGGCCCTCTTGCATCAGTACACAGCCGAGCCCACTGCCAGATGCATCACAATATACATCAAAAGGCTTAGTGATGTCCGGTTGAGCCAATACCGGAGCAGTGGTTAATAATGTCTTCAATTGCTCAAAGGCTTCATTACACTTACAAGACCAATTGAACTTAATGTCATTCTTCAATAAACTTGTGATTGGCTTCACAAGCTTAGAAAAATCTGGTATGAATCTGCGATAATATCCAGCTAGTCCAAGAAAACTCCGGACTTGGTGAACAGTGGTTGGGGGTTTCCACTCCAGAATATCTTTGACCTTGCTAGGATCTACCGCAATTCCTTTAGCCGATAACACGTGCCCCAAAAATTGAATTTCCTCCAGCCAGAACGCGCACTTGCTGAACTTGGCATACAACTGATGTTCCCTCAGGCGTGTCAATACAATCCGTAGATGCTGAGCATGGTCCTCTTCATTTTTAGAATATATCAAGATATCGTCGATGAAGACTACCACGAACTTGTCTAACTCGGGCATGAACACCGAGTTCATCAAATAGGTGAAGTGGGCAGGAGCATTTGTGAGTCCGAAAGACATTACCAGGTATTCAAACAATCCATACCGCGTAGTAAACGCGGTCTTCGGTATATCCTCGGGCCGAATACGGATTTGATGATAGCCTGACCTGAGATTAATTTTGGAAAATACCCTCGCCCCAGTCAGTTGATCAAATAAGATGTCGATCCTTGGAAGAGGGTACTTATTCTTGATGGTGACCTCATTCAGGGGTCGATAATCCACGCACATTCGCAAGGTTTGATCCTTCTTCTTAACAAAAATGGCGGGGCAACCCCATGGGGATGAGCTTGGCCAGATGAATCCCTTATTCAGTAGATCTTGTAATTGAATCTTCAATTCCGCCAACTCATTAGGGGGCATACAGTACGATCTTCGGGAGATGGGAGCTGTACCGGGCTTTAGCTCAATTACGAATTCTACATCTCTTTCAGGGGGCAGTCCAGGCAAATCTTCCGGAAATACATCTGGAAACTCACATACTACCGGAATGTTCTTGATCTCTGGTACAATGGCTTCATATATTCTACCAGAAGCTTTGGCTGGATTGGTTACGGGGAGAGACAAAAGAATCTCTTCTTGATTATAGCTCAACCTGACGGTTCTGAGTTCAATGTTGAGAATTGCCTTGTGTTGGGTTAACCAATTCATACCCAAAATTACATCTATATCCTGGCCTTTCAGAACAATCATGTTAGCAGGAAAGTTCCGTCCGACCATTGTTACTGGCACTTCATAGGCCACTTCTCTAGTAAAAATGTGTCCCCCAGGTGAATGAATTTTAAATCCCTCTTTTGATTCATGGCATGCAATGTGATGTTGCTCCACAAATTTCTTGCTAATGAACATATGCGAAGCACCAGAATCAAAAAGAATAATTGCAGGGTAACTGGCCACGGGAAACGTACCCATCATCACCGGCTCTCCTTCCGGTGTAGTGGCCACTTGGGTGTAATATACACGCCCCGTCTTCTTTGTATTTTTCCCCACAGCATTTCCTTTGGGCTGAGCTGATCTCCCAGATCCTTGCGGAGCATTTGATTGATTTTGCTTAGGATATGGGCAGTCTTTGATGAAATGTCCCGACTTGCCGCAATTAAAACACCCAGTTGAAGAACTAGGCAAGGCAGGGAATCGAGTGCCTGGGGCACCCGGCTGATTTGGGGTAGTGGGGGTATTGTTGGGGCGAATAATGATTGGCTGTTTGAAAGGGAATGAGGGTGGACGAGAAAAAGTGCGATTTTGGCTTGAAGGTCGGATCACAAACCGTTGTCTCTTCGCCTGGCCCTGATTAGGCCTCTCACCACCGAATCCCTTGTTCTTCCCAGAACTTGCGTATTTTGCTTCAACAGATAAGACTGTGCTGACAGCCTTTCCATACGTTAAGTCAATACAAGCAGCCATTTTCCTCTGTAGCCGATCATTTAGTCCTCTCATGAAGCAGTTCTTTTTCTTTAAATCAGTATTCACCTGGTCGATGGCATACTGCGACAGGTGATTAAACTTGTTGAGATACTGATTGACGGTATCTCCCCCTTGTTTTAACTTCATAAATTCCTCTTGTTTCATATGCAGCACTCCTTCGGGTATGTAGTGCTCACGGAAGGCTGCTTTAAACTCTTCCCAGGTGACTTGATGGTTGACAGGTTGAATAGCCACAAAATTTCCCCACCAAGTACTGGCAGGACCACGTAGTTGTTGTGCTGCGAATAACGGCTTTTGTGTTTCTGAACAGCGGAGAAGACCAAACTTTTGTTCAATAACCCGTATCCACTCATCGACTTCTAGGGGATCTTCAGCTTTGACAAATAGGGGTGGACGGGTTTCAGAGAAGTCCAGATAGGTGGTTTCACGGGGGCCTTGCTGGTAACCCCTTCCTGCCTACTGCTGGAATTGCTGCTGACCCGTCATTTTTAAGGAAGCGGGTATTGTCTGCGGTGGCATTCACCAAGGCGGAAATCGCCTCGGCTAATGTGGGAGGAACCGGAGGTGGGTTTGGGGTAACATCCCTTCCCCCAGAAGTTCCGGCTGCGTCCTGTCCTCGAGTCCTGGTCGGCATCTGTGGCAAAGAACATTTGAAGTAAACATAATGTGCCAGAGAAACCTTCCATTTTACATTACTATAAAAAGTAATGATACAGACTCGATATTACATAACAGGATACATTACCCATTATACAAAAGTTCAACCTATTATACAACAGTACACCCTACAATACACTATTCTACTTCTATTACACCATTAGTCCTGCTTTCCATTACTCTTGGCGGCCTCATCGTCAGGTGTGGGAGTCCAGACGTCAACCAACCTCAAAGAAGGAGGGGGCTCAAAAAGGTCTAACTCCCCACCCAGCGCGCGTCCCACGACGTGAGAGGGTCCGGCTTCCGCCTCAGCAGGGTGTGCAGGCACACTAGGGTGTAATTGTGAGTATAGTACATGGACTTCCTCATGCAACGTATTGCAGTAGACCTGCAGGTTGTCGACAGTTGAGCTAAGTTCTTTAATTCAGGCCTGAGCCCTTGCTTCCTTAGCACATGCCAGCAAACGAGACTGTACTGCCCAGTCAAGTGCTAAGTCCCGATCAGCAAGCTGATCCTGCAGGTGACGGATGTCCCTTCTTAGTTCATTGATTCTATCTCCGTCTGCGACCCAAGCATCGGTCCTGTGTTGCAGCGCTGCTTGAAGTCGACTCACTCGGGCTTCAAGATCTCCTATGGGGTCATTACTTCCACTGCTGCTGCTTTCATGTCGGGGGGCCAGTTGATGCCAAGGCACTCCAATTGGTCCCGTTGACTTGCGTGCCGTTAGCCTTGTGTGTGGCGGCATCTTTCTAAGGGGGAAAATGTTATTAGCATAATTCTTAGCATGATGCATGTGTAAGTACAGAATCAACCTTAGTCGATTCAACCTTCTATACATTGCACTCTTCCTATCTGGTCTTTAAGATAGACTCTTTAGAATACTTAGGTAAGAAGAGAAAAGAGTTTTTAGGTAAGTCTTTTTGAAAATCCTTTTGAAGATGCCTCATAATATCTGCAAAGAAGGGCTACGCTCCGATACCAGCTGTGACGGAACCTCCCAAGTAATTAGGCCCACCTACAGTTGTCCTTGTCCAACGGACATCAGACAACCCTGTAGGTGCCCCTGAACTACTTGACAAGTTCGGTATCTTCTTTCTTACCTTACCAGGAACGTTTCACCCGTCTTGCAGACATTACAGAACATCGGAGATAAAGAGATGCGGAAGCGATTACATAAATTACATTTAGTTTAAAAGCAGGCTTAAGTTATTTTATTACAGACCAGAACTAAAAAGGCGAGTGCTGAGTAGTAATATTATACAAACCAAGGGACGCACAGACTCCTCCCGATAAGTTATAAGCAAAAGATCCTATGTGGAGGACCGAGTCCTCCCGCACTTCAGTCTTGTTTTTCTTCTTTGGGAACCACCTTGGCACAGAAGCAGCAGAAATCTGCTACTTCCTCACCTAAAAACAACGAAGGGATAAACCCTGAGTATGGAATTACTCAGCAAGTCTTACCCGACTAAAGAAAAGACTCTCAAGGGTATGCTGGTTATATGGGAGTCAAGGTAAGGCTTTTCAATAATCAAAGACTCTGTTTTGCAGAAATGCTTACTAAAGTGGATCCTTAAAAATCCAATTTTATTTGTCAAGTTAAGTAGAGTTACCTGTAACTAGAGTTCTTTCTACCCTAGTTCAATCACTGGTCCTGCACTAGCCAATTTCTTAACAAAACCCCATCATCTTTAGTGGAATGCTACGTGTAGGTCAGTGACCAAGTCTTCATAACCGCGAAGGTACGGCGATCCGAATCGATTATACTCAGCTGAGGATCTCCAATCACACGACATATGTAGCACTTAACCCTTGCATATGTCAACCCGCCACCGGGGTTCTTAAGACCAGATCAGGTTCACGCAAACCGAGAGCACAGATACACCACCGTCCAGCCTCTTGCCACGGAGGGTACACGCTACTCTCGCCACTGCTCCACGCTCATTTCGTGTTATCTTATTCTGGCCTTAGTCTGCCCGAGGCAAGGCTTACCCATGACGAGGCATGTGACCAGTTAAAGGGTCCTCGATCATCAAGCCTACATCGACAAGGTCCTTAATCGACTCAGACGGAGACACTACACCGAGACTCTCTTCTCGTGCAAGTCACCCGCCCGGTCTCAGCTTAATCTTTTTAACCCAAAAACTTGGTACCTGGCAGAGGTACATCTTTTCCGATGTTGAATCCATCATGGCCATGATGGATTCACCATCAAGTTTTATTTTCGAAAACAACCCTCCCACTTTGCCAATCATCTTTTGTAAAACAAATCCTTTTGTTTTTCTAGAGCAATACTAAGCATAGTAAAACCTTTTTGTAAAAATAGGATTTCAAGGAGGGTAATCAAGATCAAGGAAGGTAATGCAGGAATTGTTTAATCAATCAACTCCTATCACCTAATGCAGCAAGCAAGTGAGAAAGATTTTAAAAACATCAAGGGAGTTGGCAAATGCACCGGGGCTTGCCTTCGCTCACAGGTGAGTCGGGTTCGGATCCACAAATATCGAAGTAGAAGCAGTTGCCTGCTTGAGAATCCGAAGGTGGTGGTGTCCTTTCCTCGGTGACTTCTATTTCTTCTTCACGTTCTAACATCACCATATATATGTATAAGAATGGACGCCATGGGATGCTCATGAGGATGCAAAGATAATATAAACTTATTATCTATGTCTTGAGTACAACTTTCCTTCACGGTACTCCGAGAACTTAGGGTTTCCGGAGTCGATAAAGGAGTTCATAGGGCAGGGGGGGTGTTTTGGGTTCTAGTTATCAAACATGGTCCAAATCAACTCAAACCCTACCCAAGGCTTCTAAATATTGTTTTAAGTTCCCATAAAAAGTTTGGGCATTTTTGGACTTTCCAATTATTTTCTAAAAATCCATAACCAATATTTTTAACTACTTTAAATACCCTAAAATTTCTTATTTCCACTAAAAATCACAAAACTATTTTTATTAAATTCTAGGGAAAATAACAAGCCTAGGAAAATTGGTTTCACAATTTTATCATTTTTCTACTGTTTTCTATAATTGTTTTGGCTCTGGAGATAAAAGAAAAAGAAAAACAGATGAATAGTATTGGACTGAATCCAACCCAGGTCGGCCCACTACCAGAAGAAATGCGAGCGCCCGCGCCCGCGCTGGCAGACTTGCACAGAGGCCCTCGCGTTTTTGTCTAACAGTGAACGAGTTCAGACACTATTTGAATCAGTCACTGACAACTTGCAGATAAGCCCCCGACTTCCTATTCCTTCACACAGCTAAGTCCCCGACGGCGCTCGCACGCGGCTGAGCTCCGACGAGCTCGCAGACCGACCGATTGGGGCAACGGCTAGGGTTCCCAAGCAGCGGACATGAAATTGGGGCTAGCCAGACCATTTCCCCCAACCTAATTGCAGCTAAGACCAACTACGTAGCTCTGGCCACGGTGGCCGTGATCATGGCGGCTATACGGTCGTGTTCCCGGTGATTGGTGGCGATATAATTCAATTAAGTGGGTCAGTGAGCATTGCGGACATATGAGAATGTACGAACAACACTAACAACGACAGGATTGGACCTGATTTGCGTTGGCCGCGGCGAGATATTCTTTGCGGCGACGGAGACCAGTTTGGGGGAAAACCCGAATTGCGGAGCTACGGTGAGCGAGTGGAGATGAGAGTGGGTGCTATAGCTTGACGATTACATGGCGCAACTATCTCCGCCCTCAATTTATAGGCTCCAAGGGCGGTGGCCGGTGAAATTTGAGGAGGACGCGCGGCGGCCGGAGGTGGAAGAAAGTACTGGCGCAATGGATTCATGGCTTCTACCGTGGCGGTCATTCCGGCGATCAACGGAGAGTCACTAAGGCTTACGACGATGCGGTGGAGATACTCAGGCACGTGGCACAAGGCCGGAAGGCGGCGGTTCACCGGCGAGCCTATCGCTCCAGCCGCAAAGCAGATGGGAAGGCAGGGGAGGCCGTCGGAGTGGTGTCCAGCTCACCGGCGGTGAGGATCTTTACCGAGCTATGTTTATCCGATGGCCACGATGCACGAATCACGGCGAGCGGTGATCAACGGTGATGGACCACCGGTGGCGAGGAGAGGGACAGGATCTTCTTCAGTTACCCTTTACTGTACCATGGGACATTCAGGTTATGACGCCTGACAGTCATAGTTTAGGCTCGATTTTCTCACAAATTTTCATGGCAACACCCCCAGTGACCTATAGCAAAGTTGTAGTGCTATAATCCATCTATATCTTTGCTATAATGTGTACTCACAAAAAGTCACTGGATCCCCTTCAAAATCGAGCTCAAAGTTCATCTCAAAACACTGTCATTCTGAATTTCAGACCTCAACTAGTCTAACAGTCCATCTTTGATTGGGTTTTTCTCCAAATTTCTCATAAGATCATGGCTTGAACCCTTAAACAAAGTTGTTCTCCTAAAATTGGGCTACAAACTTGTTGTGGTCACTTTGGCCAAAAACCCTATATTTCAAAAGATACAGGGCTCCAAAGTTGAGCCCTCAACACTGAATTTTCAGACTTAGTATAGAACTCAAATGAGGTCTATTTTGCATTTAAGTCCAAAACTTAGGGTTTGGCTTTCAAGTCCACATATTTGTGAACCAAATGACTTAAAATACTTATTTGGCTTGGTTTTTGCACTTTAGCCCAAAAGTGGACTAATTTTGCACATAGGCCCCTAGGGTTAGTTTTAGGGTTTTCCAGGGTTCCAATTAGGGTTTCTGGTATCTTAGGGGTATAAAGGTGATTCAACTTTGTTTTTAGGGATATTTTATAACTAATTCCCTAAAGTATTTAGGTTTTCTCAATTTGGGTTAAGTTTTACCCCTTTAATCCCTATTTAGGGTAAAGCTTCCTATCCAGGGTCCTATTTGCAAAACATTAAAACAATACAACTTGTTTGAAATTTTTGCCTAGTGAATGCACTCTAGGTGTGTCAAACATATGCAATGCCAATGCTTATGATGCCATGCTCATGTTTTAGTTACAGTAACACCAGGGGTGTTACATCGCGGTACTGGGAAGACCATGCTACGCGAAGTTCATGGCCGTCCCCAACTACACCTACCTGAAGCTCAAGATGCCGGGCCCCAACGGGGTCATCACCGTCGGCCCCACGTACAAACACGCGTTCGAATGCGACGTGGAGTGCGTGGAGTACGCCGAGGCCCTCGCCGAGTCCGAGGCCCTCATCGCCGACCTGGAAAGCCTCTCTAAGGAGGTGCCAGACGTGAAACGTCATGCCGGCAACTTTGAGCCAGTGGAGACGGTTAAGGCCGTCCCCCTCGACCCCAGCGGCGACGCCTCCAAGCAGATCCGGATCGGCTCCGGGCTCGATCCCAAATAGGAAGCAGTGCTCGTCGACTTTCTCCGCGCGAACGCCGACGTCTTCGTGTGGAGTCCCTCGGACATGCCCGGCATACCGAGGGATGTCGTTGAGCACTCGCTGGATATTCGGGCCGGAGCCCGACCCATCAAGCAGCCTCTGCGCCGATTCGACGAGGAGAAGCGCAGAGCGATAGGCGAGGAGATCCACAAGCTAATGGCGGCAGGGTTCATCAAAGAGGTTGCGGATCGCCATCGAGCTAGGGGTCCGGCGCCTCGACGCCCGCGGTGACTCGCAGCTCGTCATCGACCAAGTCATGAAGAACTCCCACGGTCGCGACCCGAAGATGGAGGCCTACAGCGATGAGGTTCGGCGCTTGGAGGACAAGTTCTACGGGCTCGGGCTCAACCACATCGCTCGGCGCTACAACGAGACTGCGGACGAGCTAGCTAAAATAGCCTCGGGGCGAACAATGATTCCCCCGGACGTCTTCTCCCGGGACCTGCATCAACCCTCCGTCAAGATCGACGACACGCCCGAGCCTGAGGCGCCCTCGGCCCAGTCCGAGGTACCCTCGGCCCAGCCCGAGGTACCCTCGGCACAGCCCGAGGCACCCTCAGCTCAGCCCGAGGCGCCCTCGGTTCAGCCCGAGGTACCCTCGGCCCCCGAGGGTGAGGCACTGCGCGTCGAGGAGGAGCGAAGCGGGGCCACGCCTGATCGAAACTGGCAGACCCCGTACCTGCAATATCTCCACCAAGGAGAGCTACCCCTCGACCGAGCCAAGGCTCGGCGGGTGGCGTGGCGCGCCAAGTCGTTCGTCTTGCTGGGCGATGAGAAGGAGCTCTACCACCGCAGCCCCTCTGGCATCCTCCAGCGATGCATCTCCGTCGCCGAAGGTCAGGAACTCCTGCGAGAGATACACTCGGGGGCTTGCGGCCATCACGCAGCGCCCCGAGCCCTTGTCGGGAATGCCTTCTGACAAGGCTTATACTGGCCGACGGCGGTGGCCGACGCCACTAGAATTGTCCGCACCTGCGAAGGGTGTCAATTCTACGCGAGGCAGACCCACCTGCCCGCTCAGGCTCTGCAGACGATACCCATCACCTGGCCTTTCGCTGTGTGGGGTCTGGATCTCGTCGGCCCCTTGCAGAAGGCACCCGGGGGCTACACGCACCTGCTGGTCGCCATCGACAAATTCTCCAAGTGGATCGAGGTCCGACCTCTGAACAGCATCAAGTCCGAGCAGGCGGTGGCGTTCTTCACCAACATCATCCATCGCTTCGGGGTCCCGAACTCCATCATCACCGACAACGGCACCCAGTTCACCGGCAAAAAGTTCTTGGACTTCTGCGAGGATCGCCACATCCGGGTGGACTGGGCCACCGTGGCTCATCCCATGTCAAATGGGCAAGTAGAGCGTGCCAACGGCATGATTCTACAAGGGCTCAAGCCTCGGATCTACAACGACCTCAACAAGTTCGGCAAGCGATGGATGAAGGAACTCCCCTCGGTGGTCTGGAGCCTGAGGACAACGCCCAGCCGAGCCACGGGCTTCACGCCGTTCTTCCTAGTCTACGGGGCCGAGGCCGTCTTGCCCACAGACCTGGAATACGGCTCCCCGAGGACGAGGGCCTACAGCGATCAAAGCAACCAAGCTAGCCGAGAAGACTCGCTAGACCAGCTGGAGGAGGCTCGGGACAAGGCCTTACTACACTCGGCGCGGTACCAGCAGTCCCTGTGACGCTACCACGCCCGAGGGGTCCGGTCCCGAGACCTCCAGGTGGGCGACCTGGTGCTTTGGCTGTGACAAGACGCCCGAGGGAGGCACAAGCTCACGCCCCCCTGGGAGGGACCGTTCGTCATCGCCGAGGTTCTAAAGCCCGGAACGTATAAGCTGACCAACAGCCAAGGCGAGGTCTACGGCAACGCTTGGAACATCCAACAGCTACGTCGCTTCTACCCTTAAGATGTTTTCAAGTTGTTCATATACCTCGCAACCACGCAAAGTTTAGTCATCAAGGAAGGGTCGGCCTCGCCTCGGCAAAGCCCGACCCTCCCTCGGGGGCTAAAAGGGGGGAACCCCCTCTGCGTCGAAATTTTCCTCGAAGAAAGATCTTTTCTGCCAGAATGTCTTTCGTGCTTTTTGACTACTTCGAAAAGTGGATCCTGAAAACGACGGAGTACACGTAAGCAGCCAAGGCTGACCGAGCCGAGGGACTCCTACGCCTCCAGGATACGGATACCTCACTCATCACCTTCTGCGATAAGTAACTCACGTTCGGATAAGTGATTCCGCGGACCGAACAAGTCTTCACGTTCGGAAACTCTTCTGCCGAAGCGATCCTTCGAGCCTTCTCGACTGCGTCGGTGACAGAGCCCCATGGACGGGTAAGAGTGCGCGTAAGCGGCAAGGCCGACCGAGCCGAGGGACTCCTACGCCTCCGGGATACGGATACCTCACTCATCACCTTCCGCGAGAAGCAACTCTCGCTCGCACAAACATCCCTGTTACCGACAAAAAGGTCCAAATACTCGAAACAAGAGGAAAAGAGACGCAGCTTTACAACACAGCGAGGGTGTGTTTTGGCCTCGGCGGCCGCAGGAAACACACGCTACAAGACAATCTGATCCTGCAGGCTCGGGTCTTGACGCTGGAAGGGGGCAGCAGCACCCTCGGCATCGACAACACCTTCGGCGAGGTCCGACCTAGCCTCGGATGGCGACGCGGTCCGAGGATCTCCACTCTAAAGGACGACGTCATCACCACGCCCGGGCAATCGCTGCCACGGTCTTCTCCGAGAATCCGGCCCGAGCAGGCGGCTCGGCCGGTCACCCCGGGGCCTCGACCAGCCGTCCTCCAAGGGCGTCAGCCCAACCCGAGGCCTCGGCTGGTCAACTCCGGCGTCGGTCCCGCTAACGGACGACCCGGCTAGGCTCCGGCCAACCAGGTTTCATTTTCGAGCCAACTCTACCCCTGTTCATGCTGATATCGCTACCCCTGGCCTCGGCTCATCCAAGAGCGGCCAAGGGGTCCCTTTAACTAAGCTAGAGGAGCCTCGGACAACAAGGCCGACCAAGCCGAGGGACTCCTACGCCTCCGGGATACGGATACCTCACTCGTCACCTTGACACGGGGCAACTCACGCTTGGTGAAGCGGTTCAGACAACCAACAGGCGAATCTTAGTGCTTGAAAATGAGGAAAAAACACGGGCTCCGTGCCAAAGTTACATACATGTTCAGGCCTCGACAGCCACAATGAACAAAAACACTGGCATTCAAAGTGCCATTACAAACGGAACTCTGGTTCCACCTCCGCAGGTACGAACAACCCCACTCGATGGGGGAGGGCCTGCGGAGCAACAGAAGACCGACGAACGGCGCGCCGTCGCCCGCTCCAGCAGCGGCGACGACGACGACTTCTACTCCGGGGGGCCGAACAGCGGCAGCACTGACCTCAGGGCGGATGCTGCTGCCAAGAGGCCCCCGCCCATGCCCAAACTCGTGAGGCAAGGACGGGCAGAAGGCCGTAGAGTTGGAGGTCGGTCCATGGGTGGCCCTGGCTATCTCGTCGGTGGAAGAACCTCTTCCAGCTGCCGTGGCAGACGCCGGCGCCGGGAGCGGCTCCGAAGCCACTCGCGTCCGAGAGCCAGGCACGCTGCAGGTGCCGGCGCCACGGACGACAACCGCCCTTCCCTCTGATCACTGAGGGAAGGAGCGGGCCACCGCCCACGCAGGGGCCGACCCCAACTCGGCACACTCCCCTCCCCAGCCCAGGTGATGAAAATCCTTGAGGCTGAGGGAGGGGCAGAGGCCGCAGCCCGGCTCGCTTTCCCCCACCATCAAACTGGAGGTCACCATCTTGGGTGACCGCCGGCGGAGGGGTGCAGCCGGGCTGCATGATGAAAATCCTTGAAGCCGAACGACGGCTGAAAGGTACCAACTCCCACGGAGTTGTGTTCCTCCAACCATGAGGCGGAAAGACGGCGGGTATCCCCCATCCAGGGGCTTGGAAGGTGGAAAGACACGATGCATAAGGGAGCGCGAAGACATGGTCGCCTTCCAAAGGGGGTCACCCTCCTTTTAAAGGCGACTCTCCCTACTTGCGCCCCCAACCGTCGCGGGCTGAGTCTTCTCCAACACACTCCAAGGTCCTCCCCTGCGGCGCGGGGGCTGGGTCCCACACGTCATGCAAACCGGCTCAGAGCAGAAGAAGCCAAACCGCCGTGCGCAGTGCGCACAACCGCCCAGCGGTTACAAGTGACCCTCCACTTTTGCCCAGATCAACGGGCGAAAGGGGCGGGCAGCCATGCAGGCGGCATGCAACCGCGCCAAGTGGGCGTGCTTCTCCGACTCCCAACATGCCCAGCATGGAGGCCCAGGCCCACGCGTCATGAAACCGGCGCGCCGAATGCTTCGTGCATGCAACTGCACCTCCACTTGCACCACCACCACGCCTCCTCGACTGCGGAACCAGTACCGCGACTCGAGGCGACCCAGCGCACGACCCAGCAGCGCCAGCCTGGCGCGGCGGTCAGTGCGGCCAAAAATGGGCCGGCAGTAATGACGGTGGCAGGCGGGCAGGAGCAGCAGTCACATCGTTAGCCAAGCTCACGTCCCATCCGGGGGCAGCGAGAGAACCCTCTCTCACGGCGTGAAGACAATGCGCCCGTGTTCCGTTCCCCGAACGGCTCGCGCACGCGCAACGTCTGCCCCGCGAACCACTCGCCCCGTCGCATTAACTCCGCGGTGGGACAGGCGGCGCCTCTGGCAGGAGAAGCAGGCGACGCTTCGCCTTCGCCATAATAACCGCAGGGGCGTATGTAAAAAAGCCGAGTCTGTCCCTGATCGCCCTCTCGCCCTGTGCAGAGGCTCGGGGGCTGCTCTCGCAAACCCGGCTCCGGCCGAACCGTTGACAGTGTCAACATACCAGCCCGAGAAATTGGGACCCGACCGTACACCCGGGCTACGGCCAGCTCGCATGAGGGAACAACCAGACCAGCCGAAGCATTACGCGAGGCATTAAGACCTCGAAGGAGTGAAACCACTCCTCCGAGGCCTCGGGGGCTACATCCGGCGGGTGCGCTCGCGCGCACCCACCGGAACAAAACACAACCGAGAAAGGCTGGTCCCCTTGCAAAAAAGTGCGACGAGAGCCTCCAAGCGAGTGCTAACACTCCCTTCGAGGCTCGGGGGCTACTGTCAGGGACCATAATTAGGGGTACCCTCAAGGCTCCTAATTCTCAGCTGGTAACCCCCATCAGCATAAAGCTGCAAAGGCCTGATGGGTGCGATTAAGTCAGGGATCAGTCCATTCGAGCGACTCGATCACGCCTCGCCCGAGCCTAGCCTCGGACAAGGGCAGCCGACCCCGGGGGATTTCCGTCTCGCCCGAGGCCCCCCTCCAGCGGCGAACATATTTCCGGCTCGCCCGAGGCCCTAACTTCGCTAAGAAACAAACCTGACCAAATCGCCGCACCAACCGACCAAATCGCAGGAGCATTTAATGCAAAGGTGGTCTGACACCTTTATCCTGACGTGCGCCCCCCAGCCGGCAGAGCCGAAGTGACCGCCGTCACCTCGCCGCTCCACTGACCGACCTGACAGAAGGACAGCGCCGCCTGCGCCACTCTGACTGCGGTGCCACTTGACAGAGTGAAACTGACAGGCAGTCAGGCCCTGCCGAAGGCATCATAGGAAGCTCCGCTTCGCCCGACCCAGGGCTCGGACTCGGGCTAAGTCTCGGAAGACGGCGAACTCCGCTCCGCCCGACCCAGGGCTCGGACTCGGGCTAAGTCCCGGAAGACGGCGAACTCCGCTCCACCCGACCCAGGGCTCGGACTCGGGCTAAGTCCCGGAAGACGGCGAACTCCGCTCCGCCCGACCCAGGGCTCGGACTTGGGCTAAGTCCCGGAAGACGGCGAACTCCGCTCCACCCGACCCAGGGCTAGGACTCGGGCTAAGTTCCGGAAGACGGCGAACTCCGCTCCGCCCGACCCAGGGCTCGGACTCGGGCTCAGCCCCGGAAGACGGCGATCTCCGCTCCGCCCGACCCAGGGCTCGGACTCGGGCTCAGCCCCAGAAGACGGCGAACTCCGCTCCGCCCGACCCAAGGCTCGGACTTGGGCTCAGCCCCAGAAGACGACGAACTCCGCCTCGCCCGACCCAGGGGCTCGGACTCGACCTCGACCACGGAAGACAGACTCGACCTCGGCTTCGGAGGAGCTTCCACATCAACCAACCTAGGGCGCAGACCAGCCACGTCAACAGGAGGCGCCATCATCACCCTACCCCAAGTTGACTCGGGCCGCAGGGAACAAGACCGGCGTCCCATCTGGCTAGCTCCGCCAGATAGGCAATGATGGCGCCCCGCGTACTCTGTGACGACGGCGGCTCTCAGCCCCCTTACGGAAGCAAGAGGACGTCAGCAAGGACTCAACCGCTCCGACAGCTGTCCCTCCGCCAGGCTCCATCGCTCCTCCGACGGCCACGACATCACACCAGCTGGGTGCCAAAATCTCTCCGGCTGCCACAACGGCATGTACTTAGGGCGCTAGCTCTCCTCCGCTAGACACGTAGCACTCTGCTACACCCCCCATTGTACACCTGGATCCTCTCCTTACGCCTATAAAAGGAAGGACCAGGGCCCTCTTAGAGAGGGTTGGCCGCGCGGGGACGAGGACGAGACAGGCGCTCGCTTGGAGCCGCTCGCTCCCTCTCCCGCGTGGACGCTTGTAACCCCCTACTGCAAGCGCACCCGACCTGGGCGCGGGACGAACACGAAGGCCGCGGGATTCCCACCTCTCTCACGCCGGTCTCCGGCCGCCTCGCTCTCCCCCCTTCGCGCTCGCCCTCGCGCTCGACCCATCTGGGCTGGGGCACGCGACGACATTCACTCGTCGGCCCAGGGACCCCCCGGTCTCGAAACGCCGACAAGTCAACTCCTACACTTAAGTGCACAGTACAAGCCTACAAACATTAAGTGCAGTAAAATAGCATATATAACGGTTATGCATAAAACCGGGGCTTGCCTTTAATTTAACACTTAGATAGTGTTTGCTGGGGGGTACTCGCTTGGCGAGCATCCACTGGGTAAGTCCACCATTCATCAGGTCGTCCACCAACTGCATATTGTGGTCGGCACCACATCACTTGCACGATTGTCCTCTCTCGGTCCTAAATGAGATGCAAGATGCATATGTATGAATATAATGAAAGTAGCACAAGATATTCAAATACATGGTAGCAAACTAGACATTAAATTGTAAGACACCATAACAACCACATGCTAGCATTAGTTATCTACACGTTATCGGTGTTCAATACTAACACCATTAAAAAGACGACAAATATTTCTTATAGTTACCCAACACAAACACGATATCACGAGCACAAGCATTTACCACGTTCACTTTAATTGTCCATTAGTTACCTAACCTTATATTAGTTAAGTCTATAAGTTCGCTACGGCTTTTCCTTAGTTCTTCTAGTGATCATACAAAAGCATCCCAAACAACACAAGTTTCACAGAGGACCTATGCATCAATGTCTATAGAACTCTTATATCACAACCAACTAGAGAAGGAAACATATAAAACAAGACACACATGTCATCACTAGCTTAGTCATGGCAAGTATATTAATTTAGTGCTAACCAACCATTTTTAGCCAAAAGGGTGTACTAACAATCAAATAAGCACTAGCAGAATTTTTGGACAGCAATACAGCAGTTACTTGTTTTAATCATAACTCTTCAATTATTAGTCCAAAAATATCAAACTAGAACTTTCTGGAAATCTTAAAAAGTGCTCTACAACTTTGGTATTGTCATCATAACATGATTAAACACTTAGCAAGGTCGAATTGTGCAAACACAGTAGCTCTGTCCAGATTTGGACAGTTCTGACTTGCAACTTCAAAAATTTGGACAGATTCAGTTACTGAATTTGTGAACAGCATAACTCCTAAACGATCAGACTTATGGCTGTCAAAATTTAACACAAGTAAGATGATAAAGTTATATACAACTTTTCTATATGGCCTTTCTACATAAAATATGTTTTAGTTCATCAAACATACAACACGAGTAAATCACTGCGTGCAGTCCAAAACAGCAATTACTAAATTTCAGCTCCTATATAATTTAAGAATTGACATGTTTTAGAGACTTGAATTATTCTAACACTTTACCATTTGTTAGAGTTAAATTAATCAAATGAGGACTAACAAGTAGACTTACTAATTTTTATACAAGTTATTTCGTGCACTAGAATTACCTTACACCATTAACAACGCATTCACCAAAATAAAACACTTCGGCACACATGTCCGACATCACACAAAATCATGAAGACCTATTAATATTTATCTTTAGAACACCATGACATAACCATTCAATCTCTAATTAGTTTTAAGGTGTAACTCAAGCATTCCATGAAACATGCATAATTTTGTTCTCTCCTAATTTTTCACTAACACTTGTAATTATAGAAGGGATGTTATTTCAGCACCATATGAAACTATCTATTTTGGGGCTGGAATTTTTATGAGGTATAGGTAATGACAAATCATGACTAATGTATAAATTTCACATGCTCAGATTTTATATATTATTTACTACAAAAATAACAATTTGTTAATGCAATAAAGCATGTGAGAGCAAGTTAAATCTAAAACTAATTATTTTCTGTGGATGCATGACCATATTAAGTTTCCTTAGGCTACTATAATATCATGCAAGGACAGTGGAACACCATTTTCCATTTTTGCATTCATATATTATTTATAAATCATTTAAAACTACTTAATGTGCATTAAACAAGTTAAATCACTAACTTAATCATACATGCACAACAATTCATGAAATGTTTACCAGTCACCAAGCATCACACCAAGCGTCTACTGTAAAACTTTCAATCCATTTGGAGCAATGGAGCTACTGATCCAAAAATAACAAGAAAATAAATCTTCTTTTTCCTATTTAACATGATTTAACTAGCACACCAAGAAAACAGTGAACAACATATAAGTTTTATATTTTTCCTTGATGGAGTATGACAACATCTAACTAACAAAACAAGTTTCATTATTTTTGGATTTTTATAATTAAAACTATGGAGAGATGCAAGTTCATTTTTTTTAAACCGGATTTTAAATACGAATTTCTACAGAAACACTTTTCCACTAAAACATACAAACATATAGATCCAATAGTTAGAGCATTTCATAAGGAAGCCAACAAAACAAGTTTCACGATTTTAGGAGCTCTAAAACTCGAGATTTGAATTTTTGAACACAACACAAAAATCTGCAACTTGTGTACTCAAATCTCGCCTTGGGCCCACCTGTCATAGTCTCAAGGGGGTATTCTTCTACCTCCACCTCCAGCCATCACGTAACAGCACAGGGGCTGCCATGGCTGCCCTAGGGGAAGAAGGGGCTCGACTGGAGCTTGAGGGGAATAGGGGGAGCGGCCCTGGCGTGGCCGAGCGCGCGAGGAGGGGGGCTAAGGGTAGGAGAATGGCATGGAGGAGAAGCTCCAGAGCACGGCTGCCACGTTTCTCCATTGCAGCAATTCGTCGAACACGTGGTAGATGCTACAGTAGCGACTTTGGGCGGCACTTTTTGGCGTTTTCTGTTTGGATTAGGATCTTGGTCACTGTAGCAAAGTTTCTTCCCGCGTAATGCTCTACATGTTTGATTAAGGGTTCTCAGCCATTTGCAAACTAGATTAAGAGATAATTAAGTCCAAAGTTGTTACTGTCAAAGGGTTAATTTCACCTAAGAATGGATGTCAAACCTTATCAAAATGGGTCGGATGAATGCCATCTTTTGATATGAGGTGCCTCTATTAGTTATTAACAACTTTCATATTTGGGGAAACTTGAGTTGTTCAACAAAAATTTGGGAACGCGAGACGTCGACCCGAACGACGCTGATTTCACACTTAGAAGAATTC
The DNA here is from genome assembly GCF_902167145.1 of Zea mays. Lineage (NCBI taxonomy): Eukaryota > Viridiplantae > Streptophyta > Magnoliopsida > Poales > Poaceae > Zea > Zea mays. Next base: position 61,959,061 of record NC_050096.1, on the reverse strand, counting down.
GAATCCAGAAATCAGATTTTTATTCTGTATTGATGACACTGTTTGAGATACTTAGAGATTGAATCAAGGCTTGGTTTAAATACAATATTTGTTGTATAACACAGGTTCTACAGTTTTTATTAAAGGTCAAACCTCATATCTTGAATATAAATTAAAGTTTCACTTTGGTTAAAGTAGTATCATTATAAAGCTCTCAATTATATTTCTAAGGCCATCGGACTATTTTCTTGACATTTTCTTGGCATGGACCCTCAATAACTTTTGTTGTAGAGTTCACAGAGTTGATTGAGCAAGATGGCAAGACTTGGTTGAATTTCAAAGTTTACATTTGTTCAAACGAGAAGATTCAAGCAAGCATAGGAGTTATCTTTTTATGTGACCATTTGTTTAAAACTTTGAGAAATCTTTAGAAGACACTTGATACATAGAGATGAATGATGATATAGATATAACAAGTCAATTTACATAATAATTAATTAGAGGTTGACACAAAGAGATTCTGCGGGAGAATGCGGATTCGGATTAAGTATTTGGACGTAGACCGACTATCGAGACAGTGGATTCGGACATAGATATTTGGCCGAGTCGGATAAAATTGATTAGAGGACGACATATTGAGTATTCCGTTCGAGAGTACGGATCTAGATAAAATAGTCAGACATAGATCAAGTTCGAGGAATTAGACTCGGGCTCAGATCAAATAACAGCCATCGAGAGTTTGATTTAATGAGCTTCAGATGAGATTTATAATTCGAGAATGATTTTCGAGTTTGCATTCGTTCCGAGAATTAAAAGTTTTAACAGGCTCCAAATTCGGCCTTCTGTGAGACTGAGTAACTCTGAATTCAGTGAAATGTGGATGAATAACCTGGATAATCAGAGACAAACGCAAGCGAGAAATAGAAATTTTTACTGAGCATCCGAAATTAGGATTAATCTCCCGTCATAACACGAAACTGACACCTGGGGTGTCACAGGTACCATAGAAAAAATGAAAAAAGATTACATCAATATTGCACATAGTATCACCGAAGCTCATCTGCATTCCAAGATCTGAGTATGTCGTTGCCGTCCATATCCTTCAATCTATAAGAATCGGGCCTTGACGAAGATACCACCAGAAAAGGTCCTTCCCACTTCAGCTGCAATTTGCCTACTATGTCTGGATTGGCTACTCTTTGAAGCACCAAATGTCCTGGCTTGATATTTTTCAATTGAACTTTTTTGTCACGCCATTTTATTGTTTCGGCTTGATATTTATTGATGTTCTCTATAGCTTGAAGTCTGGTCCCCTCTATAGTATCTTTTGTTACATGATAATCAGCTTCGTCTTCTGCCGAAGCTATTGTTCTTATTAATCCTGCTTTAGCTTCTTCTGGAGTTATAGCTTCGTCACCAAATAATAGTTTGAAAGGTGTAAATCCTATTGATCTTGACATGGTTGTATTGTGGCTCCACACCACTTTAATCAACTCATCTGGCCACTTTCCTCTGGGCTGATTGAAGATTAGCTTCATTATTCCTATTATTATAATGTCATTTGCTCTTTCAACCAGCCTGTTTGACTCCAGATGCCTAACTGATGCAAAATGGATCTTCGTACCAATCTAGTCACAGAACTCTTTGAACATTTCAGCATCAAACTATGTTCCATTGTCCATAGTTATAGCCTTCGGCACGCCGAAGCGACAAACAATATTTTGCCAGAAGAATTTTTGGACTGTAACCGAAGTTATTGTAGCCAAAGGCTTTGCTTCAATCCACTTAGAAAAATATTCTACAGCAACCACAACATATTTCAAATTACCTTGCGCTGGTGGAAGTGGGCCTAACAAATCCAGGCCCCATCTTTGTAATGACCAAGTAGGTTGTATCAGCTGCGTGAGAGACGAAGGTTGCTTCTGATCTCTTGCACATTTTTGACAATTCTCGCACTTTTGAACTAGCTCTGCTGCATCTGAAGCTGCCTTCGGCCAATAAAATCCTTGTCTAAACACTTTTCCCAGCAAGGGCCTAGAACCAATATGAGATCCACATAGACCTGCATGTATCTCCTTCATTAATTCTATACCTTCGGTTCTGGATAAATACTTGAGGAGTGGAGAACAGACTCCATGTTTGTATAATTCCCCTTCTATTATCACATGCGGTCTTGTCCTTGCTTCCATTCTCTAATTATAAGCTTCGTCATCCAAAAGATAATTGCCTTGGAGGAAAGATATAATTTTCGTCCACCAATCTTCACTATGTATAGGGGATATTGCAAGCACTGCTCTCTCCATAAGTTCAACCGAAGGTGCTTTTATTGTCTCAAAGAAATACTTTCGAAGATAAAGGGAGCCCCTGTGCCGCTGATTTGGCTAGCAAATCTGCATGCTCATTTTCTCCTCTTGGAACGTTCTTGACAAAAAATCCTTCGAAAGAAGCTTCCAGCCTTCAAACTGTATCCAGATATTTTTTAAGCTTCGGTTCTCTTGCCTTACTACTTTTGTCTACATGACCAGAAATGACTTGAGAGTCAGTTTTAAGGATGGCCCTTTTTATTCCCATTGCCTTTAACTTCCGAAGCCCCAACAAAAGTGCTTCGTACTCAGCAATATTATTTGTACAACTAAAATCCAGCTTTGTTGCATAGCATGTTCTGACTTTAGAAGGCGCTACGAGAACAGCAGCTGCTCCTGCACCGAAGGTTCCCCAAGAACCATCACAGAAGACCGTCCAGGCTTCGGCATCTTTTGCTGCTTCTTCCCCTTGAGCCCCTGGCGTCCAATCGGCAATGAAGTCTACTAAAGCTTGAGACTGAATTGAGGATCTATGAACATAATTAATAGAAAATTCATTGAGCTCGATGGCCCATTTTCTAATCCTCCTAGTAGCTTCTTTGTTTTTCATTATGTCCTTCAGAGGTTGTGACGAAGGAACAATTATATGATATGCTTGAAAGTAGTGCCGAAGCTTCCTGGAGGCCATCAACACAGCATATAGCACCTTCTCCAATTCTGTATAGTTTTCTTTAATAAACTTAGAACTTCGGAGACAAAGTATACTGGGGCCTGCTTCTTGATTTGGCCATCTTGCTTCTCTTGTACCAGCGCCGCACTCACTGCGGAGTGAGAAGCTGCTACATACAGGAGTAATGGAGCCCCTAGCAAAGGTGGAATTAGAGTTGTCAAATCTATCAAGTATTGCTTTAACTCTTCAAAAGCCTTTTGCTGAGCCAAACCCCACTGAAAAACTTCGACTGACTTCAGTATTTCAAAGAATGGCAGATTTCTTTCTGTTGATCTGGATATGAATATGTTTAATGATGCCAGTCTTCCTGCCAGCCGCTGGGCCCCCTTCTTTGTATTTGGCAGCTCCATCCGAAGGATAGCTTCGATCTTATTTGGATTGGCTTTGATTCCCTTCGTTGATACCAGACAGCCAAGGAACTTGCCCTTCTTCACTCCAAAAACACACTTTTCTGGATTCAATTTCAAACCAGCTTGTCTGAAGTTGGCAAATGTTTCTTGTAAGTCAGCAATGTGATTCTCTTGTTTCGTGCTCTTTATTATGATATCGTCAACATATGTCAGCACATTCCTGCCTATTTGAGAATGAAGGACCTTGCTGTCATTCTGCTGAAGCTTCCTCCAGCATTCTTGAGCCCCTCGGGCATCCGAAGATAGCAATAGGTGCCACTGGGAGTTATGAAGCTAGTCTTCAGCTCGTCTTCCTTCTTCATCTAAATTTGATGATAGCCTGAATAACAATCCAGTAGACTCATGAGCTCTGAAGAGGTTGTTGCATCTACAAGAGAGTCTACTCTTGGCAATGGGAACTCGTCCTTTGGACAAGCCTTATTGAGATCTATGAAATCAATGCACATTCTCCATTTACCAATGGCCTTCTTCACCATAACAGTGTTGGCTAGCCATTCTGGGTATTTCACCTCTCTGATGACACCAGCACTAAGAAGTCTCTTCACTTCGTTCCGAGCACCTTTAGCTTTGTCTTCAGACATCTTCCGAAGCCTTTGTTTTCTTGGCCTGAAAGATGGATCCACATTGAGTGAATGTTCAATAACATCTCTATTGACACCACAGAGATCATTGGCTGACCAAGCAAAGACATCTTTGTTGTTGAATAAAAATCTTAGCAAAGTCTTCTCTTGCTCATCAGATAACTGAGACCCCAGCAGTACCCTTTGTTCTGCTATATCTTGACATAGAAGCATAGGCTTCGGCTGATCCGCTGAAGCAGCCTTCTCTCTTTTGTATTTGTACTACTGACAGGATTCAGCTCCATCTATGTTATGGATTGCCTTTGAATCTGTCCAGTTCCCTTCAGCCCTTCTGGCAGCTTCTTGACTCCCATGGACAGCAATGGGCCCTTGTTCTGAAGGTATCTTCATGCATAAATATGCTGGATGAAGTATTTCTTCGAAGGCATTAAGTGTCCCTCGACCAATGATTGCATTGTAGGGGTACTCCATGTCAACAATGTCAAAGACAACCTGTTCGGTCCTTGTGTTGTGGACGTAGCCGAAGGTAACTGACATTGTGATTTTGCCAAGTGCAACAATCTGCCTTCCTCCGAAGCCACAGAGAGGGTGTGTAGCATCATGAATCTTGTCCTCTAGCTCTTGCAGTTGTCTGAAGGCCTTAGCAAATATGATATCTGCTGCACTGCCTGTGTCAACCAGAACATTGTGAACTAGAAATCCCTTGATGACACAAGATATGACCATAGCATCATTGTGAGGGTAATCTTTGAGCTGAAGGTCCTCCTGGGAGAAGGTGATTGGAATGTGGGACCACTTGGACTTGATGAAGGGTCCCTGCACACCAACATGCTGCACTCTTCTCTGTGCTTCCTTCTTCTGTTTCTTGTTGGCTGGTTCTGCACTTGAACCACCCATGATTGGGAGCACCAACTTCGTAGCCGAAGGTGCTACAACTTGGTTGCTGAACGAAGCCATCAGCTCAAATGTGGAAATGAGTTCACCGGAGGTGGGCGCCAATGTTGGGGACTTGTTCTCAAATGCTATGAGTTAAGAACAAGGCAACACAAAAAGGTTAATGGTTAAAGTCCTTCGTCCTTCGAAGCATTATCTCCCTTAGGATATAATGATCTTCAGACGAAGGTTATGAAGGACGTACCTTCATCATCGTAGTGTATATTAATGGAAGTAGGAGCATATAAAACATGAGAAATAACATAAATAATCATATAACACCATTAATATATCTTTATTATATTATCATGAATGAACATGAACTATATTGAATTACAATTGTACCTTCATCTTGACAGAAGGCAGAAATCCAAGCGTGACACACAAGTGAATACCACCAGCGTGAATAGTACGGGGGTACTGTTCATCTATTTATAGGCACGGGACGCGGCCTGGTCAAAATTACATTTATGTCTTGATGACTAGTTACAACCATGACACAAATTATCATGGACTGAACGGTCTTTTCCTCTTTAAGTCGGTGCAGCCCTTCGTCTCAAGGCATGTCGCTATGCCGAAGCTCCCTAAATCATAGCTTCGACGTGTACCTTCGCCTTGTGTTTGCTTATATGCTAATCTTTCGAAGGTGTTTCTGCTCAGAGGACCTTCGGCGACGAAGCAGGCCCCCAACACTTTGATTCTATTGAATTGAGTCTAGGAGTGAATGCACTAGCTCTTGTATTGAATGTGAAGTGCTGGAAACTTGGATGCTTGGAGTGGTGGTGGTTGGGGGGTATTTATAGCCCTCAACCACCACATAGCCGTTGGGGATGGCTGCTGTCGATGGGCGCACCAGACAGTCCGGTGCGCCACCTGACACTGTCCGGTGTGCTAGCCACGTCACCCAACCGTTAGGGTTCGGGAGCTTCTGACCGTTGGAGGCTTTGTCTTCTAGTGGCACCGGACAGTCCGGTGCGCCTCTGACAGGCGGCTCTGCTCTGCCGCGCACTGTTGCACATTGTTCCTCTGAATCTTCAACTTTTGCAGGCGACCGTTGCGTGAAGTAGTCGTTGCTCCGCTGGTGCACTGGACAGTCCGGTGGCACACCGGACGGTCCAGTGAATTATAGTGGAGCGCGCCCTGAGAAACCCGAGAGTAGCGAGTTGGAGACTGTACGGTCCTGGTGCACCGGACACTGTCCGGTGGCACACCGGACAGTCCGGTGCGCCAGACCAGGGCCCACTCGGTTTCTTTGCTCCTTTGGATTGAACCCTATCTTCAATTTTTTATTGGTTTGTGTTGAACCTTTATGCACCTGTAGAACATGTATTCTAGAGCAAACTAGTTAGTCCAATATTTGTGTTTGGCATTCAACCACCAAAATTATTTATAGGTGTCCGGTGCGCCAGACCAGGGCACACTCGGTTTCTTTGCTCCTTTGAATTGAACCCTATCTTCAATCTTTTATTGGTTTGTGTTGAACCTTTATGCACCTGTAGAACATGTATTCTAGAGCAAACTAGTTAGTCCAATATTTGTGTTGGGCATTCAACCACCAAAATTATTTATAGGAAAAGGTTAAACCCTATTTCCCTTTCAATCTCCCCCTTTTTGGCGATTGATGCCAACACAAACCAAAGCAAATATATAAGTGCAGAAATGAACTAGTTTGCATAAGGTAAGTGCATAGGTTACTTGGAATTAAACCAATTTATAATTTCACTGATATGTATGGATTGCTTTCTTTTATTTGACATTTTGGACCATATTTGCACCACTTGTTTTGTTTTTGCAAATCCTTTTTTTGGAAAATATTTTTCAAAGTCTTTTGCAAATAGTCAAAGGTATATGAATAAGATTGCAAGAAGCATTTTCAAGATTTGAAATTTCTCCCCCTATTTCAAATGCTTTTCCTTTGACTAAACAAAACTCCCCCTGAATGAAATTCTCCTCTTAGCTTTCAAGAGGGTTTTAATAGATATCAATTGGAAGTATATTTAGATCTTAGTTTTGAAAATATACCAATTGAAGATATCATACCAATTGAAGAAATTGCTTATCACAAGATACCAATTGGAAAAACAAACTTTTGTAAATAAATCAAAATTTTGAAGTTGGTGGTGCGGTCCTTTTGCTTTGGGCTTAATGTTTTCTCCCCCTTTGGCATTAATCGCCAAAAACGAAGACTTTTGAGAGCCCTCTTTACTTTCTCCCCATTGGTACAAGTAAATTAGAGTGAAGGATTATACCAATTTGGAGTGATGTGGAGTGATGGCGAAGGGTAAATGATACCGTTAGAGTGGAGTGGAAGCCTTGTCTTTGCCGAAGACTCCATTTCCCTTTCAATCTACGACTTAGCATATAAATACACTTGAAAACACATTAGTCGTAGTCATGAAAAAGATATGATCAAAGGTATATAAATGAGCTATGTGTGCAATGTTTCAATCAAAATTCCGAGAATCAAGAATATTTAGCTCATTCCTAAGTTTGCTAAAGGTTTTCTCATCTAATGGTTTGGTAAAGATATCGGCTAATTGTTCTTTGGTGCTAACATAAGCAATCTCGATATCCCCCCTTTGTTGGTGATCCCTCAAAAAGTGATACCGGATGTCTATGTGCTTAGTGCGGCTGTGTTCAACGGGATTATCCGCCATGCAGATTGCACTCTTATTGTCACATAGGAGAGGAACTTTGCTCAATTTGTAGCCATAGTCCCTGAGGATTTGCCTCATCTAAAGTAATTGCGCATAGCAATGGCCTGTGGCAATGTACTCAGCTTCGGTGGTAGAAAGAGCTACTGAGTTTTGTTTCTTTGAAACCCAAGACACCAGAGATCTTCCTGGAAACTAACAAATCCCTGATGTACTCTTCCTATCAATTTTACACCCTGCCCAATCGACATCGGAATAACGTATTAAATCAAAAATGGATCCCTTGGGGTACCAAAGACCAAACTTAGGAGTGTAAACTAAATATCTCATGATTCTTTTCATGGCCCTAAGGTGAACTTCCTTAGGATCGGCTTGGAACCTTGCACACATGCATACGGAAAGCATAATGTCCGGTCGAGATGCACATAAATAGAATAAAGATCCTATCATCGACCGGTATACCTTTTGATCTACGGACTTACCTCCCGTGTCGAGGTCGAGATGCCCATTTGTTCCCATGGGTGTCTTGATGGGCTTGGCATCCTTCATTCCAAATTTGTTAAGTATGTCTTGAATGTACTTTGTTTGGCTGATGAAGGTGCCATCTTGGAGTTGCTTGACTTGAAATCCTAGAAAATACTTCAGCTCCCCCATCATAGACATCTCAAATTTCTGTATCATGATCCTACTAAACTCTTCACAAGTAGATTTGTTAGTAAACCCAAATATGATATCATCAACATAAATTTGGCATACAAACAAATCCTTTGCAATAGTTTTAGTAAAGAGAGTAGGATCGGCTTTTCCGACTTTGAAGCCATTAGTGATGAGGAAATCTCGCAGGCATTCATACCATGCTCTTGGGGCTTGCTTGAGCCCATAAAGCGCCTTTGAGAGCTTATACACATGGTTAGGGTACTCACTATCTTCAAAGCCGGGAGGTTGCTCAACATAGACCTCTTCCTTGATTGGTCCATTGAGGAAGGCACTTTTCATGTCCATTTGATAAAGCTTAAAGCCATGGTAAGTAGCATAGGCAAGTAATATACGAATTGATTCAAGCCTAGCTACGGATGCATAGGTTTCACCGAAATCCAAACCTTCGACTTGTGAATATCCCTTGGCCACAAGTCGGGCTTTGTTCCTTGTCACCACACCATGCTCATCTTGCTTGCTACGGAATACCCATTTGGTACCTACAACATTTTGGTTAGGACATGGAACTAAATGCCATACCTTATTCCTCATGAAGTTGTTGAGCTCCTCTTGCATTGCCAGCACCCAATCTGAATCTCTTAGTGCGTCCTCTACCCTGTATGGCTCGATAGAGGACACAAAAGAGTATTGTTCCACAAAAATGAGCAACTTGAGATCTAGTAGTTACCCCCTTATGGATATCACAAAGGATGGAGTTGACGGGGTGATCTCATTGAATTGCTTGGTGGACTCTTGGGTGTGGCGGTCTTTGACCCTGAATCTCTTGCTCATCTTCCTTGTCCTTATTGACTTGATCTCCCCCTTGATCATTGTCCTCCTCTTGAGGTGGCTCATCTTCTTGATCTTCATCATCTTGAGCCTGATCCTCATCTTGAGTTGGTGGAGATACTTGCATGGAAGATGACGGTTGATATTGTGCTTATGGAGGCTCTTCAGATTCCTTAGGACACACATCCCCAATGGACATGTTCCTTAGCGCGACGCACGAAGCCTCTTCATCATCTAGTTCATCAAGATCAACTTGCTCCACTTGGGAGCCATTAGTCTCATCAAACACAATGTCACAAGAAACCTCAACTAATCCAGTGGATTTGTTGAAGACTCTATATGCCCTTGTGTTTGAGTCATATCCTAGTAAAAAGCCTTCTAAAGCCTTAGGAGCAAATTTAGATTTTCTACCTCTTTTAATAAGAATAAAGCATTTGCTACCAAAGACTCTAAAATATAAGACATTGGGCTTTTTACTGGTGAGGAGTTCATAAGATGTCTTCTTGAGGATTCGGTGAAGGTAGAGCCGGTTGATGGAGTAGCAGGCGGTGTTAATCGCTGAAAGTCGCCTAGAGGGGGGGTGAATAGGGCGAAACTGAAATTTACAAATATAAACACAACTACAAGTCGGGTTAGCGTTAGAAATAAAAACGAGTCCGCGAGAGAGGGCGCAAAACAAATCGCAAGCAAATGAAGAGTGTGACACGCGGATTTGTTTTACCGAGGTTCGGTTCTCGCAAACCTACTCCCCGTTGAGGAGGCCACAAAGGCCGGGTCTCTTTCAACCCTTCCCTCTCTCAAACGGTCCCTCGGACCGAGTGAGCTTCTCTTCTCAAATCAAAGCCGGGAACAAAACTTCCCCGCAAGGGCCACCACACAATTGGTGCCTCTTGCCTTGATTACAATGGAGTTTTGATCACAAGAACAAGTGAGAAATAAAAGAAGCAATCCAAGCGCAAGAGCTCAAAAGAACACGGCAAATCTCTCTCGCTAATCACTAAAGCCTTGTGTGGAGTTGGAGAGGATTTGATCTCTTTGGTGTGTCTAGAATTGAATGCCTAGCTCTTGTAAGTGGTTGAGAAGTGGAAAACTTGGATACAATGAATGTGGGGGTGGTTGGGGTATTTATAGCCCCAACCACCAAACTTGACCGTTGGTGGAGGCTGTCTGTTCGATGGCGCACCGGACAGTCCGGTGCACACCGGACATGTCCGGTGCCCCAGCCACGTCACCAGTGTCGTTGGAATCTGACCGTTGGAGTTCTGACTTCTGGGCCCGCCTCGATGTCCGGTGGCGCACCGGACATGAACTGTTCAGTGTCCGGTGCGCCGGTATGGGCGCGCCTGCCTTCTGCGCGCGCTGCGCGCGCATTTAATGCGTTGCAGGTAGCCGTTGGCGCGAAGTAGTCGTTGCTCCGTGGATGCACCGGACAGTCCGGTGCACACCGGACATGTCCGGTGAATTATAGCGGAGCAGCCTTCGTGAAATCCCGAGGCTGGCGAGTTTGTGAGCCACGTCCCGTTGGAGCACCGGACACTGTCCGGTGTACACCGGACAGTCCGGTGAATTTTAGCGCGGCGGCTCCAAGAATTTCCCGAGACTGATGAGTTCAGGGCGAAGTTCCCTGGTGCACCGGACACTGTCCAGTGCGCCACCGGACAGTCCGGTGCGCCAGACCAAGGAGTCTTTCGGGATGCCTTTTGCTCTCTATTTTGAACCCAACATTGGTCTTATTAATTGGCTTGTTGTGAACCTTTGACACCTGTATAACTTATACACTAGAGCAAACTGGTTAATCCAATTGTTTGTGTTGGGCAATTCAACCACCAAAATTATTTAGGAACTAGGTGTAAGCCTAATTCCCTTTCAATCTCCCCCTTTTTGGTGATTGATGCCAACACAAACAAAAGCAAATATAGAAGTGTATAATTGAACTAGTTTGCATAATGTAAGTGCAAAGGTTGCTTGGAATTGAGCCAATATTGATACTTACAAGATATACATGGATCGTTTCTTTCATTCTTAATATTTTGGACCACGCTTGCACCACATGTTTAGTTTTTGCAAAACTCTTTTTGTAAATCCTTTTCAAAGTTCTTTTGCAAATAGTCAAAGGCAAATGAATAAGATTTTGCAAAGCATTTACAAGATTCGAAATTTTCTCCTTGTTTCAAATGCTTTTCCTTTGACTAAACAAAACTCCCCCTAAATGAGATCCTCCTCTTAGTGTTCAAGAGGGTTTTGATATATCATTTTTGAAATACTACTTTCTCCCCCTTTTGAACACAAAAATATACCAATTGATAATATTCTTGGAAACACGAAGTTTTTGAAATTGGTGGTGGTGCGGTCCTTTTGCTTTGGGCTCTTACTTTCTCCCCCTTTGGCATGAATCGCCAAAAACGGAATCATTAGAGCCCTTTTGGTCATAGATAAATGAGTTAAGATTATACCAAAGACGAAGTCCTTTTGCTTTCTCCCCCAAAGATGGAGAGTGGCTTGGAGCGATGGCGAAAGATGAGTTACGGAGTGGAAGCCTTTGTCTTCGCCGAAGACTCTAATTTCCTTTCAATGCACCTATGACTTGGTTTGAAATGGACTTGAAAAACGCATTAGTCATAGCATGTGAAAGAGACATGATCAAATGTATATAAATGAGCCATGTGTGCAATCTAGCAAAAGAAATTGCGCGAATCAAGAATATTGAGCTCATGCCTAAGTTTGTTAAAAGTTTGTTCATCAAGAGGCTTGGTAAAGATATCGGCTAATTGATCTTTAGTATTAATGTAAGAAATCTCGATATCTCCCTTTTGTTGGTGATCCCTAAGAAAATGATACCGAATGGCTATGTGTTTAGTGCGGCTATGCTCGACGGGATTATTCGCCATCTTGATTGCACTCTCATTATCACATAGCAAAGGGACTTTGGTCAATTTGTAACCGTAGTCCCGCAGGGTTTGCCTCATCCAAAGCAATTGCGCGCAACAATGTCCTGCGGCAATGTACTCGGCTTCGGCGGTGGAAAGAGCGACCGAATTTTGCTTCTTTGAAGCCCAAGACACCAAGGATCTTCCCAAGAACTGGCAAGTCCCCGATGTGCTCTTCCTATTGATTTTGCACCCCGCCCAATCGGCATCCGAATAACCAATCAAATCAAAAGTGGATCCCCTAGGATACCAAAGCCCAAACTTAGGAGTATAAGCCAAATATCTCAAGATTCGTTTTACGGCCGTAAGGTGAGCTTCCTTAGGGTCGGCTTGGAATCTTGCACACATGCATACGGAAAGCATAATATCCGGTCGAGATGCACATAAGTAGAGTAAAGAACCTATCATCGACCGATATACCTTTTGATCCACGGACTTACCTCCCGTGTCGAGGTCGAGATGCCCATTAGTTCCCATGGGTGTTTTGATGGGCTTGGCATCCTTCATCCCAAACTTGTTTAGAATGTCTTGAGTGTACTTCGTTTGGCTTAGGAAGGTGCCCTCTTGGAGTTGCTTTACTTGAAATCCTAGGAAATACTTCAACTCCCCCATCATAGACATCTCGAACTTTTGTGTCATGATCCTACTAAATTCTTCACATGTAGACTCGTTAGTAAACCCGAATATAATATCATCAACATAAATTTGGCATACGAACAAGTCATTTTCAAGAGTTGTAGTAAATAAAGTAGGATCGGCCTTTCCGACTTTGAAGCCATTAGCAATAAGAAAATCTCTAAGGCATTCATACCATGCTCTTGGGGCTTGCTTGAGCCCATAAAGCGCCTTAGAGAGCTTATAGACATGGTTAGGATACTCACTGTCTTCAAAGCCGGGAGGTTGCTCAACATAGACCTCTTCCTTGATTGGTCCATTGAGGAAGGCACTTTTCACGTCCATTTGATAAAGCTTAAATCCATGGTAAGTAGCATAGGCCAATAATATGCGAATTGACTCAAGCCTAGCTACGGGTGCATAGGTTTCACCAAAATCCAAACCTTCGACTTGGGAGTATCCCTTGGCCACAAGTCGAGCTTTGTTCCTTGTCACCACACCATGCTCATCTTGCTTGTTGCGGAAGATCCATTTGGTTCCTACAACATTTTGATTAGGACGTGGAACCAAATGCCATACCTCATTCCTAGTGAAGTTGTTGAGCTCCTCTTGCATCGCCACCACCCAATCCGAATCTTGTAGTGCTTCCTCTACCCTGTGTGGCTCAATAGAGGAAACAAAAGAGTAATGCTCACAAAAATGCGCAATACGAGATCTAGTAGTTACCCCTTATGAATGTCGCCGAGGATGGAGTCGACGGGGTGATCTCGTTGGATTGCTTGGTGGACTCTTGGGTGTGGCGGCCTTTGCTCTTCATCCTCCTTGTCTTGATCATTTGCATCTCCCCCTTGATCATTGCCGTCATCTTGAGGTGGCTCATTTGCTTGATCTTCTACTTCATCAACTTGAGCTTCATCCTCACTTTGATGGAGATGCTTGCGTGGAGGAGGATGGTTGATCTTGTGCATTTGGAGGCTCTTCGGATTCCTTAGGACACACATCCCCAATGGACATGTTTCTTAGCGCGATGCACGGAGCCTCTTCAATACCTATCTCATCAAGATCAACTTGCTCGGTTAGGAGTTCATACGATGTCTTCTTGAGGATTCGGTGAAGATATAACCGGTTGATGGCGTAGCAAGCGGTGTTGACCGCCTCCGCCCAAAACCGATCCGAAGTCTTGTACTCATCAAGCATGGTCCTTGCCATGTCCAATAGAGTTCGATTCTTCCTCTCCACTACACCATTTTGTTGTGGCGTGTAGGGAGAAGAGAACTCATGCTTGATGCCCTCCTCCTCAAGGAAGCCTTCAATTTGTGAGTTCTTGAACTCCGTCCCGTTGTCGCTTCTAATTTTCTTGATCCTTAGGGCGAACTCGTTTTGAGCCCGTCTCAAGAATCCTTTTAAGGTCTCTTGGGTTTGTGATTTTTCCTGCAAAAAGAACACCCAAGTGAAGCGAGAATAATCATCCACTATTACAAGACAATACTTACTCCCACCGATGCTTATGTAAGCAATCGGGCCAAATAGATCCATGTGGAGTAGCTCAAGCGGCCTGTCGGTCGTCATGATGTTCTTGTGTGGATGATGGGCTCCAACTTGCTTTCCTGCCTTGCATGCACTACAAATCCTGTCTTTCTCAAAATGAACATTGGTTAGTCCTAAAATGTGTTCTCCCTTTAGAAGCTTGTGAAGATTCTTCATCCCGACATGGGCTAGTCGGCGGTGCCAGAGCCAACCCATGTTAGTCTTAGCAATTAAGCATGTGTCGAGTTCAGCTCTATCAAAATCTACTAAGTATAGCTGACCCTCTAACACACCCTTAAATGCTATTGAATCATCACTTCTTCTAAAGACAGTGACACCTATATCAGTGAATAGACAGTTGTAGCCCATTTTGCATAATTGAGATACAGAAAGCAAATTGTAATCTAAAGAATCTACAAGAAAAACATTGGAAATAGAATGGTCAGGAGATATAGCAATTTTACCAAATCCTTTGACCAAACCTTGGTTTCCATCCCCGAATGTGATTGCACGTTAGGGATCTTGGTTTTTCTCATAGGAGGAGAACATTTTCTTCTCCCCTGTCATGTGGTTTGTGCACCCGCTGCCGATGATCCAACTTGAGCCCCCGGATGCATAAACCTACAAAACAAGTTTAGTTCTTGACTTTAGGTACCCAAATGGTTTTGGGTCCTTTGGCATTAGACACAAGAACTTTGGGTACCCAAACACAAGTCTTTGACCCCTTGTGCTTGCCCCCAACATATTTGGCAACTACTTTGCCAGATTTGTTAGTCAAAACATAGGATGCATCAAAAGTTTTAAATGAAAGACTATGTTCATTTGATGCACTAGGAGTTTTCTTCTTAGGCAACTTAGCATGGGTTGGTTGCCTAGAACTAGATGTCTCACCCTTATACATAAAAGCATGATTTGGGCCAGAGTGAGACTTCCTAGAGTGAATTCTCCTAATCTTGCTCTTAGGATAACCAGCAGGGTACAAAATGTAACCTTCGTTATCCTGAGGCATGGGAGCCTTGCCCTTAACAAAATTAGATAATCTTTTAGGAGGGGCACTAAGTTTGACATTGTCTCCCCTTTGGAAGCCAATGCCATCCTTGATGCCAGGGCGTCTCCCATTATAGAGCATACTTCTAGCAAATTTAAATTTTTCATTTTCTAAGTTATGCTCGGCAATTTTAGCATCTAATTTTGCTATATGATCATTTTGTTGTTTAATTAAAGCCATGTGATCATGAATAGCATTAATATCAACATCTCTACATCTAGTACAAATGGATACATGCTCAACAATAGATGTAGAGGGTTTGCAAGATTTTAATTCTACAACCTTAGCATGTAACATGTCATTCTTAGTTCTAAGGTCAGAAATGGTAGCATTGCAAACATCAAAATCTTTATCCTTAGCAAGCAATTTTTCATTTTCAATTCTAAGGCTAGCAAGAGAAATGTTCAATTCTTCAATTCTAGCAAGTAAATCATCATCATTATTTCTAGAATTGGTAATTGAAACATTACAAACATGAGAATCAACCTTAGCTAGTAAATTAGTATTTTCATTTCTAAGGTTGTCAATTGTCTCATGGCAAGTGCTTAGCTCACTGGATAATTTTTCACATTTCTCAATTTCTAGAGCATAAGCATTTTTAACTTTAACATGCTTCTTATTTTCTTTAATAAGGAAGTCCTCTTGGGTGTCCAAGAGATCATCCTTTTCATGAATGGCACTAATCAATTCATTAAGTTTCTCCTTTTGTTGCATGTTGAGGTTGGCAAAAAGGGTACGCAAATTATCTTCCTCATCACTAGCATTATCATCACTAGAGGATTCATATCTAGTGGAGGATTTAGATTTAACCTTCTTTTTGCCGTCCTTTGCCATGAGGCACTTGTGGCCGACGTTGGGGAAGAGGAGTCCCTTGGTGACGGCGATGTTGGCGGTGTCCTCGTCGTCGGAGGAGGAGTCGGTGGAGCTCTCGTCGGAGTTCCATTCGCGGCACACGTGGGCATCGCCGCCCCTCTTCTTGTGGTACCTCTTCTTTTCTCTCCTCTTGCCCTTCTTGTCGTTATTCCTGTCACTGTCACTTGATAATGGACATTTAGCAATAAAGTGACCGGGCTTACCACACTTGTAGCAAACCTTCTTGGAACGAGATTTGTAGTCCTTCCCCTTCCGTTGCTTGAGGATTTGGCGAAAGCTTTTGATGATTAAAGCCATCTCCTCATTGTCGAGCTTGGAGGCGTCAATTGGTTGTCTACTCGGTGTAGATTCCTCCTTCTTCTCCTCCGTCGCCTTAAATGCCACCGGTTGTGCTTCGGACGTGGAGGGTTCGTCAAGCTCGTTGATCTTCTTTGATCCTTTAATCATACATTCAAAGCTCACAAAATTCCCGATAACTTCCTCGGGGGTCATTGATGTATATCTAGGATTACCACGAATTAATTGAACTTGAGTGGGGTTAAGGAAGATGAGAGATCTAAGAATAACCTTAACCACCTCGTGGTCATCCCATTTCTTGCTCCCGAGGTTGCGCACTTGGTTCACCAAGGTTTTGAGCCGGTTGTACATATCTTGTGGTTCCTCCCCTTGGCGAAGACGGAAGCGACCGAGCTCCCCCTCGATCGTCTCCCGCTTGGTAATCTTGGTGAGTTCATCACCCTCGTGCGCGGTCTTGAGTAAGTCCCAAATTTCCTTTGCATTCTTCAACCCTTGCACTTTGTTGTATTCCTCCTTGCTTAGAGAGGCAAGGAGTATGGTTGTAGCTTGAGAGTTGAAGTGCTCGATTTGGGCCACTTCGTCCTCATCATAGTCTTCATCCCCTACGGACGGTACCTGTGCACCAAACTCAACAACATCCCATATGCTTTTGTGGAGTGAGGTTAGATGAAATCGCATTAAATCACTCCACCTAGCGTAATCTTCACCATCAAAAGTTGGTGGTTTGCCTAATGGGACGGAAAGTAAAGGTGTATGTTTAGAAATGCGGGGGTAGCGTAGGGGAATCTTACTATACTTCTTACGCTCTTGGTGTTTAGAAGTGACGGATGCCGCGTCGGAGCCGGAGGTGGATGGCGATGAAGAATCGGTCTCGTAGTAGACCACTTTCCTCATCCTCTTTTTCTTGTCCCCATTCCGACGCGTCTTGTGAGAAGAGGATTTCTCCTTCTTCTCTTTGTGGTGTGAGGAAGAAGATCTTTTCTCCTTCCGTTTGGAGGAGTCCTTCTTCTTCTCCTTCCTCTTGGTGTGGGACTCTTCCGATGAAGTGCTCCCTTGGCTTGTAGTGGGCTTGTCGCCGGTCTCCATCTCCCTCTTGGCGTGATCTCCCAACATCACTTCGAGCGGTTAGGCTCTAATGAAGCACCGGGCTCTGATACCAATTGAAAGTCGCCTAGAGGGGGGGTGAATAGGGCGAAACTGAAATTTACAAATATAAACACAACTACAAGCCGGGTTAGCATTAGAAATAAAAACGAGTCCGCGAGAGAGGGCGCAAAACAAATCGCAAGCAAATGAAGAGTGTGACACGCGGATTTGTTTTACCGAGGTTCGGTTCTCGCAAACCTACTCCCCGTTGAGGAGGCCACAAAGGCCGGGTCTCTTTCAACCCTTCCCTCTCTCAAACGGTCCCTCGGACCGAGTGAGCTTCTCTTCTCAAATCAAAGCCGAGAACAAAACTTCCCCGCAAGGGCCACCACACAATTGGTGCCTCTTGCCTTGATTACAATGGAGTTTTGATCACAAGAACAAGTGAGAAAGAAAAGAAGCAATCCAAGCGCAAGAGCTCAAAAGAACACGGCAAATCTCTCTCGCTAATCACTAAAGCCTTGTGTGGAGTTGGAGAGGATTTGATCTCTTTGGTGTGTCTAGAATTGAATGCCTAGCTCTTGTAAGTGGTTGAGAAGTGGAAAACTTGGATACAATGAATGTGGGGGTGGTTGGGGTATTTATAGCCCCAACCACCAAACTTGACCGTTGGTGGAGGCTGTCTGTTCGATGGCGCACCGGACAGTCTGGTGCACACCGGACATGTCCGGTGCCCCAGCCACGTCACCAGTGCCGTTGGAATCTGACCGTTGGAGTTCTGACTTCTGGGCCCGCCTCGATGTCCGGTGGCGCACCGGACATGAACTGTTCAGTGTCCGGTGCGCCGGTATGGGCGCGCCTGCCTTCTGCGCGCGCTGCGCGCGCATTTAATGCGTTGCAGGTAGTCGTTGGCGCGAAGTAGCCGTTGCTCCATCGATGCACCGGACAGTCCGGTGCACACCGGACATGTCCGGTGAATTATAGCGGAGCAGCCTTCGTGAAATCCCGAGGCTGGCGAGTTTGTGAGCCGCGTCCCGTTGGAGCACCGGACACTGTCCGGTGTACACCGGACAGTCCGGTGAATTTTAGCGCGGCGGCTCCAAGAATTTCCCGAGACTGATGAGTTCAGGGCGAAGTTCCCTGGTGCACCGGACACTGTCCGGTGCGCCACCGGACAGTCCGGTGCGCCATCGGACAGTCCGGTGCGCCAGACCAGGGAGTCTTTCGGGATGCCTTTTGCTCTCTATTTTGAACCCAACATTGGTCTTATTAATTGGCTTGTTGTGAACCTTTGACACCTGTATAACTTATACACTAGAGCAAACTGGTTAATCCAATTGTTTGTGTTGGGCAATTCAACCACCAAAATTATTTAGGAACTAGGTGTAAGCCTAATTCCCTTTCAATCGCCTCAGCCCAAAACCGGTCTGGAGTTTTGTACTCATCAAGTATGGTCATTGCCATGTCCAATAGAGTTCTATTCTTCCTCTCCACTACACCATTTTGTTGAGGTGTGTAGGGAGAAGAGAACTCATGCTTGATGCCCTCATCCTCAAGAAAGCCTTCGATTTGTGAGTTCTTGAACTCCGTCCTGTTGTCGCTTCTTATCTTTTGATTCTCAATCCGAACTCATTTTGAGCCCGTCTCAAGAATCCCTTTAAGGTCTCTTGGGTCTGTGATTTTTCCTGCAAAAAGAATACCCAAGTGAAGCGAGAGTAATCATCCACAATTACTAGATAGTACTTACTCCAGCCGATGCTTATGTAAGCTATCGGGCCGAATAGATCCATGTGGAGTAGTTCCAGCGGTCTGTCCCTTGTCATTATGTTCTTGTGTGGATGATGGGCGCCAACTTGCTTTCCTGCTTGACATGCGCTACAAATCCTGTCTTTCTCAACATTTGTTAGTCCTAAAATGTGCTCTCCCTTAGAAGCTTGTGAAGATTCTTCATCCCAACATGGGCTAGTCGGCGATGCTAGAGCCAACCCATATTAGTCTTAGCAATTAAGCAAGTATCGAGTTCAGCTTTGTTAAAATCGACTAAGTATAGCTGACCCTCTAATACTCCCTTAAATGCTACTGAATCATCACTTCTTCTAAAGACAGTAACACCTATATCTGTAAATAGACAGTTGTAGCCCATTTTGCATAATTGAGAAACTAAAAGCAAGTTGTAATCTAAAGAATCTACAAGAAAAACATTGGAAATAGAATGGTCAGGTGATATAGCAATTTTACCAAGTCCTTTGACCAAACCTTGATTTCCATCCCCGAATGTGATAGCTCTTTGGGGATCTTCGTTTTTCTCGTAGGAGGAGAACATTCTTTACTCCCCTGTCATGTGGTTTGTGCATTCGCTGTCTATTATCCAACTTGAGCCCCTGGATGCATAAACCTGCAAAACAATTTAGGCCTTGTTCTTAGGTACCCAAACGGTCTTGGGTCCTTTCACATTAGAAACAAGCACCTTGGGTACCCAAACACAAGTCTTGGAGCCCTTGTGTTTGCTCCCAACATATTTGGCAACTATTTTGCCTGATTTGTTAGTGAGCACATAAGAAGCATCAAAAGTTTTGAATGAAATATTATGATCATTTGATGCAGTAGGAGTTTTCTTTTTAGGCAATTTAACATGGGTTGATTGTCTAGAACTAAAAGCCTCATTCTTATATATAAAAGCATGGTGAGAAACATAATGAGATTTCTTAGCATGAATTCTCCTAATTTTGTGCTCAGGATAATTAGCAGGATATAAAATGTAGCCCTCATTATCCTGAACCATGGGAGCTTTGCCATTAACAAAGTTAGATAATTTCTTAGGGGCATTAAGCTTGACATTGCTTCCCTGTTGGAAACCAATGCCATCCTTAATGCCAGGGCGTCTCCCATTATAGAGCATGCTTCTAGCAAATTTAAAATTTTCATTTTCAATTTCATGCTCATTAATTTTTGCAGTTAATTGAGCTATATGATCATTTTGTTGTTTAATTAAAGCAAGGTGATCATTTATAGCATCAACATTAACATCTCTACATCTAGTACAAATAGAAACGTGATCAACAGTAGATGTAGAGGGTTTGCAAACAATTAATTCTTCTATCTTAGCATGTAATGTGGCATTCTCATTTCTAAGACTGAAAATAGATTTTTTGCAAGCATTCAATTTGTCAATCTTAGCAATTAGACTAGCATTTTCATTTCTAACATTGGAAATTGAATCATTACAAACATTTAAATTTTCAACCTTAGCAATCAAATTAGCATTCTCAGTTCTAAGGTTAGAAATAGTGTCATGGCAAATGCTAAGCTCCTTAGACAAATTTTCACATTTCTCAACTTCCTGAGCATAAGCATTTTTACTTTAACATGCTTCTTGTTTTCTTTAATAAGGAATTCCTCTTGGCTATCCAAGAGTTCATCCTTCTCATGAATGGCTCCTATCAATTCATTTAATTTTTCTTTTTGTTGCATGTTAAGGTTGGTAAAAAGAGTAAGCAAATCATCTTCACTAGAACTACCCTCATCACTAGATGTAGTATACTTGGGGGTGGTTCTAGTTTGTACCTTCTTATTTTTGTCGTCCTTTGCCATAAAGCACTTGTGGCCGACGTTGGGGAAGAGGAGTCCCTTATTGACAGTGATGTTGGCGGCATCCTCATCGGAGGAGGAGTCGGTGGAGCTCTCATCGGAGTCCCATTCTCGACACACGTGGGCATCGCCGCCCTTCTTCTTGTAGTACCTCTTCTTCTCCTTCTTCTTCCCCCTCTTGTTGTCGCCCCTGTCACTATCACTAGACATTGGACATTTAGCAATAAAATGACCAGGCTTACCACATTTTGAGCACACCCTTTTGGAGCGGGCTTGTAGCCCTTCCCCCTCCTTTGCTTGAGGATTTGGCAAAAGCTCTTGATGATGAGCGCCATCTCCTCATTGTCGAGCTTGGAGGCGTCGATGGAGAGTCTACTTGATGTAGACTCTTCTTTCTTCTCTTCCGTTGCTTTGAATGCGACGGGTTGCACCTCGGGTGTGGAGGTGCCGCCTTGCTCCAAGTCGACGATTTGTTTGGAGCCTTTGATCATTAGTTCAAAGCTCACAAACTTCCCTATCACTTCCTCGGGAAACATTAACTTGTATATAGGATCCCCACGAATTAATTGAACTTGAGTAGGGTTACAAAAAACTATGGATCTTAGAATAACCTTAACCATTTCATGGTCATCCCATTTTGTGCTCCCGAGGTTGCGCACTTGATTGACCAAGGTCTTGAGTCGGTTGTACATCGCTTGTGGCTCCTCTCCATGGTTGAGGACGAATCGACCGAGCTCCCCCTCGATCGTCTCCCGCTTGGTGATCTTGGTCACATCATCTCCTTCGTGCGCGGTCTTTAGGACGTCCCAAATCTCCTTGGCACTCTTTAATCCTTGCACCTTATTATACTCCTCTCGACATAGAGAGGCGAGGAGTATAGTAGTTGCTTGGGAGTTAAAGTGCCGGATTTGGGCGACCTCGTCTGAGTCGTAGCCCTTGTCCCCTACGGTAGGTATCTGCGCTCCAAATTCAACAATGTCCCATATGCTTGTGTGGAGTGAGGTTAGCTGATGCCTCATTTTATCACACCACATACAATAATCATCACCATCAAAATATGGTGGTTTGCCTAATGGAACGGAAAGTAAAGGAGCGCACTTAGAAATGCGGGGATAACAAAGTGGCATCTTACTATACTTCTTGCGCTCATGGCGCTTAGAAGTGACGAACGCGGCGTCGGAGCCGGATGTGGAGGGCGACGAAGAATCAGTCTCGTAGTAGACCACTTTCTTCATCTTATTCTTCTTGTCGCCACTCCGGTGCGACTTGACGCGCGGAGGTAATTCCTCCTTGCCTTTGGCGCCGGACTCCCTTAATGGAGCCTTCCCGTGGCTTGTGGCCTTCTTGCCGGTTTCCATCTCCCTCTTGGCGTGATCTCCCGACATCACTTCGAGTTGTTAGACTATAATGAAGTACTGGGCTTCGATACCAATTGAAAGTCGCCTAGAGGGGGGTGAATAGGCGGTATCTGAAAATTATAACTTTAAACACACACTACAAGCCGGGGTTAGCGTTAGAACAAATATCAAGTCTGGGAGAGAGAGGGGGAAAACAAATCAACCAAGAAATAAAGCGGATGAACACGGTGATTTGTTTTACCGAGGTTCGGTTCTAAAGAACCTAGTCCCCGTTGAGGTGGTCACAAAGACCGGGTCTCTTTCAACCCTTTCCCTCTCTCAAATGGTCACCTAGACCGAGTGAGCTTTCTCCTTAATCAAATGGGTCACTTAGACCCCACAAGGACCACCACACACTTGGTATCTCTTGCCTTGCTTACAAAACACTTGGGAACAAGAATGAGGAAGGAAGAAAGTGATCCAAGCACAAGAGCACAAAGAACACGAACAAAACACTCTCTCAAGTCACTAAGTGGTTGGAATGAGTTTGAGGCTTGGAGAGGCTTTGATTCTATTGAATTGTGTCTAGGAGTGAATGCACTAGCTCTTGTATTGAATGTGAAGTGCTGGAAACTTGGATGCTTGGAGTGGTGGTGGTTGGGGGTATTTATAGCCCTCAACCACCACATAGCCGTTGGGGATGGCTGTTGTCGATGGGCGCACCGGACAGTCCGGTGCGCCACCAAACACTGTCCGGTGTGCCAGCCATGTCACCCAACCGTTAGGGTTCGGGTGCTTCTGACCGTTGGAGGCTTTGTCTTCTAGTGGCACCGAACAGTCCAGTGCCGCACCGGATAGGCACTATTCAGTGTCCGGTGCACCTCTGACAGGCGGTTCTGCTCTGCCGCGCACAGTTGCGCACTGTTCCTTTGAATCTTCATCTTTTGCAAGCGACCGTTGCGCGAAGTAGCCGTTGCTCCGCCGGTGCACCAGACAGTCCGGTGGCACACCGGACAGTCCGATGAATTATAGTGGAGCGCGCCCTGAGAAACCCCAGAGTAGCGAGTTGGAGACTGTACGGTCCTGGTGCACCGGACAGTCCGGTGCGCCAGACCAGGGCACACTCGGTTTTTTTGCTCCTTTGAATTGAACCCTATCTTCAATCTTTTATTGGTTTGTGTTGAACCTTTATGCACCTGTAGAACATGTATTCTAGAGCAAACTAGTTAGTCCAATATTTGTGTTGGGCATTCAACCACCAAAATTATTTATAGGTGTCTGGTGGCACAACGGACAGTCCGGTGCGCCAGACCAGGGCACACTCGGTTTTTTTGCTCCTTTGAATTGAACCCTATCTTCAATCTTTTATTGGTTTGTGTTGAACCTTTATGCACCTGTAGAACATGTATTCTAGAGCAAACTAGTTAGTCCAATATTTGTGTTGGGCATTCAACCGCCAAAATTATTTATAGGTGTCTGGTGGCACAACGGACAGTCCGGTGCGCCAGACCAGGGCACACTCGATTTCTTTGCTCCTTTGAATTGAACCCTATCTTCAATCTTTTATTGGTTTGTGTTGAACCTTTATGCACCTATAGAACATGTATTCTAGAGCAAACTAGTTAGTCCAATATTTGTGTTGGGCATTCAACCACCAAAATTATTTATAGGAAAAGGTTAAACCATATTTCCCTTTCAGTTGGCATTCTCCAACCTCTCCTAAATAGTCAAGATCAGAGTTTGTAGCATCTTCACCAAGTGCATATCAACGCTCCTGTTAAGGGGGTTAGCCGCTAACCCCCGATGAAGACAATGCGATCAACATCAACCAACAAGATAGAAGCGGCGCAACGAAAGCGTGTGTGGGTCCTAACCCCCAGGTCCAAGAGATCCTAAAGAATTGCATCAATTGATCTCGAGCATCTGAAGGCCAAAGCAACCAGTCTGCAAGTTAAGCTGGCAGAGTTAAAGTTGTGTTAGAAGAAGCGATGAAAAACCAATGAACCAATCTTATTTTATTGCTAGCCTCTTCTTGAATCTCGAGGGCGAGATTCTGTTAAGGGGGTTAGATTTGTAACACCCTAAATTTGGGGTATAAAATTTCTTTTCTTATATCCATCAAATTCAGGTGTTACCTTCTTTTTCCTCTTCTTTTTCGCTCCTTTATTCTTTCCTTCCCAAGTAATAGGGAATGTTACTTCAAACATAGTTGTTAATAAAACCCTACAGGAATTGTTGTTGATGTATCATGCTGGAAAATATGTTTTGATTGATGAATTTATTGGATGTACATTCGCTTAGTTGTTTTTGCACTCGACGCTAAATTCAAATGATAGAAAAAAATAAATAAAAAAAGAGAAAGAAATAGGAAAAGGAAAAGCCCACCCCGCCCGGCCTGCTCAACCAGTCGACCTGCCCAGCTCGGCCCACCCTGCACCTGTCCTGCGGCCCAGCTCGCCTGCCTGCTCGCTCGCTAGCGCGCGGACGTAGCGAGCCGCTTGTGCCGCTGGAGCCTAGGCCCCATGCGTCATCTCTGTTCTTCCAGCACCCGTCTACACGTACACGTCGGGGTCTCGCCCATGTCGCGAGTAGAGTGGAAACAACTTCCCTAGCCCGTGCTTGATCCTCTGCGGCTGCTGAGAGCACCTAGAGGGGGGGTGAATAGGTGATCCTGTGAAACTTAAACTTATAGCCACAAAAACTTGTTAAGTGTTAGCACAACAATTGCCAAGTGGCTAGAGAGGAGTCTCAACAAAACACAATACCACAAGAGATCAAACACAGAGATGACACAGTGGTTTATCCCGTGGTTCGGCCAAGACCAACGCTTGCCTACTCCACGTTGTGGTGTCCCAACGGACGAGGGTTGCAATCAACCCCTCTCAAGCGGTCCAAAGACCAACTTGAATACCACGGTGTTTTGCTTTGCCTTTCAATATCCCGTTTGCGAGGAATCTCCACAACTTGGAGTCTCTCGCCCTTACACTTGAGATTCACAAAGAAATACGGAGTAAGGGGGGAATGAGCAACGCACACAAGACTTCAAAAGATCAGAGCAACAACACGCACACAAGTTGCAACAAGAGCTCGCAACACAACTCAATGAGTTCACAACTCAACAAGAGCTCTAGATGCTATCACAATGAACCAAATGCGCGGAATCGATGTCTTGGTGCTTAGGAATGTTGTAGGAATGCTTGGTTTTCTCCTCCATGCGCCTAGGGGTCCCTTTTATAGCCCCAAGGCAGCTAGGAGCCGTTGAGAACAATTCTGGAAGGCCATCCTTGCCTTCTGTCGTCGGGCGCACCGGACAGTCCGGTGCACACCGGACACTGTCCGGTGCCCGATTTCCTTCCTTAAATAGCGCAGCCGACCGTTGCAGATGCGGGAGCCGTTGGCGCACCGGACATGTCCGGTGCACACCGGACAGTCCGGTGTCCCCTTCTAGCCGTTGGCTCGGCCACGTGTCACGCGCAGATCGCGCGGCCGACCGTTGGCCCGGCCGACCGTTGGCTCACCGGACAGTCCGGTGCACACCGGACAGTCCGGTGAATTTTAGCCGTACGCCGTCGGCAAATTCCCGAGAGCGGCTTCTTCGCCCGAGGCAGCCTAGCGCACCGGACACTGTCCGGTGCACCACCGGACAGTCCGGTGCCCCAGACCGAAACAGCCTCTTGGCTGTACACAACCAACTCTTCTCTTTTCTTCTTCTTTCTGTTTCTGATACTTAGACAAGTATATTAGTACACAAAACCAATGTACTAAGACTTAGAAACATACCTTTGCTCTTGATTTGCACTTTGTTCATCCATGGGCATAGATTCACATTTAAGCACTTGTGTTGGCACTCAATCACCAAAATACTTTAGAAATGGCCCAAGGGCACATTTCCCTTTCAATCTCCCCCTTTTTGGTGATTTATGCCAACACAACATAAAGCAACTAGAACAAGTGCAATATCACTTCAAATAAAAACTCAAATTTATTTTGATTCAATTTGGCATATATGGATCATCCTTTGCCACCATTTGGTTTGTTTTTGCAAATCAAACACAAAATCCTATCTCTAAGTCAAATCCACTTGTAGAGACACAAAGAGAGGTTTTCCAAAGAAAATTGATTCAAGATTCCAAAAACTCCCCCTTTTTCCCATAATCAACACTTCTCCCCACAAGAGACCAACTTTTGCAAGAGTTTTGACAACACAAAAGCTCTAATCTACTATTTTCAAAATTTCTCAAGTGGTAGCTGATCCATCTATTGCTTTGGCCTTTATTTTCTCCCCCTTTGGCATCAAGCACCAAAACGGGATCAATCTTGGCCCTTTAACCCCATTGCCTCACCAAAATCTTCAATTAAGAGCAAATGGCAATAAGAGTTCATGAGATGGACTTGGAATAAGTTACCCTCTCATCGGAGTGCAGTGGAAGTCTTTCATGGTCCAAGTCCACCTTTTCCCTTTTACTTCTCCTTCGAGACTAAATCAAGCAAACTCAAGCATATGGTTAGTCTCAAAGGGTCAAGTTGTAATACATCTCCCCCTAAACATGTGCATCACTTTGCAACGGACTTGTGAGGTCCAGGGAGTGTTTGTACAA
Organism: Zea mays; assembly: GCF_902167145.1. Taxonomy (NCBI): domain Eukaryota; kingdom Viridiplantae; phylum Streptophyta; class Magnoliopsida; order Poales; family Poaceae; genus Zea; species Zea mays. The sequence goes on along the minus strand of NC_050096.1, from coordinate 61,932,090 downwards.
CTTGAGCACCACAATAAGCAACAAAAATGCAAAAAGGAACATAATCATAAGGCATAAACACATGTATGCTACACTTCAATCCAAGTTCCGCGAATCTAAGACATTTAGCTCACTACGCAGCCTGCAAAAGGTCTTCTCATCTAGAGGCTTGGTAAAGATATCGGCTAGCTGGTTCTCGGTGCTAACATGAAACACTTCGATATCTCCCTTTTGCTGGTGGTCTCTCAAAAAGTGATGTCGGATGTCTATGTGCTTTGTGCGGCTGTGCTCAACAGGATTCTCCGCCATGCGGATAGCACTCTCATTATCACATAGGAGTGGGACTTTGCTCAGATTGTAGCCAAAGTCCCAGAGGGTTTGCCTCATCCAAAGTAGTTGCGCGCAACACTGTCCTGCGGCAACATACTCGGCCTCAGCGGTGGATAGGGCAACGGAAGTTTGTTTCTTAGAGTTCCACGACACCAGGGACCTTCCTAAGAATTGGCACGTCCCTGATGTACTCTTTCTATCGACCTTACATCCAGCATAGTCGGAATCTGAATATCCAATCAAGTCAAAGGTAGACCCCTTTGGATACCAGAGCCCGAAGCAAGGCGTAGCAACTAAATATCTAAGGATTCGCTTCACTGCCACTAAGTGACACTCCTTAGGATCGGATTGAAATCTAGCACACATGCATACGCTAAGCATAATGTCCGGTCTACTAGCACATAAATAAAGTAAAGACCCTATCATTGACCGGTATGCTTTTTGATCAACGGACTTACCTCCTTTGTTGAGGTCGGTGTGTCCGTCGGTCCCCATCGGAGTCTTTGCGGGCTTGGCGTCCTTCATCCCAAACCGCTTCAGCAAGTCTTGCGTGTACTTCGTTTGGGAGATGAAGGTGCCGTCCTTGAGTTGCTTCACTTGGAACCCAAGGAAGTAGTTCAACTCGCCCATCATCGACATCTCGAATTTCTGCGTCATCACCCTGCTAAACTCTTCACAAGACTTTTTATTAGTTGAACCAAATATTATGTCATCGACATAAATTTGGCACACAAATAAATCACCATCACATGTCTTAGTGAAAAGAGTTGGATCGGCTTTCCCAACCTTAAAAGCATTTGCAATTAAGAAATCTCTAAGGCATTCATACCATGCTCTTGGGGCTTGCTTAAGTCCATAGAGTGCCTTAGAGAGTTTACACACGTGGTCAGGGTACCGTTCATCCTCGAAGCCAGGGGGTTGCTCCACGTACACCTCCTCCTTGATTGGCCCGTTGAGGAAAGCGCTCTTCACATCCATTTGGAACAACCTGAAAGAATGGTGAGCGGCATATGCTAGCAAGATACGAATGGACTCTAGCCTAGCCACAGGAGCAAAAGTCTCCTCAAAGTCCAAACCTGCGACTTGGGCATAACCTTTTGCCACAAGTCGAGCCTTGTTCCGTGTCACCACTCCGTGCTCGTCTTGTTTGTTGCGGAACACCCACTTGGTTCCCACAACATTCTGCTTGGGACAAGGCACCAGCGTCCAAACTTCATTCCTCTTGAAGTTGTTGAGCTCCTCTTGCATGGCCAACACCCAGTCTGGATCTAGCAAGGCCTCTTCTACCCTGAAAGGCTCAATAGAAGAGACAAAGGAGTAGTGTTCACAAAAATTAACTAATCGAGACCGAGTAGTTACTCCCTTGCTAATGTCACCCAGAATTTGGTCGACGGGATGATCCCTTTGAATCATCGCTCGAACTTGGGTTGGAGGTGCCGGTTGCGCTTCTTCCTCCATCACGTGAACATCTTGTGCTCCCCCTTGATCACACGCCTCCTTTTGATGAACCTGTTCATCATCTTGAGGTGAGGGATGCACCATTGTTGAGGAAGAAGGTTGATCTCGTTCATCTTGTTCCTGTGGCCGCACTTCTCCAATCGCCATGGTTCGTATAGCGGCTGTCGGAACATCTTCTTCATCTACATCATCACAATCAACAACTTGCTCTCTTGGAGAGCCATTAGTCTCATCAAATACAACGTCGCTAGAGACTTCAACCAGACCCGATGATTTGTTGAAGACTCTATACGCCTTTGTATTTGAGTCATAACCTAACAAAAACCCTTCTACAGCTTTGGGAGCGAACTTAGAATTTCTACCCTTCTTCACTAGAATGTAGCACTTGCTCCCAAATACACGAAAGTAAGATACATTGGGTTTGTTACCGGTTAGTAGCTCATATGAGGTCTTCTTGAGGAGGCGATGAAGGTAGACCCTGTTGATGGCGTGGCAAGCCGTGTTCACGGCTTCCGTCCAAAAGCACTCGGGGGTCTTGAACTCTCCTAGCATCGTCCTCGCCATATCGATGAGCGTCCTGTTCTTCCTTTCTACCACACCATTTTGTTGTGGTGTGTAGGGAGCGGAGAACTCGTGCTTGATTCCTTCTTCCTCAAGGAACTCCTCCACTTGAAGGTTCTTGAATTCGGACCCGTTGTCGCTCCTTATCTTCTTCACCTTGAGCTCAAACTCATTTTGAGCTCTCCTGAGGAAGCGCTTGAGGGTTCCTTGGGTTTCAGACTTATCCTGCAAAAAGAACACCCAAGTGAAGCGGGAAAAGTCATCAACAATAACTAAACCATACTTACTTCCTCCTATGCTTAGATAGGCGACGGGTCCGAAGAGATCCATATGTAGCAGCTCCAGGGGCCTTGATGTGGTCATCACATTCTTGCTGTGATGTGCTCCTCCCACCTGTTTACCTGCTTGACATGCTGCACAAGGTCTATCTTTTTCGAATTGCACATTAGTCAAACCTATCACGTGTTCTCCCTTTAGAAGCTTGTGAAGGTTCTTCATCCCCACATGTGCTAAGCGGCGATGCCACAGCTAGCCCATGCTAGTCTTAGCTATTAAGCATGCATCTAGACCGGCCTCCTCTTTTGCAAAATCAACTAAATAAAGTTTGTCGTCTAATACACCCTTAAAAGCTAGTGAACCATCACTTCTTCTAAAGACAGACACATCTACATTTGTGAATAGACAGTTATATCCCATATTGCATAATTGACTAACCGATAGCAAATTATATCCAAGAGACTCTACTAAAAACACATTAGAGATAGAGTGCTCATTAGAAATTGCAATTTTACCTAACCCTTTTACCTTGCCTTGATTTCCATCACTGAATATAATTGAATCTTGGGAATCCTTATTCTTGACGTAGGAGGTGAACATCTTCTTCTCCCCCGTCATATGGTTTGTGCATCCGCTGTCAATAATCCAGCTTGAACCCCCGGATGCATAAACCTGCAAGGCAAATTTAGGCTTGGGACTTAGGTACCCAACTCTTGTTGGGTCCTACAAGGTTAGTCACAATTGTCTTAGGGACCCAAATGCAAGTTTTGTCTCCCTTGCATTTTGCTCCTAACTTCCTAGCAACTATTTTCCTATCCTTTCTACAAATAGCAAAGGAAGCATTTAAAGCACAATAAATTGTAGAATGTTCATTCACTACTTTCCTAGGAGCATGAATAATATTCTTTCTAGGCACATGATGAGTAGCATTTCTCCTAGACATATTTCTACCATGCATATAGGAAGAACTAGACGCAAACATGGCATGAGAGTCAAAATCATCATAAGCATTATAATTCCTATAAGCATTTCTAGTTTGTCTCCTATCATGATACATAAAAGCATGGTTCTTTTGCACACTACTAGCCATAGGGGCCTTCCCTTTCTCCTTGGCGGGAATGGGAGCCTTATGGCTTGTTAAGTTCTTGGCTTCTCTCTTGAAGCCAAGTCCATCCTTAATTGAGGGGTGTCTACCAACCGTGTAGGCATCCCTAGCAAATTTTAGTTTTTCAAAATCACTTTTGCTAGTCTTAAGTTGGGCATTAAGACTAGCTACCTCTTCATTTAGTTTAGAAATGCACGCTAGGTGTTCACTATAAGCATCAAGGTTAATATCTTTACACCTAGTGCACGTTATAGCATTTTCTACACAAGAGGTAGATTTACTAGCAATCTCTAACTTAGCGTTCATATCATCATTAATGCTCCTTAATTTAGAAATTGTCTCATGGCAAGAAGATAATTCACAAGAAAGCATTTCATTTCTTTTAACTTCTAGAGCATGAGATCTTTGAGCTTCTACAAATTTATCATGCTCTTCATACAATAAATCCTCTTGTTTCTCTAAGAGTTTATCCTTCTCATTCAATGCATCAATCAATTCATTGATTTTATCAATTTTATTTCTATCCAATCCCTTGAATAAGCATGAGTAATCTATCTCATCATCATCACTAGATTCATCATCACTAGAGGAATCATAAGTAGCACCGTCTCGAGTACATACCTTCTTTTCCTTTGCCATGAGGCATGTGTGACGCTCGTTCGGGAAGAGGGATGACTTGTTGAAGGCGGTGGCGGCGAGTCCTTCATTGTCAGAGTCGGAGGAGGAACAATCCGAGTCCCACTCCTTTCCTAGATGTGCCTCGCCCTTGGCCTTCTTGTAATTTTTCTTCTTTTCCCTCTTGCTCCCGTGTTCCTGGTCACTTTCATTTTCGGGACAATTAGCAATAAAATGACCAATCTTACCGCATTTGAAGCATGAGCGCTTCCCTTTTGTCTTGGTCTTGCTTGGCTGCCCCTTGTGACCCTTAAGCACCGACTTGAAGCGTTTGATGATGAGAGCCATCTCTTCATCATTAAGTCCGGCCGCCTCAATTTGTGCCACCTTGCTAGGTAGCGCCTCCTTGCTTCTTGTTGCTTTGAGAGCAAGAGGTTGCGGCTCATTGATCGGTCCATTCAAGGCGTCGTCCACGTACCTTGCTTCCTTAATCATCATTCGCCCGCTGACGAATTTTCCTAGGACTTCTTCGGGCGACATTTTGGTGTACCTGGGATTCTCACGAATATTATTCACCAAATGAGGATCAAGAATGGTAAAGGACCTTAGTAATAGTCGGACGACGTCATGGTCCGTCCATCACGTGCTTCCATAGCTCCTTATTTTGTTGATGAGGGTCTTGAGCCGGTTGTATGTTTGGGTTGGCTCCTCGCCCCTTATCATTGCAAACCTTCCAAGTTCGCCCTCCACCAACTCCATTTTAGTGAGCATGGTGATGTCGTTTCCCTCGTGAGAAATCTTGAGGGTGTCCCATATTTGCTTGGCGTTGTCCAAGCCACTCACCTTGTTGTACTCGTCCCTGCACAAAGAGGCTAGCAACACAGTAGTAGCTTGTGCATTTTTATGAATCTGTTCATTAATAAACATAGGGCTATCCGAGCTATCAAACTTCATTCCATTCTCTACAATCTCCCATATGCTTGGATGGAGAGAGAATAGATGACTACGCATTTTGTGACTCCAAAATCTGTAGTCCTCCCCATCAAAGTGTGGAGGTTTGCCAAGAGGAATGGAAAGCAAATGCGAATTCGAACTATGTGGAATACGAGAATAATCAAATGAAAAATTCGAATTGACCGTCTTCCTGTAGTCGTTGTCGTCGTCCTTTTGGGAGGAGGAAGATTCGTCGCTGTCGTAGTAGACAATTTCCTTGATGCGCCTTGTCTTCTTCTTCCTCCCGTCTTTTCTTTTGTGGCCCGAGCCTGAGTCGGTGGGCTTGTCATTATTGAGCTCGTTGACGAAGGTCTCCTTCTCCTTGTCGTTGATCACTATCCCCTTTCCCTTAGGATCCATCTCTTCGGGCGGTTAGTCCCTTTCTTGAAGAGAACGGCTCCGATACCAATTGAGAGCACCTAGAGGGGGGGTGAATAGGTGATCCTGTGAAACTTAAACTTATAGCCACAAAAACTTGTTAAGTGTTAGCACAACAATTGCCAAGTGGCTAGAGAGGAGTCTCAACAAAACACAATACCACAAGAGATCAAACACAGAGATGACACAGTGGTTTATCCCGTGGTTCGGCCAAGACCAACGCTTGCCTACTCCACGTTGTGGCGTCCCAACGGACGAGGGTTGCAATCAACCCCTCTCAAGCGGTCAAAAGACCAACTTGAATACCACGGTGTTTTGCTTTGCCTTTCAATATCCTGTTTGCGAGGAATCTCCACAACTTGGAGTCTCTCGCCCTTACACTTGAGATTCACAAAGAAATACGGAGTAAGGGGGGGGGAATGAGCAACGCACACAAGACTTCAAAAGATCAGAGAAACAACACGCACACAAGTTCCAACAAGAGCTCGCAACACAACTCAATGAGTTCACAACTCAACAAGAGCTCTAGATGCTATCACAATGAACCAAATGCGCGGAATCGATGTCTTGGTGCTTAGGAATGTTGTAGGAATGCTTGGTTTTCTCCTCCATGCGCCTAGGGTCCCTTTTATAGCCCCAAGGCAGCTAGGAGCCGTTGAGAACAATTCTGGAAGGCCATCCTTGCCTTCTGTCGTCGGGCGCACCGGACAGTCCGGTGCACACCGGACACTGTCCGGTGCCCGATTTCCTTCCTTAAACAGCGCAGCCGACCGTTGCAGATGCGGGAGCCGTTGGCGCACCGGACATGTCCGGTGCACACCGGACAGTCCGGTGCCCCCTTCTAGCCGTTGGCTCGGCCACGTGTCACGCGCAGATCGCGCGGCCGACCGTTGGCCCGGCCGACCGTTGGCTCACCGGACAGTCCGGTGCACACCGGACAGTCCGGTGAATTTTAGCCGTACGCCGTCGGCAAATTCCCGAGAGCGGCTTCTTCGCCCGAGGCAGCCTGGCGCACCGGACACTGTCCGGTGCACCACCGGACAGTCCGGTGCCCCAGACCGAAACAGCCTCTTGGTTGTACACAACCAACTCTTCTCTTTTCTTCTTCTTTCTGTTTCTGATACTTAGACAAGTATATTAGTACACAAAACCAATGTACTAAGACTTAGAAACATACCTTTGCTCTTGATTTGCACTTTGTTCATCCATGGGCATAGATTCACATTTAAGCACTTGTGTTGGCACTCAATCACCAAAATACTTTAGAAATGGCCCAAGGGCACATTTCCCTTTCAGCTGCAAGCACAGTGGCTCCCCGCGTGGCTAGCTCTTCGGCCAGTCAAAACTTGACACATAGCTCACTCAGAAGACCTCTAGTTTATTAAATTAGTGACATACTTTGCGTTAATTATCCTTCTCGTACCATTTAAGTTGCTCTAGCCATGTAATAATGTTGCCTGCATATTAATAATTTTATTTCACCATATGTTTTAATTAATTAATTAATTGCTTACTCGATGGTTATTAAAGTCACAATTTAAATTAAAACTAATTTATAGATTTAAATTGTCTATTTATAAATATCTGTTAACATAATTAATACTAACTCAAATATTTCGAAATAATACTCGTTTAGTATAAGCACGACATTCATTTGGTAGTTCTCGCATGTCGCGTGCTGATTCACATGTAGTTCGTGCGATGTTGCGTGTGCTGTTTCACACGCGTTGTCTGGGCGCTAATTCGCATTTGCCGCGCGTCGTCACGCGTCATTCGCGTGTGTCGCACACGCTGTTTTCGGGTGTCGTGCGCAATGTCGTGTGTCGTTCGCGTGTATCGCACGCTGCCCGCACACATTAGTTAATCGTTTCACTATAATCGTGCATGCTGTCGGCGTTTCGAGACCGGGGGGTCCCTAAGCCGACGAGTGAGTGTGCCGCGTGCCCCAGCCCAGATGGGACGAGCGCGTGGGCGAGCGCGAAGGGGGGAAAGCGAGGTGGCCGGAGACGGGCGTGAGAGAGGTGGAAATCCCGCGACCTTCGTGTTCGTCCCGCGCCCAGGTCGGGTGCGCTTGCAGTAGGGGGTTACAAGCGTCCACGCGGGTGAGGGAAGCGAGCGGCCCCAAGAGAGCGCCTGTCCCGTCCTCGTTCCCGCGCGGCCAACCTCCTCTAAGAAGGCCCTGGTCCTTCCTTTTATAGTCGTAAGGAGAGGATCCAGGTGTACAATGGGGGTGTAGCAGAGTGCTACGTGTCTAGCGGAGGGAGAGCTAGCGCCCTAAGTACATGCCAATGTGGCAGCCGGAGAGATCTTGGCACCCTGCTGGTGTGATGTCGTGGCTGTCGGAGGAGCAACGGAGCCTGGCGGAGGGACAGCTGTCGGAGCGGTTGAGTCCTTGCTGACGTCCCCCTGCTTCCGTAAGGGAGCTGAGAGCCGCCGTCGTCACAGGGCTAGCGGGGCGCCATCATTGCCTATCTGGCGGAGCTAGCCAGATGGGACACCGGTCTTGTTCTCTGCGGCCCGAGTCGGCTCGGGGCAGGGTGATGATGGCGCTTCCTGTTGACGTGGCGGGCCTGTGCCCTAGGTCGGGCGATGTGGAGGCTCCTCCGAAGCCGAGGTTGAGTCTATCTTCCATGGCCGAGGCCGAGCCCGAGCCCCTGGGTCGGGCGAGGCGGAGGTTGTTCGGCAGAGGCCAGGGCGGAGTCCGAGCCCTGGGGTCGGGCGAAGCGGAGTTCGTCGTCTTCTGGAGCCCGAGTCCGAGCCCTGGGTCGGGCGGAGCGGAGTTCGCCGTCTTCCGGGGCTTAGCCCGAGTCCGAGCCCTGGGTCGGGCGAAGCGGAGTTCGCCGTCTTCCGGGGCTTAGCCCGAGTCCGAGCCCTGGGTCGGGCGGAGCGGAGTTCACCGTCTTCCGGGGCTTAGCCCGAGTCCGAGCCCTGGGTTGGGCGGAGCGGAGTTCGCCGTCTTCCGGGGCTTAGCCCGAGTCCGAGCCCTGGGTCGGGCGGAGCGGAGTTTCCTATGGCGCCTTTGGCAGGGCCTGACTGCCTGTCAGTCTCACTCTTTCAAGTGGCACTGCAGTCGGAGTGGCGCAGGCGGCGCTGTCCTTCTGTCAGACCGGTCAGTGGAGCAGCGAAGTGACGGCGGTCACTTCGGCTCTGCCGGGGGGCGCGCGTCAGGATAAAGGTGTCAGGCCACCTTTGCGTTAAATGCTCCTGCGACTTGGTCGGTCGGTGCGGCGATTTAGTCAGGGTTGCTTCTTAGCGAAGGCAAGGCCTCGGGCGAGCCGGAGATGTGTCCGCCGTTAAAGGGGGGCCTCGGGCGAGACGGAAATTCCTCGGGGTCGGCTGCCCTTGCCCGAGGCTAGGCTCGGGCGAGGCGTGATCGAGTCGCTCGTACGGACTGATCCCTGACTTAATCGCACCCATCAGGCCTCTGCAGCTTTATGCTGATGGGGGTTACCAGCTGAGAATTAGGCGTCTTGAGGGTACCCCTAATTATGGTCCCCGACAGTAGCCCCCGAGCCTCGAAGGGAGTGTTAGCACTCGCTTGGAGGCTTTCGTCGCACTTTTTTGCAAGGGGGCCAGCCTTTCTCGGTTGCATTTTGTTCCGGTGGGTGCGCGCGAGCGCACCCGCCGGGTGTAGCCCCCGAGGCCTCGGAGGAGTGGTTTCACTCCCCCGAGGTCTTAATGCCTTGCGTAATGCTTCGGCTGGTCTGGTTGTTCCCTCATGCGAACTGGCCGTAGCCCGGGTGCACAGTCGGGGCCCAAGCTCTCGGGCTGGTATGTTGACGCTGTCAACGGTTCGGCCGGAGCTGGGTTTGCGAGAGCAGCCCCCGAGCCTCCGCACAGGGCGAGAGGGCAATCAGGGACAGACTCGGCTTTTTTACATACGCCCCTACGTCGCCTTTCCGCAAGGAGGAGGGGGGAGTGCGCCATGTTACCCTCGATGGGCACCGAACATGGTGTCTCCGGTGAGCTGCAAGCGGGTAATCCGAGTGGACGTCCGTGCCCCGTTCGTTGGGGGTCGGCTAGGGGCCCAGAGGCACGCCCAAAAGTACCTGCGGGTGATCTACCGGACCCGGTCCCCTGGCGACGGGGTCCGAGGGCTCGATGCCTCCCTCCGATGGGATTCCGTTACAAGATCGCTCCCGCTGGTCTCGGAAATGTCCTAGGGTACCTCGGGAGCGCAGCCCGAGCCTCGGTTATGTATCGAACGTACCCCTGGTCATCCCTCGCTCGGCGTCTGAGGCGACTGTGAACCCTTCGGGGGCCAGCCTTCGAACCCCTGATCAGTAATGGGCGCGGAGCCCGAGTAGCCTGAGGCGGCCGTGGAGCCCTTCGGGGGGCCGGCCTTCGAACCTCTGACCAGTAGTGGGTGTAGGGCCCACGCGATCTGAGGCGACTGTTGAACCCCTCGGAGGGCCAATCTTCGAACCTCTGATCAGTAGGGGGGCTCGGAGCCTGGTTCCTTCACAGGGAAGGATCCTTTTCGGGGTATCCCCCTTTCCCGGTCCCTGTTGCAAGAGATAGAGAAAGAGGAAAAAAGGAAAAGGATACGAAATCGAACGACGTGGCGTACCTTTTTTGGCGCGGTTATTACGGCGAAGGCGAAGCGTCGCCCGCTTCTCCTGCCAGAAGCGCCGCCTGTCCCGCCGCGGAGTTAATGCGATGGGGTGAGTTGTTGGCAGGGCGGCCGTTGCGCGTGCGCGAGCCGTTCGAGGGACGGATCACGGGCGCGCCGTCTTCACGTCGTGAGAGGAGGTTCTCTTGCTGCCCCTGGATGGGACGTGAGCCTGGCTGACGACGTGACCGCTGCTCCCGCCCGCCTGTCACCGTCATTACTGCCGGCCCACTTTCGGCCGCATTGACCGTCGCGCCAGGCTGGCGCCGCTGGGTCGTGCGCTGGGTCGCCTCGAGTCGTGGCATCGGTTCCGCAACCGAAGAGGCGCGACGGTGGCGCAAGTGGCGGTGCAGTTGCCTGCATGCAGCATCCGGCGCGCCGGTTGCGTGACGCGTGGGCCTGGGCCTCCATGCTGGCACGTTGGGAGTCGGAGAAGCGTGTCCACTTGGCGCGGTTGCATGCCGCCTGCATGGCTGCCCACTCCTTCCGCCCGTTGGTCTGGGCAAAATTGGGGGGTCGCTTGTAACCGCTGGGCGGTTGTGTGCACCACGCGCGGCGCTTTGGCTTCTTCTGCTCTGAGCCGGTTCGCGTGACATGCGGGACCCAGCCCCCGCGCCGCAGGGGAGGGCCTTGGAGCGTGTTGGAGAAGACTCAGCCCGTGGCGTTTGGGGGCGCACGTAGGGAGAGTTGCCTTTAAAAGGAGGGCGACCCCTTTCGGAAGGCAACCATGTCTTCTTCCTCCCTTATGTGTCGCGTCTTTCCACCTTCCAAGCCCCCGGATGGGGGGTATCCGCCGTCTTTTCGCCTCATCGTTGGAGGAACGCAACTCCGCGGGAGTTGGTACCTTTCAGCCATCGTTCGGCTTCAAGGATTTTCATCATGCAGCCCGGCTGCACCCCTCCACCGGCGGTCACCCAAGATGGTGACCTCCAGCTTGATGGTGGGGGAAAGCGAGCCGGGCTGCGGCCTCTGCCCCTCCCTCGGCCTCGAGGATTTTCGTCATCCAGGCCAAGATGGAGGATGAGGCGAGTCGGGGGGCTGTGTCGGTGTTTTGGGTCCGACCGCACACCCGGGGTTGCCCCTCAAGGTGTTTTTAGGGGTAGGACGGTGTCGACGACTGTAGCAAAATGGTTCGTGCCGATCGCACGAGGGATAATGGACAAGATTTACAGGTTCGGGCCGCTTAGAAGTGCGTAACACCCTACGTCCTGGTGAGTATATGAGCGTGGTTACAAGAGGATTCTCTGGATAGAGGGCGCAGAGAGTTTTTGTGGGTGGCTAAATAGAATAGGGTCGATCGATCTGAAGGGGTGCTCCCTAGGCCTTATATACTCGGCCGTGGAGCAGTACATGTGATACGATAACAACAAGTAGCTAAAAGATAGTGAACCTCTTGAGTTTATCCCTACGTAACCTTCGCCGACTTATCCTCGCATGGCTCTGCTGCATGAGGGCTTCAGCGCGGGAAAGTCGGGTCTCTGTTGTGATCCATTCGTTCGACGTTGTGGGCCGCCTGTGTTTGCACTAATCAGTCTCACGTCTTCTTTGTTGGTTGTCTTTCCCTAGGCCCACGAAAGAATGACCTTACGAATTATTGGGCCCTTGGGCCTTTCGTGAGGCCTTTTACTTCTTTAGTGGACCCAGGGGATATCTATCCCCCACAAGCCCCCGATCTTTGGGTTGATTTAGAGGTAATCAACTCAAAGATCCAAGGTCCAAAAAATGATTCCCTGCGGTCTTCTCTGGCTTTGATCACTCGTCCGACCAAAGTTTGGCTTTGTGCTTGTGCCTTAGAGGTCGGCATTTTGGATTGTAAGACTCCGGAATTCATTGGGTGCACCGGAGGTGCACCCAATGGGTGTAGCCCCCGACCTTTGAGTAGATTTTAGAAGATAATCTACTCGAAGGTCTTCTTCCAAAGGTTATCTCCATTCGCGCTCCTGCATCTCGGTTGAGGATTAGTCTTTTCAATCTTGCTCTACGCCTTAGAAGTCGGCGCTGTACCGGTTTAGAATAATATTCCATGGGGTGCACCTCCGGTGCACCCAATGGGTGTAGCCCCCGACCTTCGAATGGATTTTTTAAGGATAATCCATTCGAAGGTCTTCCTTTCTCTTGCGGAAACTGGCATGAGGCTATTTGGCATTATGCTTTGGAGGTCAGCATTATGTCATCAATATTTTGCTGCTAAGGTCAGCGTATATTTTGTCTTTAGCAGCCGAGTTTGCAATCCATCCATATCTTGCTAGGTAGTGCAATTTATTTGCTTCTGCGATTGATTGGACGTTTGACGGACGTTCTCTGTCTAGTCTTCACGTCGCTTCTGTCGGCCATATCTTGTACTTTGCTGGTTATATTTGGCTTTCCTCTGATCCTTACTGATATCTCATTTTTGTCTTGAGGTATTCACTGCATGCCCTGCACGGATGTGACCGTTTGAAAAATATACTGATAATTCCTGGGCGTCCCCCCCCAATGGGTGTGGGCAAGGGACGGCTTGGTACGCTGAGTGTTTTAGCCGGTTGCCTCTGAGTAGTAATGCGATGGGACGGCTAGTGTAATCATATCCTTTGCGCTGTTGACTGGAGTCCCAATGGGTGTAGTGTTGCATGAAACGGCGTCCGCCGTCTGACGTGTCTTCGGGTGGGTGGAAGTGCTTATTGAATGCCTTGCGACTGTTCAGTGACCGCGGTTAGAAGTGAGCGGTTGCCTTTCCCTTCTATAAATAACCCCTTTGCTTCTCTGGTTTCTTCACATCTCTTCGCTGCTCCTTACTGCCTCTTCCCTTTCTTCTCTCCCAAAGCTTTAACCATGGGCAAGAACAACAAGCGCAAGCGTGAGCCGACTCCTCCATCGGAGGAGTTTGGTGACTCGGAATACTCGGAGGAGGAGTTCTCCTCCGAGCCCGAGGGGTCTCCGGCTCCCGTCTCTCCCCTGGCGTCGTCCGATGACTCGGACGACTCCCAGGGGATAGCCGCGGAGGTCTGGACATACATCCGGGCCGTCGAGCGCGCCGGGCTCGAAGGCTCGGATGAGTCGGAGTACTCCTCGGATGAGGAGGACTCGGACGGCGGCGACGAGGGTGAAGACGACGACGACGACGACGACGACGACGACGGCGATGGCAGTGGCAGGGGCGGCGGCGACGGCAGCAGGGACAGCACCAAGGGCGATAGCAGCAGGGGCAGCACCAAGGGCGGCAGCAGCAGGGGCAGCACCAAGGGCGGCGGCGGCGGCAGGGGCAGGGCCAGTGGCTAGACGCCACTGGTCTTCTTAGATATTAGTATAGTTTAGTATAGCTAGAATAATGTAGTAGTAATTAGTGTAATTTAGTAGTAGTAGTAGTGATGTAGAGTAGTATATTGTAGTTTAGTAGTAGTAGTAATGTAGAGTAGAATTAGGGAAGTACCAACTCGTAAAGAGTTGGTTTGTAAGCTCGTTAACTTCCCTTTAATGAAATCTGTCGTTTATCCCCTCTTTTTGATGACTTGTCATTGCTTTTGCTGAATGTTGAACTGATTCTTTTGATATAGTAGAAACAACGCCGAGCGATGTGAAGATTGACATCAGCGTTTTAGAAGTGACACTGAGCAATCGAACACAAGACCAGCGTTTTAGAGGCAATGCCGAATGATAGAAGGTCGGCATCGGCATTTTAGAAGTAATGCCAAGCGACAAAATACGCGGCTGGCATTTTAGAAATAATGCCGAGTGATTAAATGTCGGCATCAGCATTTTAGAAGTAATGCTGAGCGTTTGAACACGTGGTCGGCGTTTTAGAGGCAACACCGAGTGATTGAAGGTCGGCGTCGGCATTTTAGAAGTAATGCCGAGCGATTGAGCACGTGGTAGGCGTTTTAGAGGCAGCGCCGAGTGATTGAAGGTCGGCGTCAGCATTTTAGAAGTAATGCCGAGTGATTGAGCACGTGGTCGGCGTTTTAGGGGCAGCGCCGAGTGATTGAAGGTCGGCGTCGGCATTTTAGAAGTAATGCCGAGCGATTGAGCACGTGGTCGGCGTTTTAGAGGCAGCACCGAGCGATAGCCAGCTTCTCAAGTTACTTTGAGGAAAATGACCGAGTGATGAGGTGGCACATTGGCTTTCTTGGAAATAACTGTTGGATATCCACGTGGCATGCTCGGCTTGGAACCTGCCTTCTCCCAAAGATTTCACTCTTTTTGTGTCCAATCCGCCCGTGACAGATAGCAATTTGGGTCTTAGAGTGCGACCTTCTGCTGAAGAGGTCCGTTCCTTAGTTGCTTCGCTCGGGGAAATACCTGATGATGAACGGCAGGTTTATTTTGAAGTGCCCCTGAACCCTAGTGATGCAGACATAAATGACATGCTCGATCTGCTAGCTGAGGATTCATCTGATACTGCTCCTGATGGTACATTGGCAGTGGTGCCCCTTCCAGAGGTTGATGCGACCTTGGATGTCTCGAAACCTGTCAATACTCGCCCGAGGCGTCCTAGCCGAACCAGTCAGCCCGAGCCTTCTGCTGATGAGCAGAAAAAGAAAAGAAGACGCCTCCGGCGAGTGTCCAGCTTTGACGAGGATGCCAGCACCTTAGCTCCTGCTGCCGAAGAAATGACTGCAACTGGCCTTGCTGACATTGATCCCAATGGGTGTGCTCCGCCTGCTGCTGACCCCAATGAGGATGCTGTTTGTGCTGTTGCTGTGGAAGATGAGGAGGAAGAGAATGAAACTCCATTAACTCGGAAAAACAGTCGGCAGTTCGTCGCTAGCGGTGGTAGTAGTGGGGTTCCTTCTCCTGCCTTGTCTGCTCTTATTGGTCTGCAAGAACTGTCCATGGCCAATTTTGATCAAGCTCTAGAGGATATGGTCCCCGAGAACTTGTTGTTGGAACCTGCAGACGTTGATGCAACAGAAACTTGTGCAGCCGTGCCAGATGCTGGGTTGAGGTCGTCCCGTGCCTCGTCGACCTTAGAGCACGATCTCGAGGGTCGGGATGATGATTTGGATCGTCCTGATCCTATGGAAGTAGCTGAAGGCCCGTCAACCTTAGAGGTGGTCACGGCAGAGAGCTTGGATCCCTTGAATAGCGCTGACATGTGCCCAGCCCCCGAGGGTGTCGCCGGGGAGGACTCAGCTCAGGTGAGGAGTGTAGGCCACTACCCAGCCCCCGAGGGTGTTGCCGGGGGTGACCCGGCTCGAGTGGGCAGTGCCAACCTTGACCCAGCCCCCGAGGGTGTCCGAGCGAGGTCTCCCTCCTGCACTTCCATGGATGTTCATGTGGGTTCACCTCCACACTCTGGCGGCATGATGGTGGCTCAAACTCCGGATCAGGGGGTCGCTTTGGAGGGCAGCATCCCCACTGGTCTGGCGTTAAGCTCTGCTGAATGTACTGAGCTCGTTCCTGCTGGTCTGCTGCAAGCTGCTTCGAGTGGTGGTCTGGCACCTGGTCATCAGCTGATTTCTCCTGACTTGGGGATCCCTTCGCTTTTCTCCAACCTCCAGGTGCTGTGCTGTGCTTTAGTTTGATCTTTATGTTGCATGAATTGTTGCCATTATGCTCATCCGCTCTTCTTATCAGGCTTTGGTGGATGGAATGGTCGACCAGCTGAAGTCGCAGGGTGCTTCCATCCCGGAGGTGGCTTCATCTCTTGAGCGTTGGAATCCGGTGTTGCTTCGGGGTCGTGTATCTGAGTTGGAGGCCACCAATGCTGGTTAGTGTCCTTTCTTCTTCTTCTTTGTTCTTGCCCGTGGGTTGTTTTACCTTCTGACCTCATTTTGTTTGAATACCTCTTGATAGGGATGACTCGGCAGATCACAGTTCTTGAAGAAAAACACTCTCAAGATCAAGCTGAAATGGCTCGACGATGCGCTGACTTCGAGGAGAAGTATTCTCAAAGTCAGATCGAGTTGAGTCAGGTCTCTGCGGCTTTGGATGATGCCAACGCTCTGAGTTCTTCTCTTCATGCTCAGCTTGACTCTGAGAAGGTAGCTTTCGAACCTGTGCTTCGCCTTATCATGCTCTTGGATTCTGAATGAGTTGATTTTTGCTTGTAGGAAGAAAAACGCATCCTTGCTGCTTCTCGCGACAACTTGGACAGATTGTACCGAGATTCCAGCAACTCGCTGACCATCTTGGAGAGGAGCCACCGTTTTACGATGGAGGAGCTTGACAACCAGCGCCG
Organism: Zea mays; assembly: GCF_902167145.1. Taxonomy (NCBI): domain Eukaryota; kingdom Viridiplantae; phylum Streptophyta; class Magnoliopsida; order Poales; family Poaceae; genus Zea; species Zea mays. Next base: position 61,915,626 of record NC_050096.1, on the reverse strand, counting down.
TCAACTGCAAGAATCCTCGGATGAAGTGGCCCGCCTTACACAGTTGCTATCGGCAAAGGATGCCGCCATCAAGGGACTCCGAGCTTCTAAGAAATCCATTGCTCAGGAGTTAGAAACTGCTCAGTAGGCTGTTAAAGTTGCTGAAGAAACTGCTGTCACTTTCAAAGCTCAACGCGATAAGGCCCTGGACAAAGCCATTCGGGCGGGACGAATCTTGATGAGAAGACCCGGCGTGGTTGTCCCTGAGGATATAAGAGCCGATGTGAATGCTGCCCCTGATTCCTCGAATCGCCCCTCTTCATCAGTCGTTCCTGAAAGAGACATTGGAAAATAAAGAAACAGTTCGCGTGCTCTGAGCGCGCAGTTAGCATGATCAAGTACTCGTTAGAGGTTATCGGCTTATCATTCGAGTAACGTGATTACTCCCTTATTGTATCAGAATTTATTAGTTTGCAAGTTTGTGGTAACGCTGCACGATGATTATAAAATTTGTTTGTGGGATATGGAGATCATCCCTTGAACTGCATAAGCGCGAGTATGCTATACTGGTTTAAGCTGTCAGTGACTTTTAGCCGGTAACTTCCGTTAGTCGGGTATAGTGGTCACCCTTAGGTAAAGTAGGCGTGAGCATGTTGCACCGCCTTAAGTCGTTGCCGACTTAAGTCGATTGCTCCGTTTGTAGGGCATAGTGGTCACCCCGAGTTAAGTAAGCGTGAGCATGTTGCACCGCCTTAAGTCGTTGCCGACTTAAGTCGATTGCTCCGTTTGTAGGGCATAGTGGTCACCCTGAGTTAAGTAAGCGTGAGCATGTTGCACCGCCTTAAGTCGTTGCCGACTTAAGTCGATTGCTCCGTTTATAGGGCATAGTGGTCACCCTGAGTTAAGTAAGCGTGAGCATGTTGCACCGCCTTAAGTCGTTGCCGACTTAAGTCGATTGCTCCGTTTATAGGGCATAGTGGTCACCCTGAGTTAAGTAAGCGTGAGCATGTTGCACCGCCTTAAGTCGTTGCCGACTTAAGTCGATTGCTCCGTTTATAGGGCATAGTGGTCACCCTGAGTTAAGTAAGCGTGAGCATGTTGCACCGCCTTAAGTCGTTGCCGACTTAAGTCGATTGCTCCGTTTATAGGGCATAGTGGTCACCCTGAGTTAAGTAAGCGTGAGCATGTTGCACCGCCTTAAGTCGTTGCCGACTTAAGTCGATTGCTCCGTTTATAGGGCATAGTGGTCACCCTGAGTTAAGTAAGCGTGAGCATGTTGCACCGCCTTAAGTCGTTGCCGACTTAAGTCGATTGCTCCGTTTATAGGGCATAGTGGTCACCCTGAGTTAAGTAAGCGTGAGCATGTTGCACCGCCTTAAGTCGTTGCCGACTTAAGTCGATTGCTCCGTTTATAGGGCATAGTGGTCACCCTGAGTTAAGTAAGCGTGAGCATGTTGCACCGCCTTAAGTCGTTGCCGACTTAAGTCGATTGCTCCGTTTGTAGGGCATAGTGGTCACCCTGAGTTAAGTAAGCGTGAGCATGTTGCACCGCCTTAAGTCGTTGCCGACTTAAGTCGATTGCTCCGTTTATAGGGCATAGTGGTCACCCCGAGTTAAGTAAGAATGCAAGTCAATCATAAATGAGCCAAGTATCTTTGAAATCTCTCTTTATTGATGACGTATTTCCATTATACAGAATACATGGTCGCTCCGACTGTTTTGAAATACAGCTAGGGGTAGAACTTTCGGAGGTGCTCTATGTTCCAGGAGTTCCCAACTTCCGTGCCATCCATTTGGGTGAGGCGATATGATCCGGGACGAGTGACTTCTGCTACTATGAAAGGTCCTTCCCATAATGGTGATAACTTGTGCCGTCCCTCCCCCGTTAGAATTCGGCGGAGGACGAGGTCTCCCATCGAAAAGAAACGTTGCCGCACAGCTTTGTCGTGGTAGCGCCTTAGAGTCTGCTGGTATCGTGCTGATTGAATCACTGCATTCAGTCGTTCTTCCTCAAGTACGTCAATATCCTCCAGCCTAGTGGCTTCGGCTTCTGCTATGCTTTCGAAGATCAATCTTGGCGCCCCAAACTTGAGATCAGCAGGTAGCACTGCTTCCGACCCATAGACCATGAAGAAAGGAGTGTTTCCATGCAGGGCCCGGCTGGGTTGGGTTCTCAAGCTCCAAACAACATAAGGCAATTCTCTTATCCATTTTCCTGCGAATTTTTCATTTTTATCAAAGACCCTTTTTCTAAGTGCCTCCAATATCATTCCGTTGGCTCGCTCAACCTGCCCGTTGGCTCTTGGATGGGCTACAGATGCATACTTGATCTGAATGCTTTTTTGCTCGCAGAAGTCAAAGAATTCTGAACTGGTGAAGTTGGATCCCAAGTCAGTGATGATACTGTTTGGTATCCCAAATCTGAATATTATGCTTTGTATGAATTCCACGGCTTTAGCAGAGGTTAAAGAGGCAATGGGCTGGAACTCTATCCATTTAGTGAATTTGTCAATTGCCACCAATACATGGGTGTATCCTCCTTGAGCTTTCTTGAAGGGTCCAATCATATCCAATCCCCAGCATGCGAAAGGCCAAGTTACTGGTATGGTTTGTAGCTGCTGTGCTGGCATGTGCTGTTGCTTTGACAGGTATTGGCAAGCTTCACATCTCTGAACTAACTCGGCTGCGTCATTCTTCGTCGTCGGCCAATAGAATCCTGACCTGAAAACCTTCCCGACTAATGTTCTGGATGCTGCGTGTACTCCACACTGCCCTGCATGGACTTCCTCCAGAAGTTGCTTCCCGGTGGACGGGAGAACGCACTTCATGAGGACGCCTGACGCGCCTCTCCTGTATAATACCTCCCCAATGAGCGTATAGTGAGCTGATTGTCTGGCAATGCGCTCTGCCGAGTTCTTGTCGTCTGGCTCTTCTTCATTCTTTATATATTTAATAATCGGTTGCCTCCAGTCATCAGAGTCTGACTCGGGTTGATCTATGATAATGCACTCTTCTATCTGATCCGTCGAGATGCTTGGCTGGAGAATTTCTTGCACGAAGACCCCGGGCGGGACTTGAGCCCGACCGGATCCAAGCTTGGACAGTATATCAGCCGCCGTGTTCCGATCTCTTTCTATATGATGAAACTCCAGACCTTCGAATTTATCTTCTAGCTTTCGAACGGCGGCGCAGTATCTTCCCATTGAATCACTTGAACAATCCCATTCCTTGTTTATCTGACTGATGACTACCAGAGAATCTCCGTACACCATCAGTCTTTTGACACCCAGTGATATAGCGATGTTTAATCCGTGTATCAAAGCTTCATACTCGGCTGCGTTGTTAGAGGCCGGGAATAGCAATTGGAGAGCATACTTGAGGTGTTCGCCTCCAGGTGCAGTGAAGAGAATTCCTGCTCCTGCTCCCTGCAGCTTCAGCGAGCCATCAAAATACATTCGCCATACTTCTGCGGTTTCTGGATTATCCGGCACTTGCTGTTCTGTCCACTCTGATACGAAGTCGACCAGTGCTTGAGTTTTGATGGCAGTGCGAGGTCGGAACTCGATATCATGGGACCCCAACTCGCAAGCCCACTTGGCTATTCGGCCAATGGCTTCCTTGTTGTGAAGAATGTCCCCTATTGGAAAACCGGTAACTACTGTGACTTTGTGATCGTCAAAGTAGTGGCGCAGCTTGCGGGCAGTTAGAAGTACTGCATATAATAGTTTCTGAACTTGAGGATACTTTTTCTTTGATGGGCCTAGAACCTCATTGATGAAGTAGACAGGATGTTGTACCGGGTAGGCATGCCCTTCTTCCACTCGCTCGACTACCAACGCAGTGCTCACCACGTGAGTCGTGCAAGAGATATATAACAGCAGATCTTCAGCCGGCTGAGTCGGCGTAGCTCGCCGGGGCGGTTTCAATACTGGCGGTGTTGTCAGGAATTTCTTCAGTGCGTCTAGAGCTTCTTGTGCCTCTGAAGTCCATTGAAACTTATCCACCTTCTTCAGCAGTTTATAAAATGGCAGACCTTTTTCTCCCAGCCTGGATATGAATCTGATCAGGGCTGCCATACATCCAGTGAGTCGCTGAACCTTCTTTTGTGATCGAGGAGCTTCTATCTTCATGATAGCTTCAATCTTATCTGGATTAGCTTCAATTCCCCGGTGGCTGACAATAAATCCGAGTAACTTTCCTGCTGGTACCCCGAAGACGCATTTCTCAGGATTGAGCTTCCATCTATATCTTCTCAGGCTGTTGAAAACCAGCTGTAAATCTTCAATGAAGTTTTCCGGATTCTCCGTTTTAATCAACACGTCGTCTACGTAAGCCTCCACACGCTTGCCCCAGTGATCGGCTAAGCATGTTTGAATAGCTCTCTGATAAGTCGCTCCAGCGTTTTTGAGGCCGAACGGCATGGAGGTATAACAGAAAGCACCAAACGGGGTGATGAACGCCGTTTTTTTCCTCGTCTTCTTTTGCCAAACTAATCTGATGATACCCGGAATAGCAATCTAAGAAAGACAGCATCGAACATCCAGCGGTGGAATCCACCACCTGATCTATCCTCGGGAGCCCGAAGGGATCCTTCGGACAGTGTTTGTTGAGATCAGTATAGTCGACGCACATGCGCCAATCCACTTTATTCTTTTTTAGTACAAGAACAGGGTTGGCTAACCACTCGGGGTGTAATACTTCTCTAATAAATCCGGCCGCGACCAAGCGGGCTAACTCGGCACGAATGGCCTCTCTCTTGTCGGGCGTGAAACGACGCAGCTTTTGCCGTATCGGCCTCGCCTGAGGATAGACTTTCAATTTGTGCTCGGCCAACTCCCTCGGGACTCCCGGCATATCCGCAGGTTGCCATGCGAATACATCTCGGTTATCTTGCAGGAACTGGACGAGCGCGCTTTCCTATTTGTCATTTAAACTGGAGCTGATGATGGCCGCCTTGCGCTCATCAGCAAATCCCAAGTTGATCCGCTTGGTGTCCTCAGTCGGCCGCATAGAGGTCGCGGCCTGAGCTTCGTTTGCCGGCACAGCGAGGTCTTCTTCAGGCTTAGAGTTCGCCGGTGTAGAAGGAACCGCTGACGGCTTGGTGGTGAGGGCTGCTTGGATGGCCACTCGGAAACATTCTGCAGCGCCTTGGAAGTCGGCGCGTACAGTTATGATTCCTTGCGGCCCTGGCATCTTCAGTATCATGTACGTATAGTGTGGGATGGCCATGAACTTGGCCAGCCCCGGCCTCCCGATGATGGCGTTGTACCCGCAGTCGAAGTTCGCCACCTCGAACCTCAGGAACTCGGTTCTGTAGTTATCCGGAGTCCCGAAGGTGACCGGCATGTAGATGTGGCCCAGCGGGTATTCCCCTTCCGTCGGCACGATGCCGAAGAAAGGAGTGTCTGACTCGTGGAGCTCTTTGAGGTGAACTCCCAAGCCTTGAAGCGTACGGGGGAAGGTGACGTTGATGCTGCTCCCCCCCCCCCCCCCCGTCCACTAGCACCTTCTTCACCCGGCTCTCTCGGATCACCGGATCGACGAGGAGCGGGTATTTGCCCGGGTGGTCGAAGTTGAGCCATTGATCCTCCCGAGTGAACGTGATTGGGTGCTCCGACCACCGGTACGGGGCGGGAGGGCCGGTGGTCGCCACCAGTATCTGGCGGTCGTTGAGCTTTTGTTGTCTCTTGTTCTCCTACGACCCATGTCCACCGAAGATGACGTTGACCTCCCTGTCAACGCGCGGGAAAGCTCCTCCTCCCCCCTCCTCCGGCTGATGGGGCTGTCGTGGTTCATCTGGTCCTCCCCTTGGCGGAGGAGGTGGTAGAGGTTGAAAGGGTCGGCCATGCCCGACGGAGTGCTTGAAATCCCGGCAGTTGCGGAGAGTGTGTCGCATGTCCTTGTGGTACGGGCACTGGGCGTCGAGGATGTCGTCTAGCGTGCGTTCGCCTCCACGAGGTCCTCCTCGGGCGCGAGAGGCGGGTGGTCCGGCGGCGTGTACCTCTTCGCGAGGCCTCTTCTCCCAGCGCTTGTCGGGCGGCTGGTTCGCGTCGCGTCGTGGTGCCGCCGGTGCAGGCTTTGCTCCTCCGATGAGGTCCTGGGCCCGCTCGTCAGCGGTGATGTAGAGGTCGGCTTCCCGGAACAGCTCCTCGGAGGTAGTCGGCGCCTTTTGCAGTATGGCTCGGACGAAAGCCGAGTCGTTAGATCCTCTGTAGAAGTCTTCGATCACGGCCGCCTCCGTGACCTCGGGGATGCGGTTTCTCATGGTCTGGAACCTTTTGAGGTATGACCGGAGAGTCTCATCCCCCCGGCGCTTGATGGATTTGAGGTCCCATGGTTGTGCTGGCTTGTCGGAGAGAGACTGGAAGTTGGCGGTGAAACGTCGACTGAAGTCTCCCCAGTCGTCGATGCAGTGTCGGGGTAGATGTCGTAGCCACTGCAGCGCGTCTTGCCCGAGGACGATGGGCAGATACGCAGTCATGACGTCCTCGGATGCCCCGGCAGCCCGAGCAGCGGTGGTGTAGACGGCCAACCAGCCCCCTGGATCCTGCTTAGGTTCATATTTGTCGACATTGGATACCTTGAAGTTGGGAGGCCATTGGATGGCCCTAAGGCGCGGAGTAAGGGCAGATACTCCGCACGTGTCCTCCTGTCGTCGAGGATGTCGTCTGTCCCGGGGAGGGGAGTGGCGGTGGTGGTTCCTCGACCGTCCCCGGGTGGTTCCACCAGTTGAAGCTGTTGCCGACTCAGTTCGGGTGGCCTGGCTTTGAGTCGGGAAGCCATGATCTCGGTCGTACTCCTCCCGACGGCGAATTTCGTTCTCGTGCCGCCGTTCACGCGAAGCATTGATAGAGCTCCGCGCGTCTCGGCGACTGTTGATGGCGTGTCGCAGATCGTTCGGCGGGTGAGCGAGCGGTAGAAGATGGTTGGCTGCCTGAGTGAACAGGCGCCGGTATCCCTCGGCGTCGGGGGTCCGAGGAAGTCCGTCAGCTATCCGGGCTAGAACGCCTCCGACCTCGCTTGGCGTGTTCATAGCTCGGGCGAAGTCAGGGTTCAAGTTGCGCCCGAAGAGCGGATTCTCGCGTCGCTGCCTTGCATCTTGCTCGGCTTGCTCCTGAGTCCGACGGCGATCACGTCGTCGGGAGTTCCTTCGTTCCCTGAAGACGCGTTCTTCCGGAGTTTCTCCTATCTCTGAGACCTCGTCTCGCGAGACAGGCTGCTCCGGATCCCGTTCTCCAGCTGCGTGATGTCGTCGAACGTTTCTGCGTCGGTTCCTTCGTCGGCGGGATTCTCGCTGAGGCGGTTCTTCTCCGGGCGCGGTCGGTTCATCGTCGGAGACGGCGGGCGACTCTGCCCTCCCGATGAAGAGGACGTCGGGGTAGAACGGTATTGCTGCCGCGGCGACTTTCTTTCCGTTCTCCTTTGAGGTCGGAGGAACGGGAAGAACGACTGGCCTCTCCCTGATTTCCTTCCTTCTCATGACCTGTGTCCATTCTTTCGTCGGGGAAGTAGACAGCGGAGTCTTCCGGGTCGGCGAGCTTCTAGCTCCAGCCTCCCCGGAGACGATCTTGTTCCGAAGAGCCGGAGGTAGCGTTTTTCCAGCATTTTCGGAGTTTGTTGGAGGAGACTTCTGTTCCGGCAGATCCGCGAGGCGGTGTAGGATTCCTTCTTCGTCCGCCACGGATGAGATTGTCCTGAAGCAGAATATGGATCTGGGACGCATAGTGATCTTGCTGTGGAAGGTGACGGCCATTGAGCTAGCTTGGATCGTCGACACACCCCCTACCTGGCGCGCCAGCTGTCGGTGTTTTGGGTCCGACCGCACACCCGGGGTTGCCCCTCAAGGTGTTTTTACGAGTAGGACGGTGTCGACGACTGTAGCAAAATGGTTCGTGCCGATCGCACGAGGGACAATGGACAAGATTTACAGGTTCGGGCCGCTTAGAAGTGCGTAACACCCTACGTCCTGGTGAGTATATGAGCGTGGTTACAAGAGGATTCTCTGGATAGAGGGCGCAGAGAGTTTTTGTGGGTGGCTAAATAGAATAGGGTCGATCGATCTGAAGGGGTGCTCCCTAGGCCTTATATACTCGGCCGTGGAGCAGTACATGTGATACGATAACAACAAGTAGCTAAAAGATAGTGAACCTCTTGAGTTTATCCCTACGTAACCTTCGCTGACTTATCCTCGCATGGCTCTGCTGCATGAGGGCTTCAGCGCGGGAAAGTCGGGTCTCTGTTGTGATCCATTCGTTCGACGTTGTGGGCCGCCTGTGTTTGCACTAATCAGTCTCACGTCTTCTTTGTTGGTTGTCTTTCCCTAGGCCCACGAAAGAATGACCTTACGAATTATTGGGCCCTTGGGCCTTTCGTGAGGCCTTTTACTTCTTTAGTGGACCCAGGGGATATCTATCCCCCACAGGCTGCCCCCGCATGGGTCGGCTGCCCTTTTCTTCCCCCAGCGTCTGGGAGAATGGCATCCTCCAGTTTCGCGGAGACTTCCTCTAGCCATGCCGGGATAGGTGGGCCGCCATCACTCGGCTAGGGCGCGGCACTACGCCCTCCGTCCGGACGACGGTTGCGCTGCGTCCCGCGAGGGCGGCGCCCACGCTCTGGGCGGTTCTGACCAGGGCGAAGACCTGCCGGCGCGCTTCGAGGCGTCGGCAGCCGGAGGTGGCTTCTCTACCGATGAGATTGCCAATTCCGCCAGTAGCCCTGGGTCTCCGTCTCCTGGCCTGAATGGCTGGTTCTCGTCCTCTGCGGGTGAGGGCCCTCCTGTCGTAACACCTGCCCCGAAGCCGCTGCCGAAGGTGCTTCGCCGCCCGGGGCGGGGGTGGTTGTCGCCGTAGTCAGAGCGGGCGGCGGCGAGCCGCTCGTCAGTCTTCTGTTGCTCCGCAGGCCCACCCCCATGGAGTGGGGTTGTTCGTACCTGCGGAGGGGGAACCGGAGTTCCGTTTGTAATGGCACCTTGAATGCCAGTGTTCTTGTTCATTGTGGCTGTCGAGGCCTGAACATGTATGTAATTTCGGCACGGAGCCATGTTTTTTCCTTATTTTCGAGCACTAAGTCTCGCCTGTTGATTATCTGAACCGCTTCACCAAGCATGAGTCGCCCCGTGTCAAGGTGACGAGTGAGGTATCCGTATCCCGGAGGCGTAGGAGTCCCTCGGCTCGATCGGCCTTGTTGTCTGAGGCTCTTCTAGCTTAGTTAAAGAGACCCCTTGGCCGCTCTTCGACGAGCCGAGGCCAGGGGTAGCGATATCAGCACGAACAGAGGCAGAGTTGGCTCGAAAATGAAAACCTGGTTGGCCGGAGCCTAGCCGGGTTGTCCGTCAGCGGGACCGACGCCGGAGTTGACCAGCCGAGGCCTCGGACCGGGCTGGCGCCCTTGGAAGATGGTTAGCCGAGGCCCCTGGGGTAACTGGCCGAGCCGCCTGCTCGGGCCGGATTCCCGGAGAAGTCCCTGGACCGCGTCGTCGTCCAAGGCTGGGTCGGATCTCGCTGAAGGTGTCGTCGATGCCGAGGGTGCTAGCCCCCTTCCAGCGTGAAGACCCGAGCCTGCAGGATTAGGTTGTCTTGTAGCGTGTGCCTTCTGCGGCCGCTGAGGCCAGAAAACACACCCTCGCTGCGTTGTAAAGATGCGTCTCCTTTCCTCTTATTTCGAGCATCTGGACTTTTTGTCGGTAACAGGGATGTTTGTGTGAGCGAGAGTTGCTTCTCGCGGAAGGTGATGAGTGAGGTATCCATATCCCGGAGGCGTGGGAGTCCCTCGGCTCGGTCGGCCTTGTCGCTTACGCGTACTTTCACCCGTCCATGAGGCCCTGTCACCGATTCAGTCGAGAAGGCTTGAAGGACCGCTTCGGCAGAAGAGCTTCCGAACGTAAAGACTTGTTCGGTCCGCGGAATCACTTTATCCGAACGCGAGTTACTTAAAGCAGAAGGTGATGAGTGAGGTATCCGTATCCCGGAGGCGTAGGAGTCCCTCGGCTCGGTCAGCCTTGGCTGCTTACGTGTACTCCGTCGTTTTCAGGATCCGCTTTTCGAAGTAGTCAAAAAGCATGAAAGATATTCTGCTAAAAGAGATCTTTTTTCGAGGAAAATTTCGACGCAGAGGGGGTCCCCCCCCTTTTAGCCCCCGAGGGAGGGTCGGGCTTTGCCGAGGCGAGGCCGACCCTTCCTTGATGACTAAACTTTGCGTGGGTGCGAGGTATATGAACAACTTGAAAACATCTTAAGGGTAGAAGCGACGTAGCTGTTTGATGTTCCAAGCGTTGTCGTAGATCTCGCCTTGATTGTTGGCCAGCTTGTATGTTCCGGGCTTCAGAACTTTGGCGATGACGAATGGCCCCTCCCAGGGGGGCGTGAGCTTGTGCCTCCCTCGGGCGTCTTGCCGCAGCCGAAGCACCAGGTCGCCCACCTGGAGGTCTCGGGGCCGGACCCCTCGGGCGTGGTAGCGTCGCAAGGACTGCTGGTACCGCGCCGAGTGTAGTAAGGCATTGTCCCGAGCCTCTTCCAGCTGGTCCAGCGATTCTTCTCGGCTAGCTTGGTTGCTTTGATCGTTGTAGGCCCTCGTCCTTGGGGAGCCGTATTCCAGGTCAGTGGGCAAGATGGCCTCGGCCCCGTAGACCAGGAAGAACGGTGTGAAACCCGTGGCTCGGCTTGGCGTTGTCCTCAGGCTCCAGATCACCGAGGGGAGTTCCTTCATCCATCGCTTGCCGAACTTGTTGAGGTCGTTGTAAATCCGGGGCTTGAGCCCTTGTAGAATCATGCCGTTGGCACGCTCTACTTGCCCATTCGACATGGGATGAGCCACGGCGGCCCAGTCCACCCGGATGTGGTGATCCTCGCAAAAATCCAAGAATTTTCTGCCGGTGAACTGGGTACCGTTGTCGGTGATGACGGAGTTTGGGACCCCGAAGCGATGGATGATGTTGGTGAAGAACGCCACCGCCTGCTTGGACCTGATGTTGTTCAGGGGTCGGACCTCGATCCACTTGGAGAATTTGTCGATGGCGACCAGCAGGTGCGTGTAGCCCCCGGGCGCCTTCTGCAAGGGACCGACGAGGTCCAGACCCCATACAGCAAAGGGCCAGGTGATGGGTATCGTCTACAGAGCCTGAGCGGGCAGGTGGGTCTGCTTCGCATAGAATTGGCACCCTTCGCAGGTGCGGACAATTCTAGTGGCGTCAGCCACCGCCGTTGGCCAGTAGAAGCCTTGCCGGAAAGCATTCCCGACAAGGGCTCGAGGCGCTGCATGATGGCCGCAAGCCCCCGAGTGTATTTCTTGCAGGAGTTCCTGACCTGCGGCGATGGAGATGCATCGCTGGAGGATGCCCGAGGGGCTGCGGTGGTAGAGCTCCTCCTCATCGCCCAGCAAGACGAACGACTTGGCGCATCGCGCTACCCGCCGAGCCTCGGCTTGGTCGAGGGGTAGCTCTCCTTGGCGGAGATATTGCAGGTACGGGGCCTGCCAATTTCGATCAGGCGTGGCCCCGCTCTGCTCCTCCTCGACGTCCAGTGCCTCGCCCTCGGGGGCCGAGGGTACCTCGGGCTGAACCGAGGGCGCCTCGGGCCGAACCGAGGGTGCCTCGGGCCGAGCCGAGGGTGCCTCGGGCCGAGCCGAGGGTGCCTCGGGCCGAGCCGAGGGTGCCTCGGGCTCGGGCGTGTCGTCGATCTTGACGAAGGGTTGATGCAGATCCCGGGAGAAGACGTCCGGGGGAACCGTTGTTCGCCCCGAGGCTATTTTAGCCAGCTCGTCCGCAGTCTCGTTGTAGCGCCGAGCGATGTGGTTGAGCTCGAGCCCATAGAACTTGTCTTCCAGGCGCCGAACCTCATCGCAGTAGGCCTCCATCTTCGGGTCGCGGCAGTGGGAGTTCTTCATGACCTGGTCGATGACGAGCTGCGAGTCACCGCGGGCGTCGAGGCGTCTGACCCCTAGCTCGACGGTGATCCGCAACCCGTTGACCAGAGCCTCGTACTCAGCCACATTGTTGGACGCTGGGAAATGGAGGCGTAGCACGTAGCGTAGGTGTTTCCCGAGGGGCGAGATGAAGAGCAGGCCCGCGCCGGCTCCCGTCTTCATCAGCGACCCGTCGAAAAACATGGTCCAGAGCTCCGGTTGGATCGGAGCCGTCGGCAGCTGGGTGTCGACCCATTCGGCTACGAAGTCCGCCAACACCTGGGACTTGATGGCCTTCCGAGGGGCGAACGAGATAGTTTCGCCCATGATTTCCACCGCCCACTTTGCGATCCTGCCCGAGGCCTCTCGGCACTGGATGATCTCCCCCAGGGGGAAGGATGACACCACAGTTACCGGATGAGACTCGAAGTAATGTCGCAACTTTCGCCTCGTCAGGATCACTGCATACAGCAGCTTCTGAACTTGTGGGTAGCGGATCTTGGTCTCGGACAGTACCTCATTGACGAAGTAGACTGGCCTCTGAACGGGCAATGCATGCCCTTCTTCTTGCCTCTCAACCACAATCGCGGCGCTAACCACCTGAGTGGTCGCGGCGACGTAGACCAAGAGGGCTTCTCCATCAGCTGGGGGCACCAAGATAGGCGCCTTTGTAAGGAGCGCCTTCAGGTTCCCGAGAGCTTCCTCGGCCTCAGGGGTCCAAGCGAAACACTCGGTCTTCCTTAAGAGGCGGTACAGAGGCAGACCTCTTTCGCCGAGGCGTGAGATGAAGCGGCTCAGGGCCGCGAGACATCCCATGACCCTCTGTACGCCTTTTAAGTCCTTGATGGGCCCCATGCTGGTGATAGCTGCGATCTTCTCCGGGTTGGCTTCGATGCCTCGCTCGGAGACGATGAACCCCAAGAGCATGCCCCGGGGCACCCCGAAGACACACTTCTCGGGATTGAGCTTGACACCTTTCTCTTTGAGACATCGGAATGTCACTTCAAGGTCGAAGAGGAGGTCGGAAGCCTTCCTTGTCTTGACTACGATGTTATCGACGTAGGCCTCGACCGTGCGACCGATGTGTTCGCCGAACACATGGTTCATGCACCGCTGGTACGTCGCGCCCGCATTCCTCAAACCGAACGGCATGGTGACGTAGCAGTACATGCCGAAGGGCGTGATGAAAGAAGTCGCGAGCTGGTCGGACTCTTTCATCTGGATTTGGTGATACCCTGAGTAGGCATCGAGGAAGGACAGGGTTTCGCACCCAGCAGTGGAATCCACGATTTGATCGATGCAAGGTAGAGGGTAGGGAACCTTCGGACATGCTTTGTTGAGACCAGTGTAGTCTACACACATCCGCCATTTCCCCCCTTTCTTCCTCACAAGCACAGGGTTGGCAAGCCATTCGGGATGGAATACCTCTTTGATGAACCCAGCTGCCATTAGCTTGTGGATCTCCTCGCCTATCACTCTGCGCTTCTCCTCGTCGAATCGGCGCAGAGGCTGCCTGACGAGTCGGGCTCCGGTCCGAATATCCAGCGAGTGCTCGGCGACATCCCTCGGTATGCCGAGCATGTCCGAGGGACTCCACGCAAAGACGTCGGCGTTTGCGCGGAGAAAGTCGACGAGCACTGCTTCCTATTTGGGGTCGAGCCCGGAACCGATCCGGATCTGCTTGGAGGTGTCGCCACTGGGGTCGAGAGGGACGGCCTTAACCGTCTCCGCTGGCTCGAAGTTGCCGGCATGACGCTTCACGTCTGGCACCTCTTTGGAGAGGTTCTCCAGGTCGGCGATGAGGGCCTCGGACTCGGCGAGGGCCTCGGCGTACTCCACGCACTCCACGTCGCATTCGAACGCGTGTTCGTACGTGGGGCCGATGGTGATGACCCCGTTGGGGCCCAGCATCTTGAGCTTCAGGTAGGTGTAGTTGGGGACGGCCATGAACTTTGCGTAGCATGGCCTCCCCAGTACCGCATGGTAGGTTCCTCGGAACCCAACCACCTCGAACGTCAAGGTCTCCCTTCAGAAGTTGGAGGGCGTTCCGAAGCAGACGGGAAGGTCGAGTAGTCCAAGGGGCTGGACGCGCTTCCCAGGGATGATCCCGTGGAAGGGCGCAGCGCCTGCTCGGACGGAGGACAGATCGACGCGCAGGAGCCTGAGGGTCTCGGCGTAGATGATGTTGAGGCAGCTTCCCCCGTCCATCAGGACCTTGGTGAGCCTGACGTCGCCGACGATGGGGTCGACGACGAGCGGGTATTTCCCTGGGCTCGGCACGTGGTCGGGGTGGTCAGCTTGGTCGAAGGTGATGGGCTTGTCGGACCAGTCTAGGTAGACTGGCGCCGCCACCTTCACCGAGCAGACCTCCCGGCGCTCTTGCTTGCGATGCCGAGCCGAGGCATTCGCCGCATGCCCACCGTAGATCATGAAGCAGTCGCGGACCTCGAGGAACTCTCCTGCTTGGTGATCTTCCTTCTTGTCGTCGTCGCGGGCCCTGCCACCCTCTGCGGGTGGCCCGGCCCTGTGGAAGTAGCGCTGAAGCATGACGCACTCCTCGAGGGTGTGCTTGACGGGCCCCTGATGGTAGGGGCACGGCTCCTTGAGCATCTTGTCGAAGAGGTTGGCACCTCCGGGGGGCTTCCGAGGGTTCTTGTATTCGGCGGCGGCGACAAGGTCTGCGTCGGCGGCGTCGCGTTTCGATTGCGACTTCTTCTTGCCTTTCTTCTTGGCGCCGCGCGGAGTAGATGCCTCGGGAGCCTCTTCCGATGGGCGGCCCTGGGGCTGCTTGTCCTTTCGGAAGATAGCCTCGACCGCCTCCTGGCCAGAGGCGAACTTGGTGGCGATGTCCATCAGCTCGCTCGCCCTGGTGGGGGTCTTGCGACCCAACTTACTTACCAGGTCGCGGCAGGTGGTGCCGGCAAGGAACGCGCCGATGACATCCGAGTCGGTGATGTTGGGCAGCTCGGTGCGCTGCTTCGAGAATCGCCGGATGTAGTCCCGAAGAGACTCTCCCGGCTGTTGCCGGCAGCTCCGGAGGTCCCAGGAATTCCCGGGGCGCACGTACGTGCCCTGGAAATTGTCGGCGAAGGCTTGGACCAAGTCATCCCAGTTGGAGATCTGCCCCGGAGGCAGGTGTTCCAACCAGGCGCGAGCAGTGTCGGAGAGGAACAGGGGGAGGTTGCGGATGATGAGGTTGTCGTCGTCCGTTCCACCCAGTTGGCAGGCCAGGCGGTAGTCTGCGAGCCACAGTTCCGGTCTTGTTTCCCCCGAGTACTTTGTGATAGTAGTCGGGGGTCGGAACTGGGTCGGGAACGGCGCCCGTCGGATGGCCCGACTGAAGGCCTGCGGATCGGGTGGTTCGGGCGAGGGACTCCGATCCTCCCCGCTGTCATAGCGTCCCCCACGCCTGGGGTGGTAGCCTCGGCACACCCTTTCGTCGAGGCGGGCCCGACGGTCGCGACGATGGTGCTCGTTGCCGAGGTGGCCCGGGGCCGCAGGCGCGGTGTTGCGCGTGCACCCGGTGTAGACCGAGGCTTCCCACATGAATCGGGAAGTCGCGGCGTGAGGTTCCGAGGGGTATCCCTGCCTTCGGGAGGCAGAGCTCTCGGCCCGTCGGGCCGCAGCGCCTTCCAGGAGATTCTTGAGCTCTCCCTGGATTCGCCGACCCTCGGTGGTTGATGGCTCCGGCATCGCGCGGAGGAGCATCGCTGCGGCTGCCAGGTTCAGACCGACCCCACTGGATGCGGGTGGCGGTCTGACCCTGACGTCGTTGGCGACGCGGTGCTGGAAACCTTGGGGCAGGTGACGCATTTCTCCGGTCGGGGGTTGGCCCGCCCATACCTGCCCGACGTCCCGGCGGATCGGCTCAAGCGCTCCTGCTCCCTCGTCGAGCCTGGCCTGCGCCCCGCGGACTTGCTCGAGCTGTGGGTCGTGACCCCCCGCCAGAACGGGGACCACAGCTAGCTCCCGCGGGATGTCGGCGCGAGGCATCGGCCTAGGAAGATCACCGTCCTCCGGCATGCCGAGATGGTTGCCTTCGGAGGGATCCCCTAGCTCGACGTGGAAACATTCGCGGCTTGGGCCGCAGTCCTCGTCGTCAAGGCTGCGGCTACCGTCGGAACAGTCGGAGAGGCAGTAGTCACATGCGGTCATAAAGTCCGCATGGCACTGGGGTTGCCAAATCCGGAGAAATCCCAACAGATGCTGGGATCGTCGTCTTCCTCGGACCCAGAGGGCCCGTAGGTCGAGACGTCCGTCAACCGGTCCCAAGGCGACCGCATACGAAACCCCAGAGGGGTTGCACTCGCCTCAACGAGAGCGCCCGCCAAAGCAAGGTCGCTAGGCGGGTTGAGGCCGAGTCGAAATGATGTAAGATGGGAATTAGTCGGTACCTTTTGGTCGACGAGGAGCGACATAGTCACGTCGGGGACTGGTTGCACCGTCGTCTTGGGTACGAGGACGACATCCTGCAAGCCCTCCGCGAGCGCGCTGGCGTCGTCCACTTGCTCGGGACTGATGTGTCGCGGGGGGACGGCGCTCGCCTTCGTCTCCAATGCGAGGTCGATGCCTGACGCGCCCCCCGTTGGGGCGCTGGGGACGTCGATTCGCTCGACAGCTGACGAAGCGCGGCCTCCCGCTTGGCCTTGGTTGCCCCGCCTCCTACTCCGTTGGCGGGGGAGAGGACGGGGCGAGCTCGAATGTTGTTCTTCCACCATGCGGGGAAGATGTCGTCGATTCCGCCGCCGGCGGGCGGGTTGTCGGCCGCCATTGTCGTTGTCGCGTGGCGGTGGAAGGAGTATCATGTCGTAGCTGCCGTCGAAGGACATGAACTCAAGACTCCCGAAACGGAGCACCGTCCCGGACCGGAGAGGTTGCTGGAGACTGCCCATCTGGAGCTTGACGGGAAGCTGTTCGTCAGCACGCAGCAGGCCCCTACCTGGCGCGCCAACTGTCGGCGTTTCGAGACCGGGGGGTCCCTAAGCCGACGAGTGAGTGTGCCGCGTGCCCCAGCCCAGATGGGTCGAGCGCGTGGGCGAGCGCGAAGGGGGGAAAGCGAGGTGGCTGGAGACGGGCGTGAGAGAGGTGGAAATCCCACGGCCTTCGTGTTCGTCCCGCGCCCAGGTCGGGTGCGCTTGCAGTAGGGGGTTACAAGCGTCCACGCGGGTGAGGGAAGCGAGCGGCCCCAAGAGAGCGCCTGTCCCGTCCTCGTTATCGCGCGGCCAACCTCCTCTAAGAAGGCCCTGGTCCTTCCTTTTATAGTCGTAAGGAGAGGATCCAGGTGTACAATGGGGGTGTAGCAGAGTGCTACGTGTCTAGTGGAGGGAGAGCTAGCGCCCTAAGTACATGCCAATGTGGCAGCCGGAGAGATCTTGGCACCCTGCTGGTGTGATGTCGTGGCTGTCGGAGGAGCAACGGAGCCTGGCGGAGGGACAGCTGTCGGAGCGGTTGAGTCCTTGCTGACGTCCCCCTGCTTCCGTAAGGGAGCTGAGAGCCGCCGTCGTCACAGGGCTAGCGGGGCGCCATCATTGCCTATCTGGCGGAGCTAGCCAGATGGGACACCGGTCTTGTTCTCTGCGGCCCGAGTCGGCTCGGGGCAGGGTGATGATGGCGCTTCCTGTTGACGTGGCGAGCCTGTGCCCTAGGTCGAGCGACGTGGAGGCTCCTCCGAAGCCGAGGTCGATTCTGTCTTCCATGGCCGAGGCCGAGCCCGAGCCCCTGGGTCGGGCGAGGCGGAGGTTGTTCGGCAGAGGCCAGGGCGGAGTCCGAGCCCTGGGGTCGGGCGAAGCGGAGTTCGTCGTCTTCTGGGGCTTAGCCCGAGTCCGAGCCCTGGGTCGGGCGGAGCGGAGTTCGTCGTCTTCCGGGGCTTAGCCCGAGTCCGAGCCCTGGGTCGGGCGGAGCGGAGTTCGCCGTCTTCCGGGGCTTAGCCCGAGTCCGAGCCCTGGGTCGGGCGGAGCGGAGTTCGCCGTCTTCCGGGGCTTAGCCCGAGTCCGAGCCCTGGGTCGGGTGGAGCGGAGTTCGCCGTCTTCCGGGGCTTAGCCCGAGTCCGAGCCCTGGGTCGGGCGGAGCGGAGTTTCCTATGGCGCCTTTGGCAGGGCCTGACTGCCTATCAGTCTCACTCTGTCAAGTGGCACTGCAGTCGGAGTGGCGCAGGCGGCGCTGTCCTTCTGTCAGACCGGTCAGTGGAGCGGCGAAGTGACGGCGGTCACTTTGGCTCTGCCGGGGGGCGCGCGTCAGGATAAAGGTGTCAGGCCACCTTTGCGTTAAATGCTCCTGCGACTTGGTCGGTCGGTGCGGCGATTTAGTCAGGGCTGCTTCTTAGCGAAGGCAAGGCCTCGGGCGAGCCGGAGATGTGTCCGCCGTTAAAGGGGGGCCTCGGGCGAGACGGAAATCCCTCGGGGTCGGCTGCCCTTGCCCGAGGCTAGGCTCGGGCGAGGCGTGATCGAGTCGCTCGTATGGACTGATCCCTGACTTAATCGCACCCATCAGGCCTCTGCAGCTTTATGCTGATGGGGGTTACCAGCTGAGAATTAGGCGTCTTGAGGGTACCCCTAATTATGGTCCCCGACACATGCTTATTAACTAATTATTGTTTAGTCGTGACTAATTGATAATTCATTTTATCTAAAACATCTTAGAAATATAGTTTTTCACGTTTAATCATAATCTAGTGGTATTCTTACGTCGCGTCGTGTTTAGCCGCGAATTGTTAATTAATAAATACGTTATGCGTCCTCGTTTCGGTCGCGTCAACTCCGTAGCAGCGTCAATTTCACGTTAATAACACTATTTTGTCACGACGTAAGTTTAATCAACAAGTTAATTATTTATTATCCAATATTTATTAGAATAACAATTTGAATAAAACTAATTTCTAGTTTTATTTGCGCTTTTATATATTAATATGATTACGCCTGCTCGAATGTTTTCGAATTAATACTTGTTAGTATAAACATGTTATAGCGTGCGTCGTCTCTTGTCGATCGCGTGTGTCTCGTGCGCTGTCCACACGTTATTTAATTAATTCCATTATTGTCGCCCATGCTAATTAGTCAATTTTTGCTTAGTTTTTGGTTATTTAAAATAACAAATTCAATTAGAACGAGTCTATAGTTTTAACTCGCGCTTTTATAAATATAAATGTTATTTAACTTGATTAATACCAATTTAAATACTTTTAATTAATTATTTGTTTGTTGTTGTTCGCGCGCGACATCGTTCACGCGTCATTGTGTTGTTCGCGCGTGTTGTCGTGTTGACTCGCGTGTGTCGCGCGCTGTCGTGCGCGTCATCGTGTCGTTCGCGGGTGTCGCGCGGCGTATGCGTGATAATAAATTGTTTTCGCTTATAAACACTCATGTTAATAACGCTAATTCGTCAGGTAACATATTTTAGATAATTAACTTAAGGTTTACTCGACTAATATTTATTAAATTAATATTCTAATTAGATTAAATGTGTAGAGTTCAACTTGCATTTTTATAATAAACATTAACGTGGCTAATATTAACTTAACTACTTGTTATTTATTTAATAATTGTTCAGTATAAATGTGTCACATATTTAGTTTTCCTCGTCTGTCGCGCGTGTTGTTCCGCACGTGGTGGCGTGCTAGTTCACGGGTCGTTCGCGCTGGTCGCGCGCTCTGTTTTCGTGCGTCGTCATCGTGCTATGTCGTGCGTGTCCACGAGCCATTCAGCACACTATTATACCGTTTCGCGCATCGTAAACTCGCCTCGCTTAGAATCTCTCATGCTAACTATATTGCTTATTTAACTGACAACTGCTAATGTAACAGGTTAAGCGAAACTAAATGGTAGATATTATTTATATTTGATAATGTCGAATTAAAGGTTATAGTTATATTCGTTTAGTGTAAACGCGATAACTTCTCGACCGTAGCTCCGCCTGTCACGTTTCTTTTTCCTCGCGTGACCGTAGTAATGTGCTCAATTTCCTTTTGCATATTTTATTATGTTTTATTTGAATGGTGTAATGTTCTTATGCATATATATGTTTGCTTGCTTGTGCTTGTTTGTCTTCGCTTCATGTTGCGATTAGATTGCGGTCCGTTTTTGAGCTTCGAGGGATCGACGGTCAAGCTTCGGCGACCAAGTGAGCAAGCTCTTCGAGTCCTACGAGATTGAAGACCCTGAACATCTGTTTGGTGAAGGCAAGTGTCCTCTGACCCATTATGTCCTATCTACTTATAATTCACTGTACCGCATTACTTAATTGAAACCTAAGGATTGACTAGCTTTCTATTTATCTTATCCTTGTTTGCCTTTTGGGTTATCATGATTAGCTTTATGCTATTGCTTTACTTTAATCAATGAACATGATGTGAATATTATGATACGATGATGTTATCCCGATGATGACGTTGTGATACTTTAGGGGGCTCAGGCCATTTTTCCTGAGTACCTCTCCGTAAGGACCTATTTGGGGAGTGACAACACGGGATAACAGTGCAGCCATGAGGGTGGAATGGGACGTCCTTAACTGATTAATTAGAGGAACCAGAGGAGTAGTTGGCTTCGCCGTAGGGCAGTCAATAGGGTCCGGGCACAGTACTTGCTCTGCCGAGGCTAGTTGATGAGGTTCTTGATTTGGTTTTGTTAGTCACCCTTCCTTTGGGGAGATGTACTATGTTTATCAAACTGGAGAAACCTAACAGGCAGCTATGACCTCTGGGAAATCTTTGTAAAGGCTACGTAGTGAGACCCTGCTAGGTGACCTTGGTAGTGATCAATGGAGAGTCATGATCTCCGGGCAGAATGGGAATCACGACTTGTGGGTAAAGTGTGCAACCTCTACAGAGGATTAGAAACTGATATATCAGCCATGCTCACAGTTATGAGCGACCTTGGGATCCTCTTTGATTAGAGATGTAGATGATCTGAGATACAATGGTTCTATTTATGGTTTTGGTCTGATTATAATATTGATGTTTCCTCGATGAGGAAATGGTTCACGGGTTGGCTATTACTAAAACTTGGCTTCCACTAATGATAAATGCCTGACCAACTAAAAGCAAATGCTTGAGCTTAACCCCACATAAAGCTAGTCCACCTCGGCCAAACGAGACATTTGTTGAGTATGTTGATGTGTACTCACCCTTCCTTTCACAAAACACCAGGTTGTCTTTGGTGCAATCTATGCTCAGGTAAAGAAGAAGGCATCGAGGTGGATCTCCAGGAGTTCCAAGACTTTGGCGAGTACGAGGATTAGGCTAGCGACCTCCCCCAGTCAGCTGCATGTGGTGGGTTAATTTACGTTGGCTACGTTTCGATTCTATGTACTTTGATTTATATTATGTAAATGACTCTAGTCTTTAATATTATTACTTTGTTCTTTATTGTTATTCGAAGCATTGTGCTATGATGAGTCATTTATGTAATTGTTGCGTACGTGAATTTCTGATCCTGGCACTTACATGGTTCGCATTCGGTTTACCTTCAAAACCGGATGTGACAAATGGTGTAACAAGCTCAATATGTTGATTCTCCACAACCTCCTACTCAAGTGATTGAAAGAAGAATCACTCCTCTACTACAAGCTCACTCACAAGATCTCGTCATAGGGAGTCCTTCAACGGGTGTAATGACTCGGTCTCAAATTTTTTGCTTCATTTATTGAACATCACCCCTCTATTTTTGCATTGATCCTACTTTCATAGATGAATGTCATGCATGAAGAACTAAATAACTTCGTCCGCAATCAAGTATGGACAATTGAAGAGCAGCCATAAGATGCAATGTGGGTGTTTTGTAACAGGCAAGATGATCAATTATGTAACAAGCAATATGATCAAGGTGTTATTATAATGATAAAGCCTATGCACATTAGCACTACTCAACTAGTAAAGCTACACAAGCTAAACTCGATGGCTAAACTACTTAATTACATAAGATAAGCAAGGATACAAAGCTACATAAGATTACTAGCATAAAGGAGCAACTACTTTGCTACACAAGCAAACTAGCTACAAGAACAACAATAAACACTAATATAAGTATGAACAAGCTAGTGTTGGACATGTACAAACTAACAAAAAGACTGAGAGCACCTAGAGGGGAATGAATAGGTGATTCTGGGAAATTAAATCTAAACAACACAAACTTGGTTCATACAAAGTGTTAGTGAGAACTAAAACCAAGTTAGGGTGAGAAGAGAGAAGAAAGGAGAACTCTTCACTTTATTGCTCCTTTAAGATGAGTATTAAACTTAGGAGCAGTATTACAAGTGAGTAGAGAACTCAAGAAGACAATAATCTTAATAAGTAAAAATGAACAAGAGAAACAATGATTTTAGCGTGGTTCGACCGATGCCTATTCCACATTATGGTGACCTCCTTTGGTCAAGGGTTGCACTCAACCTCTCTCAAGTGATCCAAAGAACAAACGTGAGTGCCACAGTTGTCTTCCTTATATCAATATCCCGTTGTGAGGAATATCCACAAATTGGAGTCTCTCAGACCTTACACAAATGATCACAATAAAATCCAGAGTAAGGATGGGAGTAGAGACGCACACAAGAGCACAACGCAGCAAACACGCACAAATGTGAAGAAGAGAGCGTAACAATAAAAGGACAGAGTAACGACTCAAGAAATGTTCTCAAATCTCTCTATAACACTTCTAAGGCGTGGTCACAGAGTTTCAGAGTCATAGTGTGCTCAAAGTATGCTTAGATGACTGCTCCATGCGTCTAGGGGGTCCTTTTATAGCCCCAAGGGACCTAGAAGTCGTTGGATCTTCATTTGGAAGGCTATGATTACCTTCTGTCCGTGGGTGCACCGGACTATCTGCTGCACATCGAATACTGCACAGTGTGCGATTTATTTTCTTAATCAGTCGAGCCGATTATTGCTCGCCTTCGATCGCTTGGAACACAAGACTGTCCGGTGGGTCCTATCTCGATTATTGCCGAGATGATGTGGCTGGCCACCGATCGTGCGCCGACCGTTGGTGCGGGACAGAGCCGTTGGCCGCCTAGCGTACCGGACATGTCCGGTGAATTTTAGCCAGCGTGCCCGACGATTTTCCTGAGAGTGGCTTGTTCAGCCGCTGACCACAGTGCACACCGAACTGTCTGATGAGGCCTAGTCTGGCTCAGGTTTGGCCAAACTTAGCCAAACATATTTGCCCATTTTTGGCTCGACTTCATATGATCCCTAGCACTTAGACAAACACGATTAGTACCTAAAACAATTGACTAAGTACTAGAATCATACCTTTATCACTTTGGACTAAAGAGGTTTGCAGTATGCCCATTTTCAAGCCCAAAGGTGCGTTTTCTCAACTTGCTTTACAACCACCTGTGCTCATGCTCATATGAGAAGATGTTAGTTCATAGTAATGTGTTGAGAATTTAATTAACAAAACAACTAGAAATGGCCCAAGGGCACGTTTCCCTTTCAAAGACCAATATTAACATGATGTTTTTTATCCTAAGGTCGTTGGCCAACAAGCAAACTATCCGCCGTTAACCCTAAATAAACCTTTGTTGAAACCCAAAAACATGTACCAATAGTCTAGTAGCACTACATATTGATGAAACTAGATCAGGGGGCGCCCCTTCGAGCGCCCTATCTAGCACAAAGGAAAAATAGTAGTAAACAATTATTGATGACTTATTTAGCACAACTATTCCTTTAAAGATGAAATCTCCCACAAAAACTGGTTAGTGCAAGTTAGACAGAGCAACAAAGCAATCCAATGATCAGACTAAACATATAGAGAGACCGAACATAATTTACATTAAAGTCGCAAATGTTTTCTATTTCAGCACAAGTTACCATACATAGAGGTGCAGCATAATGTAATAATCAGACCTGATATAGCAGGAAACTGGTCCAAAATAAGATGATAGGATCCAAGCCTACATTAGGTGTTGTATGTAGTGACAGGCACCACATCAGAATGTATGTACATGGTATTGGGGCTGATGTAATCCACATAGTTATGTACATAAACCTTAGAAAACTACAAGTGTACCCACTTCATCTACAAAAGCCAAGAGAATAGGCCAAGATAGCAAAAGTGAGCAAACAACCCATCCACAAAAGGCATGGTAATCAAACTCGAGCGCCTTTTAAGACTTTAGATTAGCTAGCGGATTGTCTGTCATTCACTATACACATGTCTAGCATGGTAACCAGTCAACACTAGGTATGTCTAGTGGGCCATGTTCGAAAACACATGACACATGAGGTCTCAACCTCTGAGTTAGCTCATGTTCGACGGGACCCATTTGAATAGACTCGATGGTGTTCCCATGAACAAATGGCCTACTCCCAAAATTAGGCCTGCTAACAAATGGATAACCTACCACTATAGGGCCACACTATGTGTAACACCCTGAATTTTGGGGTATAAAAATTTCGTTACTCTAAACTCAAAATTTAGGTGTTACTCTCACTTTTTTCTCTTTTTTCTTTTTTCTAAACAATGGAGAGTTATTTTGTTATATATAGGCGTAAGCCTAGTGAAGTGAAACCCTAAAGAAGTTTTCATTGCTGCATTCATGCTGATGCATAGTGTTTCTAAGTGCAAAATATGGTTGAAACATGTTAATATACCGTGTATAAGTTTTTGGTAATTTTCATATTTTTAGAGTATTTTTCTATTTTCCGGAACCAAAATATATGTATTATAGGTACTTAAAACATTTTCAAAAGCTCTAAATATGTTTTGAGTTTATTAGGTGCCAAAACATGTCTAGGAATTTTTCTAGAATTTTTTGAGCCTTCAGGATATTTTTCAGACATTAAATACGATTTCAACATTTTCTAGAATTATTTTAAATTCTAAAATTGATTTATTGTGAAAAATAAAAATCTTTTAAAACCCTAGCAATATATATATATATGGGTGGGAATCCTCTCGTCGATCCCTTTCCAAATCTCTAAACGATTTCCTCAGATTCACTCTTCGTCTTCTAGAATTGCTCACCGAAATTTGCAACGGTTCCAACTGCGATGATAACTCTGGCTAGCAATTACTTTCAATGTGTTGTTCTCCGGCAACATCCGAGGTACCGCTGCGTTCGTCTTGCCGAGATCTTCGTCTCGGTGCTTTCGGTTTGTTGATCGGACCTTCGATTCGACATCAATCGGCGGTTTTCTTCTCGGTTCCGGCAAGTACATTCTTCTCCGCTAAGCCCTCTCCATTGTTTTCCATGTTTGTTCTTCGTTTTCGCCGATTGAAGCCATAGCCTCCACTCCCGTTGTCCAGCCCGCTCTCCCATGGCCAGTAGCCATGCCCTCTAGCGAGCCCTACACCGCAGTCCCCACCCTCTCTCCTCTATCTCGTCATGGATGAGCAACGACCCTCCCCTTTCCTCTGTCGCATGCTGCTACAGCCAGGGCGCGGCGCAGCCGTACACCCACCCGTCGTAGCCTTGTTGTAGCCTGGGCACTGCATGCTTCCGCACGCCCTAGCCCAGTAGCCGAGCGCCGCCCAAACCCCCCATGGCTGGTGCCCTCCCC